>NW_006408770.1:2463063-2470900 GCF_000296735.1 Chrysochloris asiatica | reverse complement strand
ATTTCTATTTCCAACATTCTGAGGAAGTGCCATATTGCTTTCCAGAGAGGTTGGACCATTTTGCAATCCCACCAGCAATGAAGGAGCATCCCAGTCTCTTCACATCCCTGCCAAAATTCCTCTACTTTTTAGATCTTTGCTGTTATTGCTGGTGTGAGATGATATCTCATGTTGTTTTTATTTGCATCTCTCAGAGTCCTGGTGTGGTACTGTGGGCTAATGCGTCATACTGCAAAGTCATTTGAACTGTAAGGTCTGTGGTTCAAGCTCACCAGCTGCTCCTTGGAAACCCTATACAGGGTTGCTATGGGTCAGAATCGACTCGATGGCCCTTAACAAAAACAACAATAGCTAGTGATCATGAACATTTCTTCATATGTTTGTTGGCTGCCTGGATCTCCTCATTGGTGAAGTGTCTGCTCCTGTCCTGTGCCTATTTTTTAATTGGGTTATTTGTCTTTTTCTTGTAGAGGTGTTGTAGTTTCCTATATATTTTAGAAATGAGTCCCTTATCTGATATGTCGTTGCAAAATATTTTTTCCCAATCTGTGGGTTCCATTTTTATTCTTCTGGTGAAGTTTTTTGATGCACATAAGTTTTTAATTTTTAGCATGTCCCAATCATGTATTTTGTCTTCTTTTGTTTCTCCAGTTTTCAAAATGATGGGTAGTCTGTGTATTTCCTGAATTAGAGCCCTCACATTTGTCCTTAATTTTTCAGTGATGGCCTTCATAATTCTGGGATTCACATTTAGGTCTTCAATTCATGCTGAGTTGGTTTTGGTATAAGGCATGAGATGAAGATCTTGTTTCAATCTTTTGCATATCGCTTTCCATTTCTGCCAGCACCATTTATTAAAGAGACTATCACTTCCCCATGCAATGTATTTAGGTACTTTGTCAAAAATCAGTTAGCTGTATATGGTTGGGTTAATTTTTGGATTCTCGATTCTGTTCCATTGATCAATGTAGCTTTCATTGTACCCGTGCCAAGCTGTTTTGACCACTGTAGCCGTGTAATAAATTTTGAAGTCGGGGAGTGAGAGGTTCCAACCTTATACTTCTTCTTCAACAGTGCTTTCTTATCCTGGGTCTCTTTCATTTCCATATAATGTTTGTAATTGTTTTTTCTATCTCTTTGAAGAATGTCATTGGAATCTGGATTGGGATTGCATTATATGTGTAAATTGCTTTGGGCAGTATTGACATTTTCAAAATGTTAATTCTTCCTATCCTGGAGCACAGTACATTCTTCCATTTTTGTTGGTCTCTTTTGGTTTCTTTAGTAGTGTTTTGTAGTTTTCTTTGTATAAGTCCTTTGTTTGTCTGGTTACATTTATTCCAAGATATTTCATCCCTTGGGTGACTATTATAAATGGTATTGCGTTCCATCTTTTTCTATATTCTGAAATAATTTGAGTAGAATTGGTGACAACTCTTCCCTGAATGCTTAATAAAACTTTCCAATGATGCCATCTGGACCTGGACTTTTTTTGGTTGGAAGTTTTGGATGACCTGATCAATTTCTTCTTTTTTTTATTGGCCTGTTCATGTTTTCTACTTCATGCTGTATAAGTTTAGGTAAATTATGTTTTTCTAAAAATGTATCCATCTCCTCTAGATTTTCAAATTTGTTGGAGTGCAACTCTTTATAGTATTCCATTGTTATCTTTTTAATTTCTATTGGTTCTGTTGTGACATAATCCATGTAGTTTGTTAAGCATGTTATTTATGTCTTTTCCCTCTTTCTTTTTGTTAGGTTTGTCAATGGTTTGTCAATTTTATTAATCCTTCTGAAGTACCAGATTTTTGTCCTGTTGATTCTTTCTATAGTTTTTCTGTTTTCTATTTCATTTATTTCTGCTTTAATCTTTATTATTTATTTTCTTCTGGTGACTGGAGGTTTACTTTGTTGGTTTGTTTCTAATTGTTAGAGATGTTATGCTAATGTGTTGATTTTAGTTCTTTCATCTATTTGTATGTGTGCATTTATTGCAATAAATTGTCCTCTCAGAACTGCTTTTGTTGTGTCCCAAAGATTTTGGCATGTTGTGTTTTCATTATCATTTGTTTCTGGGAACTTTGAAAATTCACATTTTATTTGTTCTGCTATCCAGTAGCTTTAAAGCAGAGTGTTATTCAGTTTCCATGTATTTGATTTTGCAGTCTTGATCTTCCTATAGTTGATTTCTAATTACATAGCATTTTGCACTATTTTGATGTTTTAAGATTTGTTGAGATTTGCTTTGTGGATTAACACAGTCTATTCTGGAGAATGTTCCATGTGCACTGGAAAATACTTTCTTGTTTGGGTTGAATGTTCTGTACAAATCTATTAGGTCAAGTTGGTTGATTGTGTTGTTTTGTTCTTTTGTATATTTGCTGTGCATAGGGTTGGTATGAGTTGGTACCAACTTGATGGCACCTAACAAAAACAACAAATGACTTATGTGTTGCAAATAGCCCCTTTGAAGAAAAAAAAAGCTTTTATTATGAAATCAGTGAAGGTTTACAGGGCAGATCATCAGTTTTACATTCAACAAATCATTGCAGTGCATACAATCCCTCCCATGCACCCCCAGTTAACAGTGTTTACATCTATTACCCCCTGCCCCCTTTTTTGACGTACATATGCCACATTGAAAATATATATTCATTTAAATGTCCAAAGGGCATATTTAGCAATGTGCCTGCTGGCACATTACCTTTCTCAGTCCATAGGCCTATAGTCCTCTGCTGCTCTATCTCTCTATGCCAATGCCTCTGCTACCATATCTGTTATAGCCACTCTTCTGGTTTGGATCCCTCATTCCTCTCATGCTCTTCCATCCTGATGGCCTTAGGGTCCTCTGCTCCTGAAATGACAGATTAACTGCTCACGCCTTTTTGTTACACCTCTTCTACATTTACATTTGTGACAATCGCCATAAGTCCTCGTAATAATTACTCTCAATTGTATTGTAAAATCCTATCCCCATCATTATCAGACCCATCTAGACAAAGGAAAACTTTTCAGTGGGAATTGTACCTTACCATTCTCACTCTGACCCTAAGCACCCTCATGAAACTTGTAAGCCAGCCACTTTGTACCTTTATGTTGTTGTTGATGATGTTAAGTGCCAAAGAGTCATTTCTGACCCATAGAGACCCTGTGTAGGGTTTCTGAGGAGCAGGTGGTGAGATTGCATTGCCAACCTTGTGGTTCAAAGTGACTGCAGTCCAGTGCATTAACCCACAGCACGATACCAAGACTTTGTGCCTTTATAACCCCCCACTTTTGATAGGCAAAGCCCAAGTCACCCGTCTTATAAACCCAGTGTACTAAGGAGGCAAGCTTGGCCCTTGATATGAAGAAACCTTCCCTTTTGATTGGAATTTTAGGCCACTTCATCCATAAGCAGAGATTCAGTTCATCACACTTAAGCAATTTATGCTTGCTCCCTGTATTAAACTTCTTTAACTTTGTCTGAATGAGTTCTGGTCAGCACACAATCCAATTTAAGTCAAATGCATACTATCTGAAAGTTTGGGAGCTTTTGTATGCCTTCCTCCACTTGAGATCAGGTGGTCACTTCACTCTTAACTCTAGCCCCCAGTGACTAAGTCATTGTCTTTGGGTTTGGGAGTTCACATGTCTCCCTGAATTTCAATCCAGCCAGCTCTTCCTCTTCTCTCTTTCATCTCAAGGTCATCAGGTGTCTACGGAATATGGCCAAACTCAGTCCATGTGTTCACTGCTGCATTTTCCCCACTTACACTCACAAGTTGACCAGGGTGGTCACCAGCAAGCCTAAAAGACTGTTCATGTGTTCCCTTTGAGGGAAAAGGGGTTTACCCTGATAGGTTGACTTTTCTTGCATCAATGGCTCCTAGGCAAACCACTTGCTTGATATTGTCACAGCCAAACAGTCTGCTCCTCTCCACACCCCACTCACCCAGCTGGTCTTTCCTTCAATGAGTATCTTCTGTTCCTCTAGCCACTCTGAGTTGGTCTGCATACCTTTACAAGTGGGAATGTCCCACCTTGGAAAGTCCCACCTAAGTAAGGTCCCATGCTCCATAAAGGTTCAACAAAAAGTCTATTTCCCTGGACACATTCTAGTACCCATTTAGATTATCCAATCTGTTATAAGCTGAAGACGGGTTTACAAGTTTTCTGTGATCATATTTCCCAATATTCTTTCTATCCCACTTAAATATCTATATTACAACAATTGTTGTTAAGTGCTGTCGAGTCGGTTCCGACCCATAGCTACCCTGTACAGGGTTTCCGAGGCTGTAAATCTTTATGGAAGCAGAAAGCCTCATCTTTCTTCCGTGGAGTGGCTGGTAGTTTCGAACTGCTGACTTTGGGGTTTGCAGCCTGACTCGTAACCAGTAGGCAGTAGAAATCAATATCCACAAAACAGTCAAGCATCTTAACATTATTTCCCATCCTTTACCCATTCAGACTATGTCTCTATCCATAATTCACAGAGGCCTGTTGTTCCAAGGTTGTGCATACATCACAATATACCTCTATCCCATTTAGCTCATGCACATCTTCCAAAATCTTACCCTATCATCCCCATTCATCTACCACCTTCCGTTATTTCTTTTTTTGTGTGGTGCTGCTGATTTCTTTGGTCTGTGTGCTTTAATGTGTTAACTTCATTTTTTTGTGCTTTTCTTGTCAATTTCTCCATTGTTTCAATGTTTCCAGAATCTTATTGGACTTTCCTTTTCTTGATTTGATGTTGATATGAATTAAGTTTATTTGAGGTTATCCTATGTTTTTTAATGTTCTTCCTCTTTTTATGACGGTCCATTTTATTCTGAGATCTACCTGGCCTCCTTACCACCTAGATCTGTTACTATAATTTCCCCTTCTTTCACTTTGTAGTTGTCCTGATCATTGACTGACCTCTCAGAGTCCTTAATTTCTTTTTTTTTAAATAAATGTTTTATCGTGTGATAGTTTACATGGGGAAACATTAGTCTTACATTCATTCTACCATACATCGTTTCATTGCTATAGTTACCATCCCGTCCATGCATCATCCCCCAACCAAAGGGTATACCATGCAAGCCCGTCCCCTCCCCCTCCCCCCCAGTCCTCAGTACACAGCCCCTTTCCCTCTCTGGATCTCAAGTCCCCAGCCACTCCATCTCTTCAGGTCAACCTCTCTGTCTCCATCTCAAGCCTCACTGCTTCTCTGGGTGGGATCCCACTCTCCACTCTTCTCCATTGATGGTCCCAGGGCCCTCTGCTCCTAGACTGAAAGGTTAATCACTCCCCTCTTTGCTATAAAATATCCGCCTTTACATTTCCAGTTCTCACAATCAGTCCTGGTAACAATTATTCACCATTGCATCACAAGAGACACATCTGCATTTATTTTCATCAGCCCTTCCTAGACAGGTTGGGTACTACTCACTGGAGACTCTACTATCCTCCCCACCCTGTGGATCTAGGTTCCCTCTTGAAAAGCTTGTAAGGCAGTCACTTCTTACCTTTGTATCCCTCCCCTCATTTTGGGTAGCCAATGTTCAAGTTGCCAATCCTTATCCACTCTTTGTGTGGAGGGGGTGGGAATAATTCTTGGAGCCGGAATTTGTTTCCTCTTTTGAGCTACTGCATTTATAGGTGTAGGTCAAGTTCATCAAGTTGTATCAGATGACGCTTCCCCCCCACCCCACCCCTCTTTCTTCTTCGGGTTGAGCTCTGTTCATCTAGTCATTGAAGCCAGGTCAAGTGGGTATCATTTGCAAGTGTAGGTGTTCTTGCATCTGTCTGCCCTCTTCTTATCAGCTGGTCGCTTCGCTCTCCACTCTAGTCCTCTGTAGCTGTGTCACTGACTCTGAGCCCATGAGTCTCCAGGTCCTACCTCGCTGCTGGCTGACCAAGTCTCCACCCGGGTTTACAGTAGTCTACTGAAGAATGCAGGCCTTAGCTTGCAGCTTCATTGATGTTCTTTGGTCACTTCTCTTAATGGGTGGCGTGCGTGGTCGCCAATCAAAGCGTGTATTTCCATTGCATCTTAGTCTTGGAAGAGGATTTGCATTGAGAAGACCCAACCACTGCCTTGATGTCTCCTGGGCTAGCAAGTTGCTTGTTCTTGTGGTAGCAGTCAGACTGCCCTTACTGTTCTGTATTTTTCCTGTAGGCCTTTCTTTCAAGAAGTGTCTTCTGGCTTTCTGGCTGCTCCAGGCTGGTCTGTTTGCCCTTTCAAGAGGAAAGTTTCCCTTCAGAGCCCTTAATTTCAATTTTGTAATTTTGTTTTGCCCTGGACTCTTTTATCTCTGGACTGAGTTCCAGGTGGTGTTGCAACACATTTCAATCTCTGGTTACTGTCTGTTCTTGCTGATTCTGCGTCCAAAGAACTCCCTCTAGTATGTTTTGGAGCACTGGTTTAGCCTTTACAAAATCCCTTAATTTCTGTTTACCCTGAAATGATTTGATTTCACTATTGTATTTGAGTCACAGCTTTGTTGTGTATAGGATCCTTTGTTGGTAGTTTCTTCTTAGAGTGTTGTATATCTCTCCCCATTCTATTTTTGCCTGTATGGTTTCTTCTGAGGACTCAGAGCTTAATATTTTGGGCTTTCCTTTGTTGATAACAATTCTTTTCACCCTGGCTGCATTCAGGATTCTCTCCTTGTCTTTGATTATGGTGAGTTTGATCATGATATATCTTGGTGATTGTCTTTTGAGGTCTATCGTGCCTTGGGCTCATTCAGGTCCTTGATGCTTATCTTCTTGTCATTCAAGACGTTAGAGAAATTGTCTTAAAGCAGATCTTCGACTATCTCTTCTGTGGCATTCTTCATTTCTTTCTGCTCTGGAATTCCATTAAGCCTCAGATTATTCCTCTTTATGTTGTTCCACATGAATCTTAAGCTTTTTTTCAATTTTTGAAATATTTTTTATGCTTATTCTTCTATATTAGCAGTACTGAGTGATTTGTTTTCTAAGTTCACTGACTCTGGCTTCCATCCCTTCAATTATACGCCTTTGCCCTTTCAGTGTATTGTTAATTTCTGATATTTTAGCATTGATTTTCTGGATGTCTTTTTGCAGGCTTTGCATCATCCCAAAGCTATATCTATTTTTATTATTATTATTATTATTCCTGTAGTGCTTTTCTAACTTCTTCCTTATTTTCCTTGACTTTTCTGTGGAACATTTGGATGCACCACAATATCCTTCTCCTAAATTCCCTTTCAGACAATACCAAAGCCTCTTCACCCTCTAATGTCATTCCTATGTCTTCTTCTTCTTCATTTTCTTGAGCTACTCTGTCTTGTTTATGTATGTGAGGAGAGATTTTCTGCTGTTTTTTTAGGCATTATGGTGTTATTGTATTTGTATTAATTAGATTAATGTATTGCCTCCTGGTAGGACTGATCATAAGAAGGGCTTCTGTGTTCATTGTTCTTACTGCTCACTTCAGAGTGTTTTTAGAAGATGTTGGTCATAGAAGCTTCTCTGGTGCATAACAGCTGGTATTGGCTCTAACCCATTGATGGGGCTTTACAGGGTGCAATTGTAGCTTGACTGTATGGCCATAGTTGCTGTTTCTTTTCAAGTGAGACAAGGAGAAAAAGTGCTTCCGCTAGATAGAAGAAGGCCCAAAATTCAATACTAAAAACCAATGTGAAACGTCATGTACCCCTGGAAAAAATACATATAGATATATAAAACTGGGAAACCACTACCACAAAAAAAAGAGAGAAAGAAAAATCACAGGAAAATATGAGTCATTCTATGTTGTTGTTGTTAAGTGCCGTCGAGTCGGTTCCGACCCATAGCGACCCTGTACAGGGTTTCCGAGGGTGTAAATCTTTACGGGAGTAGA
>NW_006408770.1:2462153-2462963 GCF_000296735.1 Chrysochloris asiatica | reverse complement strand
CAACAATGAGATATCATCTCACACCAACAATAACAGCAAAGATAAAAAATGTAGAGGACAATAAATTCTGGTGGGGATGTGGAGAGACTGGGACAGTCCTGCATTGCTGGTGGGACTGCAAACTGGTCCACCTCTCTGGAAAGCAATATGGCATTTACTCAGAAAGTTGAAAATAGAAATACCTTATAATCCAGCAATTCCTCTATTTGGAATTTACCCACAAGAAAAATGAGCCACAACACAAGATGATATATGCACACCAATGTTCATAGCAGCACTATTTACAATAACAAAAAGATGGAGGCAGTCAAAGTGCCCATCAACTGAAGAATGGATACGCAAACTGTGGTACATACACACAATGGAATACTATGCTACATTGAAGAACAGCAAGGAAGCTGCAAGCCACTGCATAATATGGATGCACATTCAGGGCATTATGTTGAGTGAAATTAGTCAGTCACAAAAAGAGAGATACTCCATAGGACCACTACTGTAAAAGACTAAGGGAAAGAACCCATACTAAAGGGGGGTGGGGGTGTGATTCTTTGTTGATTGTTGGGATGTTGGTGGTGGGTGAGGGGAGGGAGGGGCAAGTGGAGCACAGGGCAGGGATTAGACACAGGATAGTCTGGGTGCTGGGGAGGGGGAAATATACAAATAGGGAGAGGGGAATGGAAGAACAAAGCAGATGGGAGAACAATTAGACAGGTCTCAATGGGTTAAGTGGGACAGAGGTAAATAATGATATAGGCACAACCTGGGAACAACAGCGTTCTAGGATACAGAGATTGAGCCATGGTGGGAATG
>NW_006408770.1:2460787-2462053 GCF_000296735.1 Chrysochloris asiatica | reverse complement strand
GAAGCCAGGTCAAGTGGATATTATCTGCAAGTGTGGGTGTTCTTATGCATATACCCTCTCTTCTTATCAGCTGGACACTTCACTCTCCATTCTAGTCCTCTGTGGCTATGTCACTGACTCTGGGCCCAAGAGTCCCCAGGTCTTGCCACTGCTGGCCAACCAGGTCTCCACCTGGGTTCACAGGAGTCTATTGAACGTTGTAGGGCTCAGTTTGCAGCTTCATTGCTGTTTTTCCCTCACTCCTCCTTATCAGTGACAAACGTGGTCACCAATCAGAGTGTGTATTCCCATTGAGTCTTAGTCTTGGAAGGGGGTTTGCCCTGAGGGGACTCGGCCACCTGGCTTGATTTCTCCTGGGCGAGCAACTTGCTTGTTCTTGTAGTAATCAGTCAGACGGCCTACATTTTGTATTTTTCAAGCCTGTCTTTCTTTCAAGAAGTATCTTCTGTTCTTTTAGTTGCTCCAGGCTGGTCTGCTGGTCTTTTCAAGTGGAAATTTCCCACCTCAGAAGATTCTGGATGGGGTTCAGGATTCTGCCTATGGTCTTATGTATTGCAGAGGTTCCACAGGAAGCCTCATTCACTGGGCATGTTGTAGCCCTATTTTAGGCATTCCAATCAGATATAGACAGAAGACAGACTTACAAGCTTTCTGTGGTAATATTTCTGGCTATTCCTTTCTCTCCCCCTCAAGTGTCTATTTCATTATGGTATGCCAGGTAAACCAAGATTCAAAAGAAAGCCAAGCATGTTAACATTACTTCCCCCCTTTTGTCCATTACAACCATGTCTCAATCCCTGTATCCCAGAGCACTGTTGTTCCAAGGTTGTGCATACATCATTATTTACCTCTGTCCCATTTAGCGCATGAAAATCTGCCTACTTGTTTTTCCGTCTGCTTTGTTCTTCCATTCCCCTCCCCCTTCTGTGTATTGCTCCCTTCACAGCACCCAAACTATCCTGTGTCTGTTCCCTACCCTGTGCTCCACCTTCCCCTCCCTCCCCTAAACCCACCCTACATATCCCAGTAAACAGCAAAGAGTACCCCCCCCCTTTAGTACAGGTTATTTTTCTTAGTCTTTTACAGGAGTGGTCCTATACAGTATTTCTCCTTTTGTAACTGACTAATTTCACAGAACATAATGTCCTCAAGGTTCATCCATGTTATGTGGTGGCTTGCAGCTTCCTTGTTATTCTTCAAGGTAGCATAATATTCCATTGTGTGTATGTACCACAGTTTGTTTATCCATTCTTCAGTTGATGGGCA
>NW_006408770.1:2457777-2460687 GCF_000296735.1 Chrysochloris asiatica | reverse complement strand
GGAGTAGAAAGCCTCATCTTTCTCCCACGGAGCAGCTGGTAGTTTCGAACCGCTGACCTTAAGGTTCGCAGCCCGATTCGTAACCACTACGCTATAGTGCCACCTAATTTACTCTTGCCTTCAAAGCCGACTGAGAAATTCCATGATGTTCACACTGTGCTAATGTTACCTGACCCAGGCCTTCCACCCCACCCTACCCCACCCCCCAATCCATTTATCTGTTTCTCCTAGTGAGAACCAGCCTAGGTCTGGCTAGATCCACTTTGGAAGAGACTCCTGTATTAATTTCTTTCTTCTGTCTTCTCCTGTATCCATTGCAAATCAATCCCCAGTGCAGCACAGAACAGTGTCAATCTTTCCACATATCACAAAATCTTGTGCATGTGATGTAGGATTTTCCCTGTGGGTGTGTTCTTACACAAGTCTCCTCTCTCAGGTGAGCAGTCTTTACTTCCTCTATGTACAAGATTTCAAATCACTTCCTCAAAGTCAAAAAGAAGACAAGCACATTCCTTTCTAAAACAACATAAAAGATGACTATACACACGGACCTCATCAAGTGTGATACACAGGAATCAAACTGACTATATCTGTGAGACGTGATAATGGTAGAACTCAATACCATCAGGCAAAACAAAGCCTGGGGCAGACTGTAGAACAGTGGAACACACCATCAATTGTTCCTATGCTAATACAGGCTGGGGGAAAAAATCAACTCCACAGGAGACAAACATAATCTTGAGCATACACCATCTGAATTTCTAGACCATATCATGAACAGATTTCAATATTTGAATACTAATGAACAAAGACCATCATGCAGGAAGAAAGCAAAAGTTTATTTAAAAAGAAAGAAAGAAAAGACCAAATGTCAGAATAACCATAAGAAAGAGTCATCAGAACAGAAGTTCATCATAAGCCAGGGACTACCTGTATGTGCTACCACTCATCTGTCAGTTTGCCATATTCTAGTGACTTGCAATTTGCTCTTTTTATGGAAGCTGTGCCACTGATATTTTAAGTACTAGCAGGGATACCCATAGTGGATAGCTTTCAGATGAGCTACCAGACTAAGACAGATGAGGAAGGAGACACAAACTACTTCAAAAATATTTAGACACTAAAAATCTTATGAATAATAGTGGAACATTGCCTGATAACACCAGTATATTGAATATTGAAGCATACTGAAGAACGCCAGAATATTGTTAGATACAGTGCTGGAAGATGAACCCCTCAGATTGAAAACAACTCAGAATACACCTAGGGAAAAGCTGTCTCCTCAAAGTAGAGTTCACTCTGATGACATGAATGGAGTAAAGCTTTCAAGGACCTTCATTTGCTGTTGGGACACAACTCAAAATGAAGCAAAACAGCTGTAAGCATCCATTAAAAGTTGGAACATGAGATGTACATAGTATGAACCTAAGAAAATTGGAAGATGTCAGAAATGAAATAGAATGCATAAGCATCAATATCCTAAGCATCAATGAGCTGAAATGGACTGGCATTACTCACTATGCCAAAAATGATAAATGAAAGAGAAATGGCATCGCATTCATCATTAAAAAGAATATTTCAAGATCTACCTTGAAGTACAACACTTTCTGTGATAGGATAATATCCATACAACTACAAAGAAGACCAGTTAATACAACTATTTTTCAAATTTACACACCAACTACTAAAGCCAGTAATGATGAAATTGAAGAGTTCTACCCATTTCTTCAGTCTAAAATTGATCAAACATGCAGTCAAGATGTATTGATAATTACTGTTGCAACAGTTGGAAACAGAGTAAGGATCAGTCCTTGGAAAATATGACCTTGGTGGTAGAAATTGTGTTGGAGACTGAATGACAGAATGTTGTAAGATCAATGACTAATTCATTGCAAATATCTTTTTAAACAACATAAAAGATAACTATGTGCATAGAACTCACTAGATAGAATACACAGAAATCAAATTGACCACATCTATGGAAAGAGACTGTAGAAAATCTCAACATCATCAGTCAAAACAAGACCAGGGGCAAAATGTAAAACAGACCATCAATTCCTCACATGCAAGTTCAGACTGAAGCTGAACAAAATTAAAACAAGTCCGCAAGAGACAAAATATAACTTTGAATACATCCCACCTGAATTTAGAGACCATTTCAAGAACAGATTTGATGAATAGACACTAATGACCAAAGACCAGAAGAGTTGTGGGATGACATCAAGACGATCATATAGGAAGAAAACAAAAGGTCATTAGAAGACAAGAAAGAAGAAAAAGAACACAAAATTGATGTCAGAAGAGACTCTAAAATTTGCTCTCCAGAGTAGAGATGTTAAATCAAATGGAAGAAATGTGGAGGTAAAAAAAGCTGAATAGAAAAATTTCAAGGTAAGCTTGAGAAGACAAAGTCAAATAATATAATGAAATGTGTAATAATCTGGTATTAGAAAACTAATAGGGAAGAAAACACTCAGCATTTCTCAAGCTGAGGGAACTGAAGAAAAAATTCAAGCCTTGACTTACAATATTAAAAGATTATAAGGGCAAATTATTGAATGATTCAGAAAATATCAAAAGAATATGGAACAAGTCACAGTACTCAAAAGAAATGGTCGATGTTCAACCATTTAAAGAAGTAGCATATGATTAAGAGCCTGTTGCGGACCGTGTAAGAATGGTCAGAGGTTCAAGGCCCTATAGGCCCGAGTGTAACAAATGAAGCCACTTGGCAGTTAATAGCAGTTAATTGTTTTTCATCAAATTGTTTAGTCATATTTATTTAATTCCAAACATGAGCCCTGGATGTCCACAGAGAAATGCAATATTCCCCTAAGTTTCTAAGGTCAAGATTTTCCCCCTAGAACCAAGGCAGTAAAACTTCCTCAGAGGACGAACAAGGACAGGTTT
>NW_006408770.1:2456181-2457677 GCF_000296735.1 Chrysochloris asiatica | reverse complement strand
TGATTAACTTTTCAGTCTAGGAGCGGAGGTCCCTAGGACCATCAAGGGAGAAGTGCAGAGAGCAGGGCCTTACATAGAGAAGCAGTGATGTCTGAAAAGGAGGCAGAGATGATGACGTGGAGCGATGGAGCAGCTGGAGACTTTAGATCCAGAGAGGGAGAGCGACTGTGTGCTGAAGACCTGGGGTGTATGGGGGAAGGATTGCAGGGTATACCCTTTGGTTGGTTGATGATGCATGGAGGAGATTGTAACCATGGCAATGAGACGATATATGATAGAATGAATGCAAAATTAATGTTCTCACATGTAAACTATCACATAATTCACAATAAAACATTTAAGAAAAAAAAATCACTAAAAAAAAATACTGTGTGGTGTAGAGACAGAGTATGTAACTAAGAAGCAAAAGAATATACAGCAGAGGCAGGACTTGATGGTGACTAGGCTGGAAGTGCAGTGAAGTTCGCCATTAGTCATACCACAGAACACCAGGCAAAACAGATCCAGGGTAGAGCTCCAAAACTCAGAACCACAGAGCTAAGAATATTTTTTAAAAGTTTGAAGGCTTATAGTTACTGGAATTTGAAGCTAAAGGAAGAAATCAAATACTTTTGAATCTGCTGGGCTCGGAGGCTCAGAGCTTACATATTGGGTGAGACCAAATGGACAGACCAAGCGGGGGAGTAGAAACACCACAGAAAAACTCCATGGGAACCTTGGAGCAAAGGTGGCCAATTCATTTTTTCGGTTTTGCCTTTGTTCTGATTTTCTTTTTGGTATCTAGTCATTGGCGCCCCCTCTGCTTGTGCACCTCCATTCTGGTGACTAAAGGGGGAGACTGAGTGAGTGGTCACCCCCAAACCTCACTACTGGTGGGTTCTTCTGCCACACATGTGCACAGATACTCTGCCCAAGAGCAGGCCCTGAACGTTGTGTGTGTGTGTGTGTGTGTGTGTGTGTGTGTGTTTAAATATGGGAAAGGGAAGGACAGGGCTGTAGAGAGGAAAAGAGAGTTTAAAAACAAAGCAGGCAGAAAATTAAATTAAAGCCTGAGGTGTAGCATAACAACCAACACTGGCATCTTGAAATCTCTCAGTCAGCTTTGGAAGCGAGAAGTTGAAGACAGGATATTAAATACTCATAGTAGACTACCATTTTTTTTTTCCTTCTCTCTCTCCTCTCCCTTTACTGTGATTATACACTGCAGTATTCAGTCTAGTTTTTGTTGTTGCTGTTTTTGTTTGTTTATTTGTTTTTTCTGGTTTTCTTGCCCCCCTCCCACTGATGCTGTTTTGCTGTTTTATGCTCCCCCTTCTACCATTGGGAAACTCTCTCTCTCCCTATATTATCCAAGAAGAGTCAGCAACTGCTGCCATATAGTCAAGCTACAATCACACTCTATAAAACACCAAAACCCAGGCAAGAACCAATACCAACTGCCATATACCAGAGAGGCAGACATCTATGAAAGTTACTCTGAGTAAAGCAATAAGAAG
>NW_006408770.1:2452209-2454016 GCF_000296735.1 Chrysochloris asiatica | reverse complement strand
AACAACTGCACAATACACATTCTTGTCCAGTGCACATGGAACATTCTCCAGAATAGACCATGTTTTAGGCCACAAAACAAATCTACATAAATTTACAAATATCAAAATACTGCAAAGTATCTCTCAGACCACAATATTATCAAATTAGAAATCAACAATAGGAAGACAAAGGAAATAGAGTCAAATACATGGAAACTGAATAACACCCTGCTGAAAAGTGACTAGGTAGTAGAAGAAATTAAATGTGAATTCACAAATTTCCTAGAAACAAATGAGAATGAAAACATAACATACCAAAACCTTTGGGACACGGCAAAAGCGGTCCTAAGAGGACAAATTATTGCAGTAAATGCACACCTCCAAAAAGAAGAAAGAAACAAAATTAACACATTAACACAGCATGTACAACAATTAGAAACAGGCCAACAAAGGGAACCTACAGCCATCAAAACAAAAGAAATAATAAAGATTAGAGCAGAAATAAATGAGATAGAAAACAGAAAAACTATAGAAACAATCAACAGGACAAGAAGCTGGTTCTTTTAAATGATGAACAAAATTGGCAGACCACTGGCAAACCTAACAAAAGAAAAGAGATAGAAGACACAGATAACCTGCATTAGAAACCACATGGGTGATGTCACAACAGAACCAAAGGAAATCAAAAGGATAATAACAGAATACTATGAAGAGTTGTACTCCAACAAATTTGAAAACTTAAAAGAGATGAGTATATTTTTAGATAAACACGACCTACCTAAACTTACACACACTGATTTTTGACAAAACACCTAAGTATATCGCATGGGGAGATGATAGTCTCTTCAACAGATGGTGCTAGCAGAACTGGAAAGCAATACAAAAAAGATTGAACCAAAAACTTCACCTCACACCTTATACAAAAACCAGCTGAACATGGATTAAAGACCTAAATTTGAATCCCAGAATTATGAAGCCCATCAACGACAAAATAGGGACAAATGTGAGGGCACTAATTCAGGGAATACACAGACTACCACACATTTTGAAAATTACACAAACAAAAATAGACAAAATAGATGAGTGGGACATACTAAAAATTAAAAATTTATGTGCATCAAAAGAGTAAAAGGGAAGCCCACCAAATAGGAAAAAAGCTTTTGTAATGACACATCAGACAAGGGACTTAAATCTAAGGGACTTAAACTACAACACCTCTAAAAGAAAAAGACAACAACCCAATTAAAAAATGGGCACAGGACATGAACAGACACTTCAGCAAGGAGCAGATCCAGGCAGCCAAGAAACATGAAGAAATGTTCACGATCAGTAGCCATTTGTTGTTTTGTTGTTGAGTGTCGTGGAGTCGGTTCCGACTCATAGCGACCCTATACAGGGTTTCCGAGGCTGTAAATCTTTACGGGAGCAGAAAGCCTCATCTTTCTCACGCGGAACAGCTGGTAGTTTCGAACTGCTGATCATCTCACACCAGCAATAACAGCGAAGATCAAAAAAGTGGAGTACAATAAATGCTGACAGGGATCTAGGGAGACTGAGATACTCCTGCATTGCTGGTGGGACTACAAAATGGTCCAAACTCTCTGGAAAGCAATATGGCGCTTCCTCAGAAGGTTGATCCAGCAATTCCTCTACTTGGTATTTACCCACAAGAAATACGAGTCCAAACACGAGTAGATATATACACACCAATGTTCATAGCAGACGTATTTACAATAGCAAAAAGATGGAGACATCCAAAGCACCCATCAACTGCAGAATTGATAAACAAACTGAGGTACATACACACAATGGAATAACAAGGAAGCTG
>NW_006408770.1:2447511-2452109 GCF_000296735.1 Chrysochloris asiatica | reverse complement strand
TATCCACCCTGGCTTTGGGGTGCCTCATTGTCTCCCTTCTTCTGTTTGTCTGTGTATTCTTTCGCTATCCCTATCGCCGCTGGATCTCCCCTCCTCGTGAACCAAACACTCGTGAACAACACAACTATGTCGAGGGCAGACCCCGGCAGAGCCGATGATACTGAAGGAAGAAGTCCAAGATGCACTGAAGGCATTAACAAAGGAAAAGGCTCCAGGAATGAAATAAATACCAATTTAAATATTTCAACAAACTGATACATCACTGGAGTCACTCACTCATCTATGCGAAGAACTTTGGAAGACAACTAATGCCCAACTGATTGGAAGAGATCCATATTTGTACCCATTACAAAGAGAGATGTTACAATGGAATGCAGAAATCATCAGACAATATCATTAATATCAAATGCAAGTGATATTTTGCTAATATAATTTTTAAATGCCTAAAACAGAACTAACAGAGTTCCAAGCCAGTTTCAGACCAGGACAAGGACTAAAGGATATAATAGCTGATGTCAGATGGATCTTGGCTGAAAGCAGAGAATAACAGGAAGATGTTTACCTGTTCTTTATTGACTATGCAAAGGCTTTCGACTGTGTGGATCATAACAAGCTATGGACAATATTGCAAAGAATGAGTATTCTGGAACTCTTTATGGTACTTATGGAGAACTTGTACATAAACCAGGAAGTAGTTCTTCAATGAGAACAAGAGAACAATGAATGTTTTAAAATGAGAAAAGGTGTGCATTATGGTTTTATTCTTCCACCATATTTATTCAATCTATCTGCTGAGCAAATAATTAGTAAAGCTGGATTATATGAAGAAACTCTTGGCATCATGATTGGAGGAAGACTCATTAACAACTTGAAATATGCAGATGATACAACAGGACTTGCTGAAAGAGAACAGGACTTAAATACTTACTGATGAAAATCAAAGAACACAAACCTTCGATATGGCTTGCACCTTATTGTAAATAAAACAAAAGTCCTCACCCCTGGATATATAAATAACTTCCAAATAAATGGAGAAAGGTTGAAATAATCAAAGACTTCATTTTGTTCAGATCAGCCATCAACTCTCATGGAAGCAGCAGTCAAGAAATCAAATGATGTATTGCATTAGGCAAATCTGCTGTACAAAACCACCATTTGTCTGTCACATGTTGCTGTGATTCTAGAAGTTATGCCATGAGTATTTTAAATAACAACAGCATCACTGGCGATGGACAGCTTTCAGGTATCTTCCAGATGAAGACAGACTAGGAGAGAGAGATAGACTACTCCCAAATATAGAATCACTGAAAACCTTATGGATAGCAGTGAAGCACTATTAGCACCAGAATGTTGAATATTGAAATATGATGAAGAGAACCAAAACATTGTCACATATAGTGCTGGAAGATGACCCCTTCAGGATGGAAGTTACATAAAGTACAACTGGAAAAAAGCTATTTCCCCAAAGTAGAATTGACCGTGATGAAACAAATGGAGTAAAGCTTCTGAGACCTTCATTTGCTGATGGAGCATAACTCAAAATGAAGAGAAACAGCTATTAATATAATTGTAACATGGAATGTACAAAGTATGAATCAGAGCTTTGGAAATTGTCAAAAATGATATGGGACACATAAACATCAATATCCTAGGCATTAGTGTGCTGAAATGGACTGATATTTGCCATTTTAAAATCTGACAATCACATGATTTATTATGCTGGGAATGAAGAATTACAGAGGGATAGAATGGCATTCATCATCAAGAAGAACGTATCAAGATCTATCTTAAAGTACAAGGCTGTCTCTGATAAGATATTATCCATAAGCCTACAAGGAAGACCAATTAACACCACTGTTATTCAGATTTGTGTACAAATCACTAAAGATGAAGAAATTGAGTAATTCTACCAACTTTTTCAGTTTGAAATTGATCAAACATGCTATCAAGATATGTTGATAATTACTGGCAATTGGAATACAAGGGTTGGAAACAAAGTGTAAGAATAAGTAGTTAGAAAATATGGGCTTGGTGATAGAAATGGCACTGGAGATCACATGATAGAATTTTACAGGACCAATGACTTCTTCATTGAAAATATCTTTTTCAAACAACATAAAAGACACATGGACCTCACCAAATGGAATATGCAGAAATCAAATTGACTACATCTGTGGAAAGAGACGGTGGAAAAGCTCTATATCATTAGCCAAAACAAGGCCAGGGTCATACTATGGAACAGACCACCAACTGTTCATATGTAAGTTCAGGCTGAAACTGAAGAAAATTACAACAAATCCATGAGAGTGAAAATATGACCTAAACATATCCAACCTGAATTTAGAGATCATCTGAAGAACACATTTGATCAATTTGTCACTAGAGACCAAATACCAGAAGAATTATGGGATTATATCAAGAAAATCATACAAGAAGAAAGCAAAATGTCATTAAGAAGACAAGAAAGACTGAAAAGGCTAAAATGGATGTAAGAAGAGACTCTGAAACTTGTTCTTCAACATAAAGGTGCTAAAGCAAATGGATTTCATCTCAATGTAAAGAAAACAAAAATCCTCACCACTGGACCAATAAACAGCATCCATATAAATGAAGAAAAGATTGAAGTTGTCAAAGACTTCATTTTCCTTAGATCAACCATCAACACTCATGGATGCAGCAGTCAAGAAGTCAAATGACGTGTTGCATTAGGCAAATCTGCTTCACAAGACTTCTTTAAAGTGGTTACTAGCAAAGACGTCAGTTTGAGGGCTAAGATGCTACTGACCCAAGTCTTTTTATTTTCAGTAACCTCATATGCACATGAAAATTGGACAGTGATTAAGGAAGACTGTAGAAGAATTTATGCATTTGAGTTATGATGTTGGAGTAGAATATTAAAATTACCATGGACTGCCAAAAGTGTAAACCAATCTGTACTGGAAGAAGTACAGGCAGAATGGAAGCCAGGATGGCCAGATATCATTTCTGATACTTTGGACATATTATCAGAAGGAACCAGTCCATAGAGAAGGATAAAGTGGAGGGTCAGAGAAAAAAAGGATGCTACCCAATGAGATGGACTGGCACAGTTGCAGTAGCAATGGTCTCAAACATAGCAATAATTGTGAGGTTGGCACAAAATCAGGCAGAGTTTCACTCTGTTGTGCATAGGGTCGCTATGAGTCGATATCAACTGGATGGCACTTAACAGCAACAAGATGCACAGGACTTCTTTAAAGTGTTCGAAAGTAAAGATGTCAGTTTAAGGACTAATGTACACCTGATACAACCCACAGTATATCATATGTGAACTTGGGTCATAGGGTCACTATGAGTCAGTACCAACTTGACAGCACCTAACAACAACAACACCTGTATGTGTGCTTTTGAATTGCTTAGAACAGTGCTTAGGACTTTATAAGCTTAGTTATGTTTATAGTAGCCTAAGTAGAGTAGAGTGCGGCTATCTCTAGAAGTAGTAAGTGTACTTCTGGTAACCTCTTTTAAATTTGGATTTATAATTATGTTTGAAACAGTCAAGCTGTTATACCAGATAGTGTTACTAGAGATTTATCTAATTAGAATTATTCAGTAATGTTTTGTATTGAATTGTGTCCTCCAAACATATGATTTGAAGTGTTGGTCATTGTGCCTGTAATCCTTTTTAGGAAACAGTTTTCTTTGTTATGTTAATTAGATCATACCTGAGCAGAGCAGGTACTAAAGTTGGTTAAGTAGGTTTGAGCCACGAAGTCGGCAGCTCAAACTCACCAGCTCCTCCTTGGAAACCCTAGACAGGGTCGTTAACGGTTTGGAACCAACTCGAAAGCACTTAACAACAACAACAAGTTACAAAAAGAGCAGATTAGACACCAAGATATGCACATACAAGATCCCCAAGAAATGAAAGCATTTAGAACTTTGAGAAATAACTTCTTTAAATTCACTTATTTGTGGTATTTCTATTACAGTAAACTAGAAAATTAAGACAAACAGCGATTCTTTTTACAATGCTTCAAATATTTGCAAACCACCTACCTCACAGCCCATAACATAGTAAGTTCTCAGTACATATATGTTGAAATGATGAATGAGTGAATTATTGAATTCCATCTACTATAAATTCTATCACCTAAAACAGTCTCTTTTTAAATCAATTTTAGTTTATCAGTTTCTTTTAAGTCAGAGAACATAGTATAAAAAATACTGTGTGAACATACCAAAATCTTTGGGACACGGTGAAAGCTGTGCTGATAGGACAATTTATTGCAATAAACGCACACATCCAAAAAGAAGAAAGAACCAAAATTAACACATTAACACCGCATCTACAAGAATTAGAAACAGACAAACAGAGGGAACCCACGGCCACCAAAAGAAAAGAAATAATAAACATTAGAGCAGAAATAAATGAGATAGAAAACAGAAAAACTATAGAAACAATCAACAGGACAAGAAACTGGTTCTTTGAAAGAATTAACAAAATCGACAGACCATTAGCAAACCTAACAAAAGAAAAGTGGGAGAAGACACAAATAACACACATTAGAAACCACAAGGGAGATGTCACAATGGAACCAAAGGAAATCAAAAGGATA
>NW_006408770.1:2444023-2447411 GCF_000296735.1 Chrysochloris asiatica | reverse complement strand
CATAGGACCACTACTGTAAAAGACTAAGAAAAAGAACCCACACTAAAGGGGGTTGGGGGCATTTTTTGCTGATTGCTGGGGCATGGGGGGTGGGGTGAGGGGGGATGGAAAGGTGAAGCACAGGGCAGGGAATAGACACAGGATGGTTTGGGTGCTGTGGAAGGGGGCAATATACAAAAATGGAGAGGGGAATGGATGAACAAAGCAGATGGGAGAACAACGAGGCAGGTTTGCATGGGCTAAGTGGGACAGAGGTAAATAATGATTTATGCAAAACCTTGGGATACTGGGATTGAGATATGGTTGGAATGGGGAAATGGGGGAAAATAATTTTATGACGCTTGGCTGTCTTTTGAATCTTGGTTTTCCTTGCATTACATTATAAAATAGTCACTGGAAGGGGAGAGAAAGGAATAGCCAGAAATACTAGCATAGAAAACTTGTAAATCCATCTTCTGCCTATAACTGATTGGAATACCTAAAATGGGACTACAATGTGCTCAGTGAAGGAGGCTTCCTATTGGAGCCTCTGCATTACATAAGACTATAGGTGGAATCCTGAACAGCATCCAGAATCTTCAGAGGTGGGGAATTTCCTCTTGAAAGCATGGGCAGACCAGCCTATAGTGGCTAGAAGAACAGAAGACACTTCTTGAAAGAAAGACCTACAGGAAAAATATAAAACAATATAGGCAGACTGACTGATTTCTACAAGAACAAGCAAGTTGCTCGTCCAGGAGACATTAAGGCAAGGGGTCAGGTCCCCTCAGAGTCAACCCCCTTCCAAAACTAAGAATCGATGGGAATACACACTCCAATTGGTGACCACATTTGTCAATGATAAGGGGAAGTGAGGGAAAAACAGCAATGAAACTGCGAGCTAAGCCCTACAACGTTCAATAGACTCCTGTGAACCCGGGTGGAGACCTGGTTGGCTAGCAGTGTGGCAAGACTTGGGGACTCTTGGGCCTAGAGTCAGTGACATAGCCACAGAGGACTAGAGAGGAGAGTGAAGTGTCCAGCTGATAAGAAGAGAGGGCATATGCACAAGAACACCCACACTTGCAGATAGTACCCACTTGACCTGGCTTCAATGACTGGGTGATCAGAGCTCAACTAGAAGAAGAAAGAAGAGGAAAAACAGAGTAATCTGATCCAATTTGATGAACTTGTCCTACACCTATGGATGCAGTAGCTCAAAAGAGGGAACAAATTTTTACAGCAAGGATCATTCCTACCCCCTCCATACACAAAGTAGATATGCATGGGCAACTTGGACATTGGCTATCCAAAATAGGGAGGGGGGTGGTCTACAAAAGCAAGAAGTGACTGGCTTACAAGCTTTCAAGAGGGAACCTAGATCCAGAGGGCATGGAGGAAGGTAGAATCTCAACTGTGTAATATCCAATCTGTCTAGGTGGGACTGATGAAAGGAAATACAGATAGGTCTCTTGTGATACAGTAGTAAATAATTGCTATTAGGACTGATTGTGAGGGTTGTAAATGTAAAGGTAGATGTTTTGTAGCAAGGAAGGGAGTGATTAACTTTGCAGTCTAGGAGTAGAGGTCCCTGGAACCATGAATGGAGAAGAGCGGAGAGCAGGACCCTACCCAGAGAAGCAGTTATCCCTGAGATGGAGGCAGAGACCATGACTTGGAAAGATGGAGCAGCTGGTGACTTTAGACCCAGACAGTTAGAGGGTCTGTGTGCTGACGGCTGTGGGGGTGGGGGGAGTGCCTGGAGTGGTGTGGGGATGGTGGGCCAGGGCAGGCTTGTAGGATATATCCTTTGGTTGGTTGATGATGCATGGAGGGGATTGTAACCTTGGCATGAAACGATATATGATAGGATGAATGTATACCTAATGTTCTCCCATGTAAACTATCACATAACTCACAATAAAACATCTAAAAGAAAAAAGAATATACAGCTAGTAAGCAAACGTTTGGAGTTCCAGCTCTGCTATCTAATAATTAGAACATTGAGGGTAATAATAATTAATTTAAATTGTGATAGCAATGCCACAGTTCTTCTTTTGGTAGGCCATGTTTCATAAGTCCCTTTTGTACAGGTAAAGAAATTACCAAGTCTATTTGTAGCAACCAAATGTAATTTTATGGTGGAGATACATTCTGTATCAAAGTCTAGAAGTGCAAGCTGTTATTAAGCTCCAGAAGCAGACTAAGGATCACGTATATGATGTAATAAGGCACTGTTTTTGTTGTTAAGTGTCAAGTTGGTTCCAACTCATAGCGATTTTGTATAGAGTTTCCTAGGACTAGCTTGTGGGTTTGAACTGCCTACCTAGCAGTTAGCAGATTTAATAAAGGCCATAGAATGAGAGATATACCTGCTGATGTCAGATGGATTTTGATTGAAAGCAAAGAATACCAGAAAGATGTTTACCTGTGTTTTATTGACTATGCAAAGGCATTCAACTCTGTGGATCATAACAATTTATGGATAAAATTGAGAAGAATAAGAATTCCAGAACACTTAATTGTGCTCACGCAGAACCTGTACACAGACAAAGAGACAATAATTTGAACAGAACAAGGGGATACTGCATGTTTTAAAATGAGGAAAATTATGTTTCAACTTTGCATCTTTCATCATATTTATTCAATCTGTATGCTGAATGACTAATCCCAGAAGCTGGACTATATGAAGATGAATCTGACAGCAGAATTGGAGGAAGACTCATTAACAACTGTGCTATGCAGATGACACAACCTTGTTTGATGAATGATAAGAGGACTTGAACCACCAACTCATCTGTCAGTTTGTCATACTGTGGTGGTTTGTGTGTTGCTGTGGTTCTGGAAATGATGCCATGGGTATTTTAAATACCAGCAGGGTCACCCACGGTGGACAGGTTTCAGATGAGATTCCAGACAAAGAAAGACTAGGGAGAAGGAGAGACAGACTACTTCCAAATATTTAGTCACTGAAAACCTTATAAATAACAGTGACACACTGTCAGATATAGTGCCAGAAAATGAGACCCTCAGGTTGCAACTGGGAAAGAGCTGCCTCAAAGTAGCATTAACCATGATGATGCAAATGGAGAAAAACCCTCAGCACTTTCATTTGCTGATGGTGCACAACTCAAAATGAAGGGAAACAGCTGTAAATAGGAACATGGAATGTACAAAGTATGCATGTAGGAAAAGTTGAAATTGTCAAAAATGAAATGGAACACATAAACATCAATATTCTAGGCATTCGTGAGCTGAAATGGACTGGTATTGGACAATTTGAATCTGAAAATCACATGGTTTACTATGCTGGGAATGACAAATTGAAGCAGAATGTCATGATATTCATAAAAAAGAACATATCAAGGGCTTCCAGAAAAAGATGGCGGGTCGGGTGGAAGTGTAGTGA
>NW_006408770.1:2443359-2443923 GCF_000296735.1 Chrysochloris asiatica | reverse complement strand
ATCATGATCAAGTGGAATTCATATCAGGGATGCAAAGATTAGAAAATTGATCGTTATCCACCATATAAATTAGAAAAAAAGAAAAGAACCACATGATCGTATCAGTAGATGCAGAAAAGGCATTTGACAAAATCCAACATCATTCCTGAGAAAAACACGCAACAAAATAGGAAGTGAAGGGAAATTCCTCAACATGATTAAGAGCATATATACAAAACCAACAGCCTACATTACTCTCAATGGAGAGAAGTTGAAAGCCTTCCCTCTGAGAACAGGAACCAGATAAGGATGCCCTCTGTCACCCCTTCTATTCAATATAGTGCTGGAAGTCTTAGCAAGAGCTATATGGCAAGACAGGGAAATTAAAGGCATAAAAATGGGCAAAGAGGAAGTAATACTCTCCCTATTTGCAGATGATCTGATCCTATACATAGAAAACCACAAAGACTCAGTAAAAAGGCCTCATTGGAAGATTCAGCAAAGTGGCAGGATATAAGATCAACATACAAAAATCAGTTGGGTCCCTTAAACAAATAATAAATAAGGGGGAATCTGATGCAGACC
>NW_006408770.1:2438743-2441978 GCF_000296735.1 Chrysochloris asiatica | reverse complement strand
CTTGGACTTCCTCCTTCAGTATCATTGGCTCTTGATCATATGCCACCTCTTGAAATGGTTGATCATTTCCTTTTGGTACAGTGACTCTGTGTATTCCTTCCATCTTTTCTTGATACTTTCTGCATCATTCAAAAATTTGCCCAGTGAATCTTTCAATAACGAAAGTCAAGGTTTGATTTTTTTCTTCAGTTCCCACAGCTTGAGAAATGCTGAGCATGTTCTTCCCTTTTGGTTTTCTGATTCCAGATCTTTGCACATTTTGTTGTAATATTTGGCTTTATTTTCTTGAGCTGATCTTTGAAATTTTCTGTTCAGCTGTTGAACCTTCTCATTTCTTCTATTTGCTTTAGCATCTCTATGCTGGAGAGCAAGTTTCAGTGTCTGTTTTGATATCCATTTTGACTTTTTCGTTCTTCTTGTCTTCTTGATGACTTTTTGCTTTCTTCTTGTATTATACTCTTGATGTCATCCCACAATTCTTCTAGTTTCGGTCTTTGGTGTTTAATATATCAAATCTGTTCTTTAGATCATCTCTAAATTCAGGTGGGATATATTTAAGGTCATATTTTGGCTCTCATTGACTTGTTTTCATTTTCTTCAGCTTCAGTTTGAATTTGAATATGAGCAATTAATGATCTGTTCCGCAATCTTCCATTGGCCTTGTTTTCACTGATGATATGGAGCTTTTCCATCGTTTCTTTCTGGAAATGTAGTCAATTTGATTTCTATGTATTCCATCTGGTGAGGTCCATGTGTATAGTCATCTCTTATGCTGTCTAAAGAAGGTATTTGAAATGAGCAAATCATTTATTTTGCAGAATTCTATCATGATATCTCCAGCATCTTTTCTATCTCCAAGGCCATATTTTCCAACCACTGTATCTTCCTCTTTGCTCCCAACCTTTGCAGTCCAATCACCAGTGATGATCAATACATCTTGATTACATGTTTGATTAATTTAAGATTGAAGAAGTTGGTAGAACTCTATTTCATCCTCACTGGCTTTAGTGGTTGGTGCATAAATTTGAATAACAGTGGTATTAACTGGGCTTCCCTGTAGGTGCATGGATATTATCCCATTGCAAACAGCGTTGTACCTCATGACTGATCTGGTTGTGTTCTTTTTGACAATGAATGCAAACCCATTCCCCTTCAATTTGTCATTCCTGGCATAGTAAACCATGTGGTTATCAGATTCAAAATGGCCAATACCAGTCCATTTCAGCTCACTAATGCCTAAGGTATCAATGTTTATGCATTCAATTTCATTTTTGACAACTTTCAATTTTTCCAGATTCATACTTCGTACATTCCATGTTCTGATTTTTCAATAGATGTTTACAGCTGTTTCTCTTCATTTTGAGTTGTACCCCATCAGCAAATGAAGGTCCCATGGACTTTTCTTTTGTGGGATTTACTCCATTCTCATCATCACGGTCAACTCTACTTTGAGAAGGCAGCTCTTCTCCAGTCGCGTTTTGAGTGCCTTCCAACATGAGGGGCTCATTTTCTAGCACTATATCTGACAGTGTTTCAATAATATGCATAAGGTTTTCAGTGACTAAATAAATATTCTGAAGTAGTTCATCACTCCTTCTTCCTAGTCTGTCTTCGTCTGGAAGCTCATCTGAACCTGTCCATTATGGATGACCCTGCTGGTATTTAAAATAGCAGTGGCATAGCTCTCGGAATCATAGCAACTTACACGTCACCACAGTATGACAAACTGATGGAGCCCTTAAAATTGTCCCTATTTTTTCATTGATAATCTTTAAAATTCTGGGATTCACATTTAGGTTTTTAATGCCATGCTGACTTGTTTTTAGTATATGGTGTGTTGTAAATGTCTTGTTTCAATCTTTTGCATATTGATTTCTGGTTCTGCCAACACCATCTGTTGAAGAGACGAGCTCCCCACCATTTATGTACTTTGGCCCTTTGTCAAAGATGAGTTGGCTGTATGTGGTTGGGTTAATTTCTGGATTCTTGATTCTGTTCCATTAATCTATGCATCTTTCATTGTACCAGTACCAAGTGGTTTTGACCACTGTAGCCATGCAGTAAATTTTGAAATCAGGGTGTGAGAGGCTTCCAACTTTGTTCTTCTTCTTAAGTAGTGTTTTGCTTATCCTGGGTCTCTTTTCTTTCTATATAGTGTTTGCCATCATTTTTTCCATCTTTTTAAAGAATTTCATTGGAATCTGGATGGGATTGTGTGATATGTGTAGATTGCTTTAGATAGTATTGACATTTTCACAATGTTAAGCCTTGCTATCCAGGAGCATGGTATATTCTTCCATTTTTTTATGTGCCTTTGGGTTTCTTGTAGTTTTCTTTGTATAGTTTCTTTGTTTCTCTGGTAACTCTCATTCCTAAATATTTCATGCTTTGGGCAGCTATTGTAAATGCTATTATTTTCCTAATTTCCCTTTCAGCCTTGTCATTGCTACTATAGCAGAATCTGACTTATTTTTAAATGTTGATCTTGTACCCTGCCACATTGCTGAATCTTTCAATAAGTTCTAGTTGTTGTTGTTGTTGTTTTGCTGAGTCTTTGGGGTTTTCTATGTATAGGATAATATCATCTGCAAATACAGAAATTTTTACTTTCTCTTTGCCAATATTAATTTCCCTGTCTTGACTTATAGCTCTGCGTAAGACTTCCAACACAATTTTGAGTAGGAGTGGGATTAAAGGACATCCTTGTTTAGTTCCTGTTCACAAAGGGAACACTTTCAGTTTCTCTTCATTGAGAGTGATGGTGGCTGTTGGTTTTGTATGTATGCTCTTAATTATGTTGAGGAATTTTCCTTAAATTTCCAATTTGTTGAATGTTTTTATCTGGAATGAATGTTGGATTTTGTCAAATGCCTTTTCTGCCTCAATTGATATGACCATGTTGTTCTTTTCCTTTTTAAAATGTATATGGTGGATTACACTGTTTTTCTAATGTTGAACCATCCTTGCATCCCAGTTGGTAATGATTTAGTATTTTTTTGATTTGTTGTTGAAATCTGTTGTTTGAGAATTTTTGCATCTATGTTCAGCAGGGTTATTGATCTATAATTTCCTGTCTTAGTGATGTCCTTCTCTGATTTTGGTATGAGGGTAATGATTGCTTCATAAAATGTACTAGAATTTTTCCATCCTGTTCTATATTCTGGAATAATTTGAGTAGAATTGGTGACAGCTCTTCCCTCAATGTTTGGTAAAACTCACCAGTGAAGCCATCTGG
>NW_006408770.1:2436082-2437128 GCF_000296735.1 Chrysochloris asiatica | reverse complement strand
AACTCCTGACCTTGAGGTTCACAGCCTGATTCGTAATGACTACGCTACCAGAGCTCCTTAGCCATTCCATAATCAAGTTATTTTAGGGATATCAGGTGTAAAGGATAAAACAACATGAAATGATGCACACAGTTCAGTTTCTATAGGGCTATGCTGTGATTTTCCTAAAAAAAAAACAAAAAAACAAAAACAAAAAGAAGTCTATGAAAAGCTTTGTGGAGAGGGGCGAACAAGAAACTCTGAAAGCTAGTGCTTTCAAGTGAAGATTCTTCCACTCTCTTTTGCTAATTTTTGCATCACAATTCACTCTACATCCAGTCAGTAGCCCTGAGAGGTTATCATTTCTACTCCCTAAAGCACAGAAAAAAGCCCTGCTGGGAATATGTCTTTGTTTAAACAGTTGATCCTAAGGATAGTACTAGTTGCCTTATCAATTTGCTTTTTTTTTTTTTTAAGCCTAGCATCTTAACATTATTTCCTCCCTTTTGCCCATTCCAACCATGTCACAATCCCTGTATCCCAGAGCCTGTTGTTCCGAGGCCATGTATACATCGTTATTTACCTCTGTCACACTAACCCCAGGCAAACCTGTCTAATTGTTTTCCCATCCACCTTGTTCTTCCATTCCCCTCCCCTTTCTTGTGTATTCCCCCCTCCCAAGCACCCAAACAATCCTGTGTCTAATCTCTATTCTGTGGTACACCTTCACCTCCCTCCCCTCACCCCACCCCCTACATCCGGGTAACCAGCAAAGAATTATCCCTCCCTCGCCACCCCTACCCCCACTTTATATGGGTTCTTTTCCTTAATCTTTTACAATAGTGGTCCGTCCTGTGCAGTATTTCACCCTTTGTGACTGATTGATTTCACTCAACATAATGTCCTCAAGGTTCATCCATGTTATGTGGTAGCTTACAGATTCCTTGTTGTTCTTCAAGGTAGCATAATATTCCATTGTGTGTGTGTACCACAGTTTGTTTATCCATTCTTCAGTTGATGGACACTTAGGCTGTCTCCATCTTTTTGCTATTGTAAATAGTGCTGCT
>NW_006408770.1:2433539-2435757 GCF_000296735.1 Chrysochloris asiatica | reverse complement strand
TTTCTTGTAGAGGTGTTGTAGTTTCCTATATATTTTAGAAATGAGTCCCTTGTCTGAAGTGTCATTGCAAAAGATTTTTTCCCATTCTGTGGGTTCCCTTTTTACTCTTCTGGTGAAGTCTTTCAATACACATACGTTTTAAATTTTTAGTATGTCCCATTCATCTATTTTGTCTATCTTTGTTTGTGTAGTTTCCAAAATGTTTGGTAGTCTGTGTATTCCCTGGATAAGCGCCCTAACATTTGTCCTATTTTTTCATTAATGGCCTTCATAATTTTGGAATTCACATTTAAATCTTTAATCCATGCTAACTTGATTTTTATATAAGGTGTGAGGTGAAGGTCTTGTTTCAATCTTTTGCATATCACTTTCCAGTTTTGCTAGCACCATCTGTTGAAGAAACTATCATGACCCCATGTGATATGTGCAGGTACTTTGTCAAAATCAGTTAGCTGTATGTGGATGGATTCATTTCTGGATTCTTGATACTGTTGCATTGATCAATGCATCTTTCATTTTACCAGTACCTGGCTGTTTTGACCACTGTAGCCGTGTAATAAATTTTGAAGTCAGGGAGTTAGATGTTTCTAACCTTATTCTTTTTTTAAGCAGTGTTTTGCTTATTCTGGGTTTCTTTCCATTCCATATAAAGTTTGTAATTGTTTTTTACATCTCTTTGAGGAATGTCATTGGAATCTGGATTGGGATTGCATTGTATGTGTAAATTGCTTTGGGCAATATTGAAATTTTCTCATAGTTAAGTCTTCCGATCCAGGAGCATGGTACATTCTTACATTTTTGTAGGTCTCTTTTGGTTTCTTATAGTAGTGTTTTGTATTTTTCTTTGTATAGGTCTTTTGTTTCTCTGGTTACTCTCATTTCTAAATATTATATTCTTTGGGCAGCTATTGTAAATAGTATTGCTTTCCTAATGTCCTTTTCAGCACTGTTATTTTTGGTATAGAAGCAGTCAAGTGATTTTTGTATGTTGATCTTATATCCTGCCACTTTACTGAATCTTCCAAATAGGTTTAGTAGCTTTTTAAATGAGTCTTTGGGGTTTTCTCTGTATAGGATCATATCGTCTGCAAATAGAGAGTGTTTTACTTCCTCTTTGCCAATCTGGATGCCTTTAATTTCCCTGTCTTGCCATATAACTGTTGCTAAGACTTCCAGCACAATATTGAATAAAAGTGGTGATAAAGAGCATCATTGTCTGGTTCCTGTTCACAGAAGGAAGGCTTTCATTTTCTCTCCATTGAAAGTAAGGTAGGCTGTTGGTTTTATATATATGCTCTTAATTATGTTGAGGAATTTCCCTTCAATTTTTAATTTGCTGAGTGTTTGTATCAGGAATGGATGTTTGATTTTGTCAAATGTCTTTTCTTCCTCAATTGATATGATCATGTAGTTCTTTTGTCTTATTTACATGGTGGATTGCGTTGATAGTTTTTCTGATGTTGGTCCATCTTTGCATCCTTGATATGAATCCCACTTGATCATGATGCATTATCTTTTTGATGTGTTGCTGGACTCTGTTGGCTAGGATTTTTATGAGAATTTTTGCATCTAAGTTCATGAGGGATATTGGTCTATAATTTTCTTTCTAAGTGACGTCCTTCCCTGGATTTGATAAGAGGCTTATGCTTGCTTCATAAAATGAATTGGGAAGTTCTCCAACCTTCTCTATATTTTGGAATAATTTGAGTAGAATTGGTGACAGCTCTTCCCTGAATGTTTGGTAGAACTCACCAGTAGTTTGTTGTTGTTGGTTTTTTTCTTAGTTTTATTGTGAATGATATGATGGTTTACATGGGAGAACATTAGTTTTACATTCATACTATCGTATATCGTTTCATTGCCATGGTTCCAATCCCCTACATGCATCATCAACCAACCAAAGGGTATGCCCTGCAAGCCTGCACCCTACACTACCCCCCCCCAAGTCTTCAGCACATAGTCACTCTCCCTCTCTGGATCTAAAGTCTCCAGCTGCTCCATCGCTCCACGTCTTCTCTGCCTCCATCTCAGGCATCACTGCTTTCTCTGGGTAGGGTCCTGCTCTTGGCTATTTTCCGTTGATGATCCTAGGGACCTCCGCTCCTAGACTGGAAAGTTAATCACTCCCTTCCTTGCTATAAAACGTCTACCTTTACATTTCCAACCCTCACAATCAGTCCTGATAACAATTATTCACTATTGTATCACAAGAGACCCA
>NW_006408770.1:2432172-2433394 GCF_000296735.1 Chrysochloris asiatica | reverse complement strand
ATGTCCAAGTTGCCCATCCCTGTCTACTCTGTGTGTGGAGGGGGTGGGAATGATTCTTGCTGTAAGGATTTGTTCCCTCTTTTGAGTTACTGCATCCATAGGTATAGGTCAAGTTCATCGAATTGCATCAGATTACTCTTTGTTTCCTCTTCTATCTTCTTCTGGTTGGGCTCTGATTATCCAGTCATTGAAGTCAGGTCAAGTGAGTATTATCTGCAAGTATGGGTATACTTGTGCATATGCCCTCTCTTTTTATCAGCTGCATGCTTCACTCTCCGCATTGTAGGGCTTAGCTCGCCACTTCATTGATGTTTTTCCCCCACTTCCCCTTATCAGTGATGAGCGTGGTCACCAATCAGAGTATGTATTCCCATTGAGTCTTAGTCTTGGAAGGGGGTTTGCACTGAGGAGACTCAACAACTTGCCCTGATGTTTCCTGGGTAAGCAACTTGTTTGTTCTTATAGTAACAGTCCGTCTGCCTCTATCATTTTCTATTTTTCCTGTAGGTCTTTCTTTCAAGAAGTATCTTCTATTCTTCTAGCCATTCCAGGCTGGTCTGCTCATCCTTTCAAGTGGAAATTTCCCATCTCTGGAGATCTGGATGTAGTACAGGCGTCTACCTATAGTCTTATGTATTGCAGAGGCTCTGGAGGAAGCCTCCTTCACTGGGTACGTTGTAGCCCCATTTTAGGTGTTCCAATCAGTTATAAGCAGAAGACGGACTTACAAGCTTTCTGTGGTGATGTTTCTGACTATCCCTTTCTCTCCCCCTCCAGTGTCTATTTTATATTATAATGCAAGGAAAACCATGATTCAAAAGACAGCCAATCATATTAACATTATTCGCCCTTTTTCTCCATTCAAACCATGTCTCAATCTCTATCCTAGAACCCTGTAGTTCCAAGGTTGTGCATACATCATTCTTTATCTCTGTCCCACTTAGCCCATTCGAACATGCCTAATTGCTCTCCCATCTACTTTGTTCTTCCATTCCCCTCTCCCTTCTTGTATATTGCCCCCCTCCCCAGCACCCAAACTTTCCTGTGTCTAATCCCTGCTCTGTGCTCCACCTTCCCCTCCCTCCCCTCATCCACCCCCAACTTCCCAGCAATCAACTAAGAATTCCCCCTACTCCCCTTTAGTATGGGTTCTTTTTCTTAGTCTTTTACAGTAGTGGTCCTATGCATTATTTCTCTTTTTGTGACTGACTAATTTCACTCA
>NW_006408770.1:2413497-2415069 GCF_000296735.1 Chrysochloris asiatica | reverse complement strand
AAAAAAAAAAAAAAATGAGAGAAAGAGGAAAAAGAAAAAAAAAAATCAGCACCAACAAAACAAGACTGAACACTTCCGTCTCTAATCACATAAAAGGGTGAGGAGGGATAGAAGAAAAAGAAGGGGGGGGAAATCTGTAGCTTAATATGAATATGTCTTTAATGCCCTAAGTTCCTGTCTTCAAAGCTGCCTGAGAGAATTTGCCTTTAAACTCCCTCTCCGTCCCTTCAGCCCTGTCCTCTTTCCCCTGATAAAAAACAGAACAAAAAGGAAACAGATAAAAGTTCAGCATCTCCGCTTGGGCTAAGTATCTGTGTGCATGTGTGGCAGAAGAACCCACCAGCGGTGAGTGTGGTGGGTGGCCACTCAGCTCAGGCTCTACCTCTATTCACCAGAGTGGAGGTGGGCAAACAGTGAGTGTGCCAATTACCAGATACCAAAGAAAATCAGAACAAAGCAAAACTGACAAAGTATATTGTCCACCTTTGTCCTTAGGTTCCCATGGTGTTTTTCTGTGGTGTTTCTGCTCACCCTGTTTCATCCCTCTGCTTGGTCTCACCCAGGATGTCGGCTCAAGCCTCTGTGCCCGGCCCAGCAGATTCAAAAGCATGCAATTTTTTACTTCAGCTGCAAACTCCATAAGCTATAAGCCTTCAAACCTTTAAAATATTCCTATCTCTGTGGTTCCAAGTTTTGGAGCTCTGCCCTGGATCTGCTTTGCCTGGTATTCTGTGCTATTGCTGACAGCGACCTTCACTGCACCTCCACCCTAGCCGCCATCAAGCCCCGCCCCTCACAAATACCCCTTTTAAAAAACATAAAAGGACGTCTGCACCAGCTGCGGGGCAAGATGGAGGCACTGATTTTGGAACCCTCCCTGTATACTGTCAAAGCCATCCTGATTCTGGATAATGATGGAGATCGACTTTTTGCCAAGTACTATGACGACACCTACCCCAGTGTCAAGGAGCAAAAGGCCTTTGAGAAGAACATTTTCAACAAGACTCATCGGACTGACAGTGAAATTGCCCTCTTGGAAGGCCTAACAGTGGTATACAAAAGCAGTATTGACCTCTATTTCTATGTGATTGGCAGCTCCTATGAAAATGAGCTAATGCTCATGGCCGTTCTGAACTGCCTCTTTGACTCATTGAGCCAGATGCTGAGGAAAAACGTAGAAAAACGAGCATTGCTGGAGAACATGGAGGGGCTCTTCCTGGCTGTGGATGAAATAGTGGACGGAGGGGTGATCCTAGAGAGTGATCCTCAGCAAGTGGTACACCGGGTGGCATTAAGGGGTGAAGATGTCCCCCTTACGGAGCAGACAGTGTCTCAGGTGCTGCAGTCGGCCAAAGAACAGATCAAGTGGTCCCTGCTTCGGTGAAGACCCCACTGTTCTGGCTCCTCCCTCCCTTCAAACATCGCATGTCTACTGTGACTTCTTACCTAGTCCCCTAATTGATACGCTCAGGGTCATCTTGGGGATCACAGGGATCCTTAAATTTCCATCCTATCTGTGGTTGGACCCCCCCATTACACACACATTTCCTGTTTTGTCTCACTATTCTTGCC
>NW_006408770.1:2403865-2412232 GCF_000296735.1 Chrysochloris asiatica | reverse complement strand
CACAGAAATCAAATTGAATACCTCTATGGAAACAGACGGTATAAAACCGCAACATCATTGGCCAAAATAAGGCAGACTATGGAAGAAATCATCCATTGCTCATATGAAAATGCAGTTTGAAGCTGAAGAAAATTAAATCAAATCTATGAGAGCAAAAATATGACCTTGGATATATCACACCTGAAATTACAGACCATCTCAAGAACAGATTTAATGCATTAGACACTAATTACCAAAGATCAAAAGAGTTGTGGGTTGATATCAAGAACATCATAGAGGAAGAAAACAAAAGATCATTAAGAAGACAAGAGATAATGAAGAGACCAAAATGAATGTCAGAAGAGACTCTGAAACTTGCTTTCCAGCATAGAGATGCTAAAGCAAATGGAAGAATTTAGGAGGTACAAGAGCTGAACAGAAAATGTCAAATATCAGTTTGAGAAGACAAAGTCAAATATTATAATGAAATGTGCAAAGACCTGGAGTTAGAAAACCAAACGAGAAGAACACGCTTAGCATTTTTCAAGCTGAGGGCACTGAAGAAAAAAATCAAGTCTTGACTTGTGGTATTGACAGATTCTATGGACAAATTATTGAACGATGCGGAGGGCACCAAAAGAAGATGGAAGGAATACAGAGATTCACTGTAACAAAAAGAAATGGTCGATGTTCAACTATTTCATGCATATGATCAAGAACCAATGGTCCTGAAGGAAGAAGTCCAAGTTCCATTGAAGACATTGGCAAAGATTAAGGCACTGGAAAAATCTTTCAACAAACAGATGGGGCACCATAGGCACTCACTCATCTATGTCAAGAAATTTTGAAGACAACTACCTGGCCAACTAACTGGAAGATATCCATATTTGTGCCCATTCCAATGAGAAGTGACCCAGCATAAATCATCAGACAATATCACTGATATTCCATGCAAGTATAATTTTACCAAAGGTAACACAAAAATAGCTATAAATATACATTGACAGAGAGCTTACAGAGATTCAAGGCAGATTCAGAAGAGAATGTGGAATGAAGGATATCATTGCTGATGTCAAATGGATCTTGGCTGAAAACAGAGAATATCAGAAGGATATTTGCCTGTGCTTTATTGACTACACAAAGGCTTTCAACTGTGTGTCTCATGACAAGCTATGGAAAACATTGCAAAATATGAGTATTGTGAAACACTTAACCCAAGAAGCGGTTGTTTGAACAGAACATGGGAACAACGAATGGTTTAAAATTAGGAAAGGTGTGCACCAGAGTTTTATTCTCTCACCACACTTATTCAACCTGTATGCTAAGACATTATCTGAGAATCTGGATTATATGGAGAAAAACGCGGCATCAGGATTGGAGGAAGTCTCATCAACAACCTGCGATATGCAGATGCTACAACCTTGCTAGCTGAAAGTAAAGAGGACTTAAAACACTTACTGAAGAAGCTCAAAGGTCACAACCTTCAGTATGGGTTGCACCTCAAGGTAAAGAAAACAAAAATCCTCACCACTGGACCAGTAAACAACATCCATATCAAAAGACTGAAGTCATAGGAGACTTCATTTGGCTTGGATCAACCATCACCACTCATGGAAATAGCAGTCAAGAAATCAAACGATGTATTGCATTAGGCAAATCTGCTGCACAAGACCTCTTTAAAGTGTTGAAGAGCAAAGATATCATTTTGAGGATTAAGTTTCACCTGACACAAGTCCTGGTATTTTTAGTAACCTCATATGCATTCAAAAGTTAGACAGTGAATAAAGAAGACCACAGAATAATCAGTGCATTTGAATTATGGTGTTGGTGAAGAATATTGAATATACCAGAGAATGAAGAAATCTGTCTTGGAAGAAGTGCAATCAGATCCTTAGAAGAGAGAATGGTAAGCATAAAAGGAGATAAGGTGGCATTTTCGTGGCACACTTTACCTAGTCCCTCTATAAAAAACCCAGAAACCAAGTGAAAGAGATGGATTAAAATCCTGGAACTGAGTATCAAATGAAGAGATAAACACTGATTGGAAATGGATTAAGCACTGATTGGAAAAATTATAGAATGAAACCATGTACAAGGCTAGAGTGATGGAGCAGGAGCCCAGCACAGCATGACCATTTTGAGTCACAGCAGGCAAAATGCATGTGTGAGGAGAAGCAAACTTTATGGAATCTCCACTAAGACAGAGACACCATGTAAATAAATCTGAGCAAAGCAAAATGAGCAGAATACAAGCTATATCTAAGAGGAAAGTTCAGGGAAACAGGTAAAAACTCCAGTGGCACCTGTTACTGCAGAGCAAGAGGGAGCCAGTAAACAGGAATTAAACCACTTTGTAATAATTGTTCTTAGTTATGTGGGTTGTGAGCCCAAATGGAAGGAAATTTCTTTGAAGCAGTGACTAGAGATACTAGACTAGAGAAAGGGAGCAGCCTCTCCCTTTATTGAGTCAGGGCAAAAATCAAATAAATAATCAAATAAATAATTCACTACAGTCATTCAGGTGTGCAATGGGCTCACATCTGCCTTCCCCCCAACACCTTCTTGGTGACTAGGGATGAGATCCTCTACCTCTACCAACCTGGTAGCTAATGACACCTCCATCAATACCCAGTCCATACAGCTTGCCTCTTTCTCCAATCCAGCGGTGCTTGCTTCATTGAGGCCCCAGCACACTGTGTCATGCACCTGCAGAGTGCACACCATGTGCCTGTTGCCTGTGTGGCTGACAGGATGTGCTCTAATGGGTTGAATGCCATGAAATGGCAACCTCCGCTGTTAGAGGTACATACATGTGTAGATCACATGCCAAGTACTTGCCACCTGCAATGAATGGGACACAAGAACCACATATTAATCATCTGCCACTTCTATAGTCATGGGCACCAACATAAGCAGACCACATGCTGAGCTCATGCTGCCTCTACACTCAAGGGCAAGAGCATACATAAACATAGGGTTTTATCCAATTTTGTGGGCAGGGGCATATTCACACATGGAGCACACAACACGCTTCTGCTGTCTCTATGGGTAAGGCTTGCATTCCTATCAATAGTGTGAAAATTACAGGCTACCACTGTAGACAGTAACATGTGTCCCAGTGGATAGGATGCCATGTGTCTGCTGACTTAGAGGCGTGTGAGACTGCTACCATGCCACCCATTAATAAACTTTTTTGTTATTTTTCTACTTTTTATTCTTTTTTATTTATTCATTTTCCTCTCTTACTCTTATTTTCATTCATTTTCTCTCATCTTTTTTTCTGCTCTATCCAGTGAGAAGTGGACATTGTTTCCCTATTATTCAAATACATCTATTACATCTACCCCCACTGTCCAACTTAATGAGTAAGTGATACCACCCACTCTTGAACCACTGGATCAATGACAGACAGTAGATATTACCTGGTCACCCCACCTGCAGTTGCTCTGAATGAATTGAAGACACATACCCATGCCCACATTCCCACCAGTTACTCGTCCCACTTGGAGACAGCTTAGGAGTATGCCAGTGCTGCTTAACTAGTGACTAATGTAGCATGCCTTTACCACACATCTGGATATATCAAAACAAAGCAAAATAAAAACTCAGAGTAACCAAATCAACAACTAGATAGCCATAACATTAAAATATTTACAAGACAACAGAACAACTTCAAATCAATCAAGGGACCAAAATAAAGAATGAAGAAATATCCCTAAGGATAAAATGATAATGGGACTCCCTGAGAGTCCAAGAGATCAAGGATACCACAATTTCAATGAAAACACAAGCAATATGCTAGAAGATTTCAGGAAAACAATGCAAGTGTAAAATGGCAAGATAAATAGACAATTAGAAACCATAAAAAAAAAAAAACCCAGCAACTAGCAATCCAAAGATTAACATTAATATTTAAGAGATAGAAAACACATTGGAAAAACAAAGAATGGAATAAATAGAAGACTGTTGTTTTTTAATGTTGTTGAGTTGATTCTGACTCATAGTAACCCGTATAGGGTTTTTGAAGAGTGGCTGGTGGACTTGAACAACTAACCATGCAGTTTAAACCGACCTGTGGTCCAATGTTGATACTATAGCACCACACGAGGACTACATTAATAGAAGACTGTTGTTGTTTTTGAGTGCCATTGGGCCAGTTCCGACTCATAGCAACCCTATGAGGAGTGGCTGGTGGGTTTGAACTGCCAACCTGTGTCTCAAACTGAACTTTCAGTCCAGCGCATTATCCTACAATGCCACACCAGGGGGACAAATTCTTTGACACCAATTTATAAGAGGAAAAGTCAGAAAAATTAAGGAAGCCTAAGAATTTTATGGGGAGTCCTGGCATTCTGGGCTAATGCATCAGATTGCAAAGTCATTTGAACTTCAAGGTTAGTGGTTCAAGCTCACCAGCTGCTCCTTGGAAACCCTATACAAGGTTGTTATGGGTTGGAATTGACTCGACAGCACTTAACAACAACAACAAGAATTATATGGAGTCCAGGTGTGGTACTGTGGGTTAATGCGCAAGTCTGCAAAGTCATATGAACTGCAAGATCAACAGTTCAAACTCACCAGCTGCTCCTCAGAAACCCTATACAGGGTTGCTATAGGTCAGAACAAACTCAATGGCACTTAACAACAAGAAGAATTATATAGTACAGCAAGGAGAGCAAAAAATATATATCAGAATTCCAGAATAGGAGGAGGCAAAACCAAAGCAAAACAAAACCACAAAAATAATTCTCAATGATTTGCTGGTAGAAAACTTCCCTAATAATATAAATGATGAAAAATATCAATCCAGGAATCTCAACAAACTTCAGACAGGTTAGACTCCAAAAGAAAGTCACCAAGACCTATCATAATCAAACTTTGCAAAACCAAAGACAAAGAAAGAATCCTGAAGGCAACTTAGGAAAAACAAATTGCTACTTACAATGGAGAACCAAGAATATTAAACTGATTTCTCAGCTGATATAATGCAGGCAAGAAGGCAATGTGATGGTATATATAACTCTGAAAGAAAAGAAGTACAAACAAAGAATTATATATACAGAAGAAACAAACAGCATGGCAGATAGGGTAGAAGTACAATGAGGATCTCTGCCAGCAACAACACAGAATACTGAATGAAGAAGGCTGAGGGGACGGTCCCAGAACTGTGAACCACATATAAAGGAATATTTAGAATGTTTGAAGGCTTACAGCTTGTGGAATTTGTAGCAGAAGCAAGAAATCTAGTGCTTTCAAAGCCACCAGGCTCAGCAGCTCCCAGAGCAGCCACAAACGCCTGACAGAACCATGAGATAAAGGTGTGGACATTTTTTTTTTCCTTTTGTATCTCTTCATTGGTCTCTGACTATCTGAGCAACTCCATTCTGGTGACTAGAGGTGATGCCTGAGTGAGTGGACATCCCACCTCCACCCCCAGAGGGTTCTAATATACACACAGATCTCCTCAAAATTTAAAGGAACAGTTGCCACTTAAAACCAAACAAAAGTTTAAAATGGCCACAGCAGGCCCTGAACTGTTTATCACTAGGAAAAAAGCCTGAACAGGGGTTGTGGAGAAGTACAGGCAGACTAAAAAGGAAACAGGATGAAAATTAAATCCTGAGTTATGTCATAATGACCAACAGTGGCATCTTGAAATTTCTCAGGCAGTCTTGAAGGCAGGAAGCCGAAAGAGAACTTAAAATCATACTCATATTAGGCTACAGATCTTCTCTCTCTCTCTCTCTCACGATTATAGACTACGGCATCCAATTTGTCTTTTTTTTTGCTGTTGCTGTTTTGCATCCAATTTGTCTTTTTTTTTGCTGTTGCTGTTGCTGTTTTGTTTTTGGTCCCCTCTTTACCTTTAGGGTTCTCATTCTCTCTCTACATTATTCAAGAGGAGACAGCAATTGTCATATAGTCAAGATACAATCACACAATCCAAGAAAGAGCCAATACCAGCTGCCATACACCAGAAAGGCAGCCAACAACTGCGAAAGTTACTCTGAGTTGAGTAATAAGAAGAGTGAAAAAGGAAGCCCATTTCCTGATCACATCTACTTGAGGCAATCCGAAAGCATAAAAAATACCAAAACACACACTCATCGAAGTATTTAGCTCATAGCTAACTACTGAATATGGCCAAGAAACAGAAACAGATGACCATATCAGCACATGTCCAGAAAAGAGATAAAGTTATTGAGACAAATGATCTGGAGGTAGACCTATAATCCATACTGGAATGAGGGCACACTTTGGAAATTCCTGAGAAGGAATTCAGAAAAATGATTATAAAATGCATCAAACACTTTTCAATGGAGTTGAGAAAAATAAGGTAGAAGTTAGGAAAGCATTACAGGAACAATCAAATAAGATAAATACAGCATTGGCAATAATTTAAAACCTACAGAAAGAGGTCCAAATGATTAATAATAGAATATCAGAAATGGAAAATACACTGAAAGGGCAAAGGAGCAGAATAGACGAGATGGAAGGCAGAACTAGTGAGCTGGAAGACAAATCTGTCAATACTACTAAGATAGAAGAACAAGCAGAAAAAAGGAATAAAAAATCTGAAGAAGGTCTAAGATTCATGTTGGATAACATGAAGAGGAATACATTAAGAATTATTGGCATTCCAGAAAAGGAAGAATCACACAAGTTCACAGAGGAGATAGTTGAAGAGCTGCTGGAAGAAAATTTCCCTAACATCCTGAAAAGCAAAAAGATAAACATTCAAGAAGCTCAACGAACCCCAGAAGAATAGACCCTGAAAGAAAATCACCAAGACATAATAATCAAGCTCTCCAAAATCAAAGATAAAGAGAGAATGCTGAAAATAGCTAGGAAAAAGAAAAGTGTTACATACAAACGCACACAACTCAGTTTAAGCTCATATCTCTCAGCAGAAACCATCCAGGCAGGAAGGAAATGGGGAGACCTGAGTGTGTGTGTGTGTGTGGGGGGGGAACCCTGAAAGAAAAAAACTGCCAAGCAAAAATCTTCTACCCAGCAAAGCTGTTGATCAAATACCACAATGTAATAAAAAAATTCCAAGATAAATGTAAGCTAAAGGATTTTGCCAAAGCCAACCCAGTGCTGAAAAACATCCTAAAAGGACTTGTGTGAACTGAAAACCAACCAGAACAGACAACAACCAGAGAATGAGATACGTGGCAGCACCACCTGGAACTCAGTCGACAAATGGAAGAGTCGAGAACAGAGCAAAACTATAAGAACAAACTCAGAGGATCTGGAAGTTTAGTCTATGATTTAAAAAATTTACAATGAGAACGAATTCATAGGAACAGAGAGCCAGGTAGTGAGAAGGTCTGGTAGATAGATTACTGGATAAAATAGACTGTATTAAATGGAGGGAAAAGTTAATGGAATATAAGATAACCACAACAGCGGGGTTGGGGTGGGGGCTGAGGGGGAGGTAGAGGGAGGCGACAGCAGAGCACAGGTTAGGGGGCAGACACATCATAGTTCAGGTGTTGGGAAGGGCAATACAAGAAGGGGAGTGGACAAACAAGGTAGATAGGGGAACACTGAGATAGGTTTGCATGGGCTAAATGGGAGCGAGGTAAATAGTGATGCATGCTCAACCTTGGAACAACAGGGTATAGTCTTAAAATGGGAAATAATACTAAGATGCTTGACTGTCTTATGAATATTGGTTTCCCTTGCCTACTATTGTAAACACTTGAGTAGTATAAAAGCAATGTTGGGAAACACAATTAGAGAAAACTTGTAAGCCCATCTTAAATACCTAGGAGTTCTAGAACTTGCCCAGGGAAATAGGCCCCATTCAGAACCTTCTGAGATGATATATTCCCATTAGAAAGGATAAGCATACCAGCCTGAAACAGCTAGAGCAACAGAAGATACATCTTCAAATCAGGAAAAACCCAAAACAAAAATGACAATATGACTGGCTACTACAGGAATAAGCAAGCTATTTGCGGGAAAGCCATCAAAGCAAGCAATCAATTCCTGCATGACTCTAATACTGAAACTCAAAGGGAACACATGAGCAGGCATGTAAGCTTACTGGTGACCACATTGGTCTACTGGTGAGTGGAATCAGGAGAAAGGCAGCAATGAAGAAATGGACTGAGTTGAATCATGGTCCATAGACTCCCGTTGACCTGGAGATGAGAGAGAGAAGAGAAAGGGCTCGTTGGTCCAAAGTGTGGTGAGACCTGGGGACACCTGAGCCCATGGACAAGGACATAGCCACAGAGGACTAGAGCTAAGAGAGAAGCATCCAGGTGATATGAAGTGAGGGGAGATGCACAAGAACACACAAACTTGCAGCTAGTACCCATTTGACCTAGCCTTGATGGCTTGATAATCAGAACTCTACTAAAGGAAGATAAAAAA
>NW_006408770.1:2391061-2401587 GCF_000296735.1 Chrysochloris asiatica | reverse complement strand
TATAGTGTTTTGATACATTTTATAATCATTTTTCTGAATTCCTTCTCAGGCATTTCCAAAGCCTGCCCATCTTCCAGTATGGAGTATAGGTCTACTTCCACCTCATTTTCCTCAGTCATTTATCTTGTTTCTGGGCATGTGCAGATATGGTCATCTGCTTCTGTTTTTTTGGGCATATTCAGGGGTTATTTGCGGCCTTAATACTTAGATGGATATGTATTTTGATTTTTTTTTATGCTTTCTGATTACCTCCAGGTAGATGTGATCAGGAAATGGGCTTCCCTTTTCACTCTTCTTAAGAAACTTCAAGATGCCACTGTTGGTCGTTGTGACATAATTTAGGATTTAATTTTCAACCTATTTCCTTTTTTGTCTGCTTGTCCCACTCCACAATCCCTGTTCAAGCCTTTTTTCTAGTCATAAACAGTTCAGGGCTAGCTGTGGCCATTTGGTTTTAAGTGGAAACTGTCTCTTTAAAATTTGAGGAGATCTATGCACATGCATAGTAGAACCCTCTGAGGGTGGGGCTGGGATGTCCACTAGCTCAAGCACCCCTATAGTCACCAGAATGGAGGTGCACAGACAGCAAGGGACCAATGAACAGATACCAAAAGAAAAGAATGTCCACACCTTTATCTCCATGGTTCTGTCAGGTGTCTGTGGCTGCTCTGATCCTTCCCCCACTTGGTCTCACCCAAGATGGCGGCTTCTGGAGCAGCTGAGCGTCTTGAAATAGAAAGCAATGGATTTCTTGCTTTTGCTACAAATTCCCCTAGCTGTAAGCCTTCCAACCTTCTAAATATTCCTTTATATGTGGTTCAGAGTTCTGGGACCATCCCCTGAGCCTACTTGGTCCTGTGTTTTTGCTGACAGAGCTCCCTTACTGCACTTCCAACCTCTCCACCATCTTGTTTGTTCTCTGAGGTTGCAAATCTTTACAGGAGCAGAAAACCCCATCTTTTCCCCACGAAACAGTTGGTAGTTTTAAACTGCTGACCTAGAGGTGAGCAGCCCAATTTGTAACCACTACACTACCAGAGCGCCTCCAAAATCAGCTTAAAAGACTGATAATACCACACCATAGACATCATTCTGTAATGACAACCAACAGCTACAAAGTAAAAAGAAGAAATAAATTGTATGACCACACAACTTTGAAATAGAGAAGTCAAGGTGCTATTAAGACAGAGCATATTATTTTAAATTTCCAAAACTCACTGTCATTGAGTCAATTCTGACTCATAACAACCCTGTATAGGGTTTCTAAGGCTGTAAATCTTTACAGGAACAGAAAATCTCATCTTTTTCCCCCCATAGACAAGCTGGTGGGTTGACAACTGCTGACCTTGTGCTAATATTACAGTGCCATCAGGGCCCCTTTTTCTTCTTGTTGTGAAGTGCCATTGAGTCGGTTCTGACCCATTGTTGTTGTTGTTGTTAGGTGCCATCTAGTCGGTACCAACCCATAGCGACCTTGTACACAGCAAAACAAAACTCTGCCCAATTCTGGGCCAACCTCACTATTGTTGCCACGCTTGAGTCCATCAATGCTGCCACTTGGCCAATCCATCTCGCTGGGAGTCTGACCCATAGCGACCCTGTAAAGTGTTTCTGAGGAGCAGATGGTGAGCTTGAACCGCCGACCTTGCATCAGGGCCCCTTAGGGAGAAAAAAATAAACTAAAGGCTAACCATAATCTGTATATTGAGCAAATAATCCAAGAAACTGGATTTTATGAAGAAGAATGTGGCATCAAGATTGGAAGAAGACTCATTAACAACCTATGATATGAAGATGATACAACCTTGTTTGCTGGAAGCAAAGAGGACTTGAATTGCTTACTGCAGAGATCAAAGACCACAGCCTTCAATATGACTTGCACCTCAATGTAAAGAAAACAAAATTCTCACAACTGGACCAATAAATAACATCATGATAAATGGAGGAAAGTTCGAAGTTGGATTTTTCTAGGATGCACAATCAATAATCATGGAAGTAGCAGTCAATAAATCAAATGACATATTGCATTAGACAATTCTGTTGCACAAGACCTCTTTAAAATGTCCAAGAGCAATTGTATCATATTAATGACCTGACCCAAGTCATAGTATTTCCAATTGCCTCAAATGCATGTGAAATTTGGATGATGAAAAAAAAGACTGTAGAAGATTTGATGAATTTGAGTCATGGTGTTGGAGAATAGTGAAAGTACCATGAACTGCAAGAACAAACAAATCTGTGTTGGAAGAAGTAGAGCCAGAATGCTTCTTAGAAACCAGGATGGTGAGACTTCATCTCTGATACTTTGAAAATGCTATCAGGAGGGATCAGTCCCTGGAGAAGGACATCATGCTTTGTAAAATGTAGGATCAGTGAAAAAGAGGAAGAACCCAAACTATGTGGATTGGCACAGTGGCAGTAGAAAGGGACTCAAGCATAACAATGATAGTGAGGACAGTGCAGTCAGTACCGGGCAATGTTTTGTTCTGGTTCACATAGGGATAACTGTGAATTGGAACTGATACAATAGAACCTAATAATAACAGCAACAACCACAAAAAAATAAACTTTCTTTCTAACACAAAAAACAAAGTCATAATTACTTAGCAAACAACAAACCAACAGCAATAAATAAGATGAAAATAAAATATGACAAAAATATTGAGAATAAAGAAATCATCAGCACCACAATAAAAATCACAAAAGAATGACAGCAATAAAATAATACCCACCAATGATTATACTGAATGTAAATGCAATAAATGCACCAGTCAAACAACAAAAAGTTGCAGAATGGCTAAGAAAATAGGAATAATCAATCTATTATTTAAATTAGATGCAAAAATAAAAATAAACTAAAAATCAAAGGAAGGAAATACTATATCAAACAAATAGCAACTAAAACGGAAGTAACAATATTAATTTCTTCTTTTTTAAACAGATCAGGAAAATTGCCTACTAACTGCTTCATAGGGTTGGGTTTTTTTCCCTTTTGGTTTCTCATTCACCCTAGATCATATTTGTTTACTCTCTAGTTAGTAATTTATCCTCCCTTCCCATTGATAAAATATACTTGAAAGCAAAAACTACCATAAATGATAAGGAAGGGCATTGAAAACTAATTAAAGGAAGAGGATGCAACCATAATAAAGATCTCCACACCCAATGAAAGAGACCCAAAATACAAAAATTAAACTTTCAGACACTTGAAAAGAGAAATAGACAACTCCACAATAATAGTGGATTTAAATACATCACTTTTGATGAGAACAGAACAATTAGAAAGAAGCTGAACAAGTATGAAAGATCAAAACAACACAATCAACCAAATTAATCTTACTGAAAGAAAATTCATCGACTAAATTCACACATAGTGGTTACAAATCGGGCTGCAAACCTTAAGGTCAGCAGTTCGAAACTACCAGCTGTTCCACGGTAGAAAGACGAGGCTTTCTGTTCCTGTAAAGATTTACAGCCTCGGAAACCCTGTACAGGGTCGCTATGAGTCGGTTCCGACTCCACGGCACATAACCACCACCACCATTCATTTCCAGTGTTTATGGGTCATTATCCAGAATAGATTATATGTTAGGCCACAGAACAAATATCAATAAATATTAAAACATCAAAATAATACAAAGAATATTAAAAACTACTGAGTAATAGTGGGGTAAGCACCCCCCAATTCCTAAAATCAAATAAGAATGAAAACACAATATACCAAAATCTTCAGGACACATAAAAAATAGTGAAGGTCAATTTATACCAATCAACACACACACATCAAAAAATAGTAATGAACTAAAGTTAACACTCTAATTCAACAACTATAACAATTAGAAAATAGAACAGCAAAAATATTCTACAGTCCCCAAAGGAAATAATAAAAACTCAAGTAGAAACAGAAAAAAAGTAATAATAAAAAAACCCAAAATTTTCTTTGAGAAGATTAACAAGATTAACAAACCACAGACAAATTTACAAAGGAAAAAAGTGAAGATGCAAATAACATAAATGAGGAATGAAATAGATAATAACAGAACTATTTGAAAAATTATACTCCAACAACTTTGAAAACCTAGAAGAAATGGACAAATTTTTAAAAACATATAATCCACCTAAACTTACATAAACAGGTAGAAAATTTGAACTCAAAACAAAATCATCTTGGCCCAAATGGATTCATTGGAAAATTCTATCAAACGTCAGAGCTGACACCAATTCTACTCAAATTGTTTTAGAATATAAAAAAGGATACAACACTCCTGAATTCATTTTATTAACCAAAGCTAGACAAAGACATCACTAGAAAAGAAATCTACATACAAATATGTTTCATAAAACATAAACACAAAAATTTCCAACAAAATCCTAGCCAATAAAATCCAACACCATATCGAAAAAATAATGCATCACAACCCAGTAGGATTCATACCAGCATGCAAGGATGGTTCAACATGAAAAAACAATCAAATTAATAACTTGAATACATTAAACAAGGGATCATATAAATCAATGCATAAAAATCTTTGGATAAACACCAGCATCCAATTTCTTTTTTTAAGTTTTTATTGTGAATTATGTGACAGTTTACATGGGAGAACATTAGCTTTACATTCATTCTATCATATTTCGTTTCATTGCAATGATTACAGTCTCCTCCATGCATCATCAAATAACCAAAGGGTACATCCAATAACCAAAGGGTACACACTGGCTGTTGGCACACAGACCCTTTCCCTCCCTGAGTCCAGAGTCCCTAGACGCTCCATCTCTCCAGGTCATCGTCTCTGTTTCCATCTCTGGCATCACTGCTTCTGGTAGGGTCCCACACTCCCTCTTCTCCCTTGATGCTCCCAGGAACCTCCACTCCTGGACTGCAATATCAACCACTCCCCTCTTTTTATTAAAAAATATCTAACTTTGCATTTCCAACACTCACAGTCAGTCCTGATAGCGATTATTCACTATTGTACCACAAGAGTCTTATCCCCATCTTCTTTTATCAGCCCCGCACCCTCTTGAAAGCTTGTAAGCCAATCACTTCTTGCCCTTGTTACACCCCCCCCCCCCATTTTGGATAGCCCATGTCTAAGTTGCTCATCCTTGTCAAACTTGTGTACTGAGGGGGTGGGAATGATAATCGCTGTAAAGATTTGTTCCCTCTTTTGAACTACTACATCCATATAGGTTACGTTCATTAAATTGTAGCAGATTACTGTTTTTTTCCTCTTCTTTATTCTTCTAGTTGAGTTCTGATCATGCATTCATTGAAGCCAGGCTAACTGGGTACTATCTGCAAGTATGGGTGTTCTTGTGCATGTCCCCTCACTTCATATAAGCTAGATGTTTCACTATCTGTTCTAGTCCTCTGTGGCCATGTCACTGTCTATGGGCCCAGGAGTCCCCAGGCCTTGCCATACTGCTGGCCAAACAGGTTTCAACCCATGTTGACAAGAGTCTATTGAACATGGTTGGACTTAGCTCACAACTTCACTGTTGTTTTTCCCCCACTTCCCCTTATCGGTGACCAACGTGGTCACCAGCAAGACCACATGCCTGCTCAGGTATTCCCCTTGAGTCTTAGTCTTGGAAGGGCATTTGCCCTGAAGGGACCCGACCACTTGCCTTGATGGCTCCCAGGTGAACAACTTGCTGTTGTAGTAGTCAATAGGACTGCCATTATTGTTTTTTTTATTTTTCCTGCCGGACTTTCTTTCAAGAAGTATCTTCTGTTCTTCTAGCCCCTTGAGGATGGTCTGCTTGTCCTTTCAAGTGGGAATTTCCCACCTCAGAAGATTCTGGTTGGGTTTCAGGATTCCACCTATGGTCTTATGCAATGCAAAGGCTCCACAGGAAGCCTCCTTCACTGGGCAAATTCTAGCCCCAATTTTGGTATTCCAATCAGTTATAGGATGAAAATGGACTTACAAGCTTTCTATGGTGCTGTGTCTAGCTATTCCTTTACCTCCTCCTCAAGAGTCTATTTTACAATGGTAGGCAAAGGAAACCAAGATTCAAAAGACAGCCAAACAACTTAAAATCATTTCCCTTATTTTACCCCTTCAAACCATGCCTCAACCCCTGTATCCCAGAGCCCTGTTTTCCCAAGGTTGTGCATGCATCATTATTTACCTCTGTCCCACTTAGCCCATGCAAACCTGCCTAACTGTTCTCCCATCTGCCTAGTTGTTCTATTCCCCTCCCCCTTCTAGTGTATTGCCCTCCCCCAGCACCCAAACTATCCTGTGTCTATTCCTTACCCTGTGCTCCACCTTCCCCTCACTCCCATCACCCCACCTCATACATCCCAGTAACCAGCAATGAATTTTCCCCCCTTTTAGTGTGGGTTATTTTTCTTAATATTTTACAATAATGGTTCTATGCAGTATTTCTCCTTTAGTGACTGACTAATTCCACTCAGCATAATGTCCTCAAGGTTCATCCATGTTATGCGGTGGCTTGCAGCTTCCTTGTTATTCTTCAAGGTAGCATAACATTCCATGTGTGTATGTACCACAGTTTGCTTATCCATTCTTCCATTGATGGGCACTTAGGCTGTCTCCATTTTTTGCTATTGTAAATAGTGCTGCTAGGAACATTGACGTGCATATTTCTTCTTATGTTATGGCTTGTGTTTCTTGTGGGTAAATACCAAGTAGAGGAATTGTTGGATCATAAAGTATTTGTATTTCCAACCTTCTGAGGAAGTGCCATACTGCTTTCCAGAGTGGTTGGACCATTTTTCAATCCCACCAGCAAGGAAGGATGGTCCCAGTCTCTCCACATCCTCGCCAGAATTTATCATCCTCTGCTTTTTTTTAATCTTCACTGTTATTGCTAGTGTGAGATGATATCTCCTTGTTATTTTGATTCAGAATCCATTCTTTAGGGAAATAAACACTCTCAGCAAAATAGGAATAGTAAACTAGGGAAACCAATATCCATAAGACAGTCAAACATCTTAACATTATTTCCCCTCTTTTAACCTATTCAGGCTACTAAGCCTGTATCACAGAGCCTTGTTGTTCCAATATTGAGCGTACATTACTGTTTTCCTCTGTCCCTTTTAGCCCATGCCAACCTACCTAAGTGTTCCCATATCTAACTTGTTCTTCTACTCCACCTTCTTGTGTATTGCCCTCCATTTCCTTATAAATTGCCCTCCCAACACCCAACCTATGATGTGACTATCCTCTAATCTGTGCCCCACTGTCCCTTCCCTGCCACCATTGATAACAAACTAAGAATTGTTTTTACTTTTAGCATGGGTATCTTTTCTTAAACTTTTACAATAATTATCTTATGTAATATATGTCCTGTTGTGACTGACTAATTTAACTCAGCATAATGTCTTCAAGGTTCATCCATGTTATGTAGTGGTTTGCAGCTTTATTGCTATTCTTCTGGGTATCATAGTATTCTATTGTGTGTATGTACCAAAGTTTGTTTATCCATTCTGCCATTGATAAGCATTTAGGCTGTCTCCATCTTTTTGCTATTTTGAATAGTGCAGCAATAAACATTGGTGTGCATATATCCACTCATGTTCTGGTTCGTATTTTTGTGGATAAATACCAAGTAGAGGAATTGCTGGATCATAAAGTATTTCTATTTCCAACTTTCTGAGGAAGCGCCATAACATTTTCTAGAGTGGCTGAACCATTTTACATTCCCAGTAGCAATGTAGGAAGGTCCCATTTTCTCCACATCCTTGCCCACATGTATCATCCTCTACTTTTTAAATTTTTGCTGTTATTGCTGGTGTGAAGTGATATCTCACTGTAGTTTTGATTTGCATCTCTTTAATGGCTAATGAGAAGTCCTGGTATGGTGCTGTGTGTTAATGCACCAGACTGCAAAGCCGTTTGGACTGCAAAGTTGGCAGTTCAAGCTCAACAGCTATTCCTCGGAGCTGGTTTGTTTTCCTTCTCTTTTGTATCCATGTATTGTCTTCTTGCCTCACACAGCAGAAGAAAGCAACTTCAGCCACAGACATACCATCTACAACCCCACCAAACCCTATGGGTTGGAACTGACTTGACAGCACTTAACAACAACAACAATGGCTAATGATCATGAACATTTCTTCATATGTTTATTGGATACCTGAATGTCTATTGCTTTCCCTTGCCTACTATTGTAAAATAGACACTTGAGGGGGATACAAAGGAATAGCATTAAGTATGATTACTGAAACTTGTGAGCCTGTTTTCAGCCTATAACTGTTTGGAATAACTAAAAGGGGTTCTAGAAATTGACCAGTGAAATAGGCTTCTTGCAGAGCCTTTGTAGTGTACAGGACTTTAGGTGGAATCCTGAGCCCCATCCAGAGCCTTCTGAGGTGAGACATTCCCACTAGAAAAGGACAAGCAGACCATCCTGGAGTCTAGAGAAACAGAAGATATTTATTGAAAGAAATACCAGCAGGAAAAAAACCAAAATAAAAATGGCAATCTGACTGGCTATTACAAAAACAATCTGTTTACCGGGCAGATATCAAAGCAAGCAAGCACATCCCTTCAGTACAAACTCCCCTCCAAGACTGAAACTCAAAGGGAACACACAAGCAGGCATATAAGCTTGCTAACAACCATGTTGGTCTACTTGTTAGTGAAAATGGGGGGAAAGCAGCAATGAAGATACGGAGTGAGTTTGATTATGTTCCATAGACTCCCGTCGACCTTGAGATGAGAAAGAGAAGAGGAAGGGCTGGTTGGTCCAAAGTGTGGGGAGACTTGGGAACTCCTGAGCCCATGGACAAGGACCTAGTCATGGAGGACTAGAGCTGAGAGTGAAGCAGCCAGCTGATATGAAGTGAGAGGAGACGGACAAAAACGTCCAAACTTGAAGATAGTACCCATTTGACCTAGCTTCAATGGCTTGATGATTTGAACTCAACTAGAGGAAGATAGCGTAGTGGTTACGAATCGAGCTGTGAACCTTAAGGTCAGCGCTTCGAAACTACCAGCCGCTCCGCGGGAGAAAGATGAGGCTTTCTACTCCCGTAAAGATTTACACCCTCGGAAACCCTGTACAGGGTCTCTATGGGTCGGAACCGACTCGATGGCACTTAACAACAACAAGAAGAGGAAGATAAAGAAATTTGATAAAGGAAGCAAGCGTAAATTGTTACAATTTGATGAACTTGACCTATACTTAGAATGTAGTAGCTCAAAACACCAACCAAGAGGGAAGGAGTCTTCACATCAAGGATCATATCTATCCCTTCTGTACACAGGGCTGATAGGGAAGGGCAACTTAGACATTGGCTACCTAAAATGGAGGAGGGGGTATAAAAGCACAAACTGGCTGGCTTACAAGATTTCAAGAGGGAGTTTAATTTTAGAGTGGAGGGGGCTGGGGAATGTAGAATCCCCACTGAATAGTTTTCATCTGGTCTAGATGGGTCTGGTGAAAGGAGATTTGTATAGGATTATTTTGATTCAATAGTGAGTAATCATTATCATGACTAATTGCGATTGTCACAACTGTAAAGGTAGAAGTTGTGTAACAAAAAGGGGGAGTAGTTAATCTTACATTCCAGGAACAGAGGACCCTAGGGCCACCAAGAAAGAAGAGCATGAGTGGAACATGGGACTCTAACTAGAGAAGCAGCAACACCAGAGATGGAGGCAGAGGTGAAGACATGGAGAGACTGAGCGTCTGAGGACTCTAGACTCATGGAAAGAGAAAGACTGTTCTGGTGGCCAGGAAGCTGGCTTACAGAATGTGTCCTTTGATTGCTTAAACAACTATATACTTCTGCGTGGATTTTTTTTGTGTGTGCATCAAAAACAAAGGGGTGTTCTTGATAAAAGACACAATCTATGATGGTTTGTGGGGGAGGAGGAAATGATTCATGTACTACAGGGTAGACAAAAGTAGATATGGGTCACAAAACAGGAAATATACAACCAGAGGGATGTTGGCAGAGGAAAGAGGCCAGTAGGTGTCACAATACCATTTATTGTTGGAGAAATATCCATTGTTTTCTTTTTTTAATAATTGTTTCATTGTGAATTATGTGATAGTTTACATGGGAGAACATTAGATTTACATTCATTCTATCATATATCGTTTCATTGCCATAGTTACAATCCCACCCCCCACCCCCATCCCCGGTTGTTAGCACATAGTCCCTTCCACTCTCTGGATCGCGAGTCCCCAGCCACTCCATCTCTCCATGTCATTGTCTCTGCCTACATCTCAGGCATCACTGCTTCTCTGGGTAGAGTCCCACTCTCCGGTCTTCTCCATTGATGGTCCCGGGGCCCTCCACTCCTAGACTGAAAAGTCAATCACTCCCCTCCTTGCTATAAAATGTCTACCTTTACATTTCCAACCCTCACAATCAGTCCTGATAACAATTCTTCACTATTGCATCACAAGAGACCCATCTGCATTTCGTTTCATCAGCCCTTCCTAGACAAGTTGGATATTATTCACTGGAGACTCTACCTTCCTCCACGCCCTCTGGATCTAGGTTCCCTCTTCTAAGCCAGTCACTTCTTGCCTTTGTAGCT
>NW_006408770.1:2388420-2390141 GCF_000296735.1 Chrysochloris asiatica | reverse complement strand
TCCAGTGTCTATTTTATAATATAATGCATGGAAAACCAAGATTCAAAAGACAGCCAAGCATCTTAACATTATTCCCCCCTTCTCCCGATTCCAACCATGTCTCAATTTCTGTATTCCAGAGCCCTGTTGTTCCAAGGTTATGCCTACATCATTTTTTACCTTTGTCCCATTTAGCCCAATCAAACCTGCCTAATTGTTCTCTCATCTGTTTTGTTCTTCCATTCCCCTCTCTCTTCTTGTAAATTACCCCCCTCCCCAACACCCATACTATCCTGTGTCTATTCCCTGTCCTGTGCTCCATCTTCACCTCCCTCCCCTAACACTACCCTTATGTCCCCGCAACCCGCTAAGAATCCACTTTAGTGGATTATTATGGGTTCATTTTCTTAGTCTTTCACAGTAGTGGTCCTATGCAGTATTTCTCTTTTTGTGACTGACTAATTTCACTCAATATAATGTCCTTAAGGTACATCCATGTTAGGTAGTAGCATGCAGCTTCCTTGTTATTTTTCAAGGTAGCATAATATTCCATTGTGTATGTACCACAGCTTGTTTATCCATTCTTCAGTTGATGGGCACTTTGGCTGTCTCCATCTTTTAGCTATTGAAAATAGTGCTTCTATGAACATTGGTGTGCATATATCTTCCCGTGTTGTGGCTCGTTTTCCTAGTGGGTAAATACCAAGTAGAGGAATTGCTGGGTCGTATGGTATTTATATTTTCAACCTTCTAGGAAGTGCCATATTGCTTTCCAGAGATGTTGGACCATTTTGCAGTCCCACCAGCAATGCAGGAGTGTCCCAGTCTCTCCACTTCTCCACCAGTATTTATTGTCCTCAACATTTTTTATCTTTGCTGTTATTGCTGGTGTGGCATATCTCATTGTTGTTTTGATTTGCATCTCTCTAATGGCTAGTGATCATGAACATTTCTTCATATGTTTGTTGGCTGCCTGGATCTCCTCCCTGGTGAAGTGTCTGTTCATATCCTATGCCCATTTCTTAAGTGGGTTATTTGTCTTATTTTTGTAGATGTGTAGTATTTTCCTATATATTTTAGAAATGAGTCCCTTATCCGATATGTAGTTGCAAAAGATGTTTTCCCATTCTGTGGGTTCCCTTTTTACTCTCTTGGTGAAGTCTTTTGAGGCACACAAGTTTTTAATTTTTAGTATGTCCCACTCATCCATTTTGTCTATTTTTGTTTGTGTACTTTTCAAAATGTGTGGTAGTCTGTATATACCCTGTATATTTTCGTTGATGATCGTCATAATTTTGAGTTTCACATTTAGATCTTTAATCCATGTTGAGTTCATTTTTGTATAGGTCTAGTTTCAGTCTTTTACATTTCACTTTCCAGTTCTGCCAGCATCATTTGTTAAAGAGACTGTCTCTTCCCCATGCAATGTGCCTAGGCACTTTGTTGAAAATCATTTGGCTGTAAGTGGTTGGGTTGATATCTGGATTCTCGATTCTGTTCCATTGATCAATGTCTCTTTCATTGTACCAGTACTAGGCTGTTTTGACCACCATAGCCATGTAGTAAAGTTTGAAATCGGTGAGTGAGAGACTTCCAACCTTGTTCTTCCTTTTAAGCAGTACTTTGCTTATCCTGGGTCTCTTTCCTTTCCATATAAAATCAGTAAATGTCCTTGCCATCTCTTTGAAGAATGTTGTTGTAATCTGGATTGGGATTGCATTGTATGTGTAAATTGCTCTGGG
>NW_006408770.1:2385459-2386576 GCF_000296735.1 Chrysochloris asiatica | reverse complement strand
TAGAAAACCCCAAAGACTCAGTAAAAAAGCTACTAGACCTCATTGGAAGATTCAGCAAAGTGGCAGGGTATAAGATTAACATACAAAAATCAGTTGGATTCCTCTATGCCAAAAATGACAGTGTTGAAAAGGACATTAGGAAAGCAATACCATTTACAATAGCCACACAAAGGATAAAATATCTTGGAATAAATATAACAAGAGAAACAAAGGACTTATACAAAGAAAACTATAAAACACTATATGCACAACATGAGAACAACAGAGTTCTGGGATACAAAGATCGAGCCATGGTTGGAATGTGGAAAAGCAGAGAATAACATTAAGATGCCTGGCTGTCTTTTGAATCTTGGTTCTCTTTGCATTATATTATAAAACAGTCACTAGAGGGGGAGAGAAAGGAATAGCGAAAAGCATCACCATAGAAAGCTTGTAATTCTGTCTTCTGCCCATAACTGATTGGAACACCTAAAATGGGACTACAACGTGTCCAGTGAAGGAGGCTTCCTGCGGAACCTCTGCAATACATAAGACTATTTATGGAAGCCTGAACCACATGCAGATCTCCAGAGATGGGAAATTCCCACCTGAAAGGACAAGCAGGCCAACCTGGAGTGGCTAGAAGAACAGAAGATACTTCTTGAAAGAAAGACCTACAGGAAAAATATAAAACAACATGGGCAGAACGACTGTCACTACAAGAACAAACAACATGCTTGCCCAGAAAACATCAAGGCAAGTGATCAGGTCCCCTCAGAGAAAACCCCCTTCCAAGACTAAGATCAATGGGAATACACGCTGTGATTGGTGAACACGCTCGACACTGATAAGGGGAAGTGAGGGAAAAACAGCAATGAAGTGGTGAGCTAAGCCCTACAACGTTCAATAGACTTCTGTAAACCCAGGTGAAGACCGGGTAGGCCAGCGGTGTGGCAAGACCTGGGGACTGTTGGGCCCAGAGTCAGTGACATAGCCACGGAGGACTAGAGTGGAGAGTGAAGCATCCAGCTGAAAAGAAGAGAGGGCATATGCATGAGAATACCCACACTTGCAGATGATACCTACTTGTCCTGGCTTCAATGACTGGATGATCAGAGCTCAACCAGAAGTAAAAAGA
>NW_006408770.1:2377826-2385359 GCF_000296735.1 Chrysochloris asiatica | reverse complement strand
GATTATGCTGATTGTTTTCCTGATGTTGAACCATCCTTGCATCCCTTTTATAAAACCCACTTGGTCATGGTGTATTATTTTTTTGATGTGCTGTTGGATTCTGTTTGCTAGGATCTTGTTTAGAATTTTTGCGTCTATGTTCATGAGGGATATTGGTCTATAATTTTCTTTCTTAGTGACGTCCTTCCCTGGTTTTGGTATGAGGGTTATGCTTGCTTCATAAACAGTATTAAGGAGTTTTCCATCCTCTTCTATGTTCTGGAATAATTTGAGTAGAGTTGGTGACAGTTCTTCTCTGAATGTTTGGTAGGACTCACCCGTGAAGCCATCTGGGCCTGGGCTTTTCTTGGTCGGGAGTTTTTTGATGACCTGATCCATTTCTTCTTTTGTTATGGATTTGTTCAAATTTTCTACTTCAGTCCGAGTAAGTTTAGGTAGGCTGTGTTTTTCTAGAAATATATCCATCTCATCCAAATTTTCAAATTTGTTGGAGTACAGCTCTTCATAGTATTCTGTTATTATCTTTTTTATTTCGTTTGGTTCTGTTGTGCCTTGCCCTATGTGGTTTCTAATGCGATTTATTTGTGTCCTCTCCCTCTTTTCTTTAGTTAGTTTTGCCAATGGTTTGTCAAATTTATTAATCCTTTCAAAGAACCAGCTTCTTGTCCTGTTGATTCTTTCTATAGTTTTTCAGTTTTCCATCTCATTTATTTCTGTTCTTATCTTTATCATTTCTCTTCTTTTGGTGACTATAGGTTCCCTCTGCTGGTCTGCTTCTAATTGTCAAAGATGCTGTGTTAATGTGTTGATTTTGGCTCTTTCCTCTGTTTGGATGAGTGCATTTATCTCAATAAATTGTCCTCTCAGTACTGCTTTTGCCGTATCCCAAAAATTTTGGTATGTTGTGCTTTCATTCTCGTTTGTTTCCATGAACTTTTTGAATTCATGTTTAATTTCTTCTTTTACCCAGTTGCTTTTCAGCAAGGTGTTGTTCAGTTTCCATGTATTGGACTTTATTGGTTTGTCCTGCTTATTGTTGATTTCTAGTTTTATAGCATTGTGGTCTGAGAAGATGCTCTGTAGAATTTTGATGGTTGTGAATTCATGGAGGCTTGCTTTGTGACCTAACACACAGTCAATTCTGGAAAATGTTCCATGCACACTGGAGAAGGATGTGTGTTGTGCTGTTGTTAGATAGAATGATCTGTATACATCGATGAGGTCAAGTTGGTTGATTTTATTTTTAAGTTCCTTTGTAGCATTGTCAAGCTTCTTTCTGGTTGTTCTTTCCCTTTTCGAGAGTGGTGTGTTGAAATCTCTCACTATAATTGTGGATTTATCTATTTCCTTCTTCAATTCCATTAAGGTTTGCTTCATGTATCTTGGTACTCTTTCGTTGGGAGCATTTATGTTTATTATGGTTTTGTTGTCTTGCTCAATTGCCCCTTTGATCATGAGATAGTGTCCTTCTTTGTCTCTTATGCTGGTTTTTATCTTAAAGTCTGTTTTGTCGGAGATTAGTATTGCCACTCCTGCTTGCTTATTTCTACTATTGGCTTGGTAAATTTTTTTCCATCCTTTAACTTTTAGTCTGTTTTTGTCTTTGTGTGTAAGGTGTGTCTCTTGGAGGCAACATATTGATGGATCTTGTTTTCTTATCCATTCTGCCATTATTTGTCTCTTTACTGGTGCTTTCAGTCCATTGACATTCAATGTAATTATTGATATGTATGAATTAATTGCTGTCATTATGTTACTTTTTTGGCAGTGCTGTTCATTCTTTGGTTCCGCTTTCTTTCTTGTGTTGGATTTGCGTTTTTGTGTGTTACTTGTTGGTTTCTTCCTAGTTTCTATGTTCGCTTGTTCTGCTTGAGAATTCATTTTTATGATATGTTGTGGAGTGTTAACTGTTACCTTGTAGTCTACTAACTTTTCTCTGCATTTAGGATTCTCCATTGTAGCCTGAGATTTACCTGGTGTCCTCACCACCAGGGCTTCTGTTGCTGCATTTGTCCCTTCTTTGGCATTGATATGTTTATGTCCTTCAGTTGATATCTCTGCTCCCTTGAATCTGCTTTTGTAGTCTCGTTGTGTTCTGGAACCCGCTCTGTGTTGGCTGTGTTCCAGATGGTGTTGCTGTACCTGTCAATCTCTGCTTGTTGTCTGTTCTTGTTGGTTCTACATCCACAGAACTCCCTTTAGGATGATTTGAAGTGCTGGGTTGGTTTTGATAAATTCTCTCAGATTCTGTTTATCCTGGAATGTTTTGATCGCACCATCTATTTGATTGATAGTTTTGCTGCATAGACGGTTCTTGGTTGACAGTTTTTTTCTTGCAGGGTTTTGTATATGTCTCCCCATTGACTTCTAGCCTGCATGGTTTATACTGAATAGTCAGAGCTTAATCTAATTTGCTTGCCTTTATAAGTGATATTTATCTTCTCCCTGGCCGCTTTTAGTATTCTTTCCTTGTCTTTGATTTTGGAGAGCTTGATTATTATATGTCTTGGGGACTTTCTTTTGGGGGTCTATCATTCCTGGGGTACGTTGGGCTTCTTGAATGTTTATCTTCTCATCTTTCAAGATGCCAGGGAAATTTTCTTCCCGAAACTCTTCAACTATCTCCTCTGTGGACTTCTTTGATACTTCTTATTCCAGAATGCCATTAATTCTTACATTATTCCTCTTCGTGTTATCCAGCATGAATCTTAGGCTCTCTTCAGAATGTTTTATCCTTTTAGCTGCTTGCTCTTCTATCTTGGCAGTATTGAGAGATTTGTCTTCCAGTATGCTAGTTCTGGCTTCCATCTCTTCTAGTCTGCTCTTTTGCCCTTTCAGCCTATTGTGCATTTCTGATATCTTATTATTAATCACTTGGACATCTTTTTGCAGGTTTTGAATTGTTTCCGATGCTGTGTCAATCCTATTTGATTGTTCCTGCAGTGCTTTCCTTACTTCTTCCTTATTTTCCTCAACCCCTTTTCTGAGTATTTGAATTTGTTTCCATATCATTCTTCTGAATACCCTCTCAGGCATATCCAGAACCCACTTCTCCTCCTCTATAAAGCTTTTGTCTCTCTCCAGCTCATTTGCATCAGCTGCTCTCTTCTGCATTTGGACATGTTTCAATAATGTTGATTGTTTCTTATTGGTCATGGTTATTATTATTATTGTTATTATTAATATGATCAAGAGATAAGGCTTCCCTTATTGTCTGTAATGCATAGCAGGTGGTGTTAAGTCTTGTCTAAGTGGTGGCGTATTATGGTGTATGTTTATAGCTTGGCTTTATGGCCACAATTGCTGCTTCTTCTTAGGTGAGGTATTGAGGAAAAGCTCCCACCTTCAGGAAAGGTGTGTGATCAAAAGGACCAAAAGCAGAAGTAATATAAATGCATAGGCAGAAATCACCACTTTGGAGCAGAGATGAGGCTTTGGTCAACTTTTCCGTGCTACCCTAACAGTGTGTGTGCAAATAGAGGCCTCCAGTAGGGATGGGGGTGACCCCTTTTTCAGGCCTCTCCTCACCCCCCTCTTTCAGGCCTCTCCTCTAGCCACTGCCATATAGGTGGGTGGATATGTATTGGGAGTTAATGGGAGGAAGATCAACCACTGTTTTTTCTCTTATTGTCAGTTATCTGCCTGTGCTCTCCTCTGATCTTGGGATGGTTGAGACCTGTTCTATTGGTGTTTTATAGATTGCCTTGGGTTTGTCCTGCTCAGTCAGCTCAGGCAGCCTCCCAGTCACAGGTTGCCAAATTGATGGCTGGGGATTTTAGCTCGGAGATCCACGCTGCTACCTCAGCAGGGTGGCTTCCGATTTGTGGCGGCCAGATGATGTAAAAAAGTCGCCATCCCTCTCCCTCTCTCTGTGCCATGGGTAAACTGTCTCGCCTGTTGTCTGAGCTGAGATCTTAAGTTGGGGCAAGGAGATTTTAGGGAGGGGTGGTTTATGTCGCTTCTTGTGGTTTTGTCCGTTTAGATTTTTGTTATTGTTGTTGTTGTTTTTGCTGGAAATGCCGCTTTCTGATCAGGCTGGCTTCAGCCCCGCCCTCCAAAATTTTCAGGAGAGGGGTGGTAGCCAGGGTTTCCACTGGCCCACAGGTGAGAGTTTTTAAGCTGCCCACTGTTCCTCAGTAGTGTGATTTTTCAAAAATGCGAGTTTGGGAGATTGCACTAGGTCTTATGTTAGTGTGAAGGCTGTGGGTTTGCTATATGAAAGTTTCCTTTGTGAGATCCCCCTCCTTTCTCATAAGAACTCTTCCTACCTGACTCCACTGTCTCTAGCCCAGAACCGGAAGCCCTGTTTTGTTTTTTCTTCATTATTATTTTCTTTTTTCAGTTGTTTGCTGCTTTGTTTTCCTTCTCTTTTGTATCTACATTTTGTCTTCTTGCCTCATGCAGCAGAAGACAGCAACTTCAGCCACAGACATACCATCTACAACTCCACCAATTAGGCAAAAGGCAATACCAGTTCCTTTATACTGGATCAATGACAGCAATCAACACCAACTTAATCCACCTTGAACTGAACTGCATGATCAGTGAACAAATAACTGTACACAAGCTCATTTCCTAATCACATCCACTTGGAAGCAGCTGGTGAGTGCTTAAGAATACACCAACATAAACTCATCAACTTAATTTAAAAACAAGAACAATAAAATTTTCCAAAAGCAGCAGACAATTTTTTTTCACACAAAGAAACAAGACAGAGTTGCTCAAACAAATGACCAAGAGGCAGAGCTAGAACAACATTCTGAGGTAAAAAAGGCATTAGAACTACTTGAAATGAATTCAGGAGAATGATATTTAGGTGCCTCCATATGATCACAGAAAGGCTGAGGAAAACAAAGAACAACCCAACAAAATAAAGGAGTGGAGACAATACAAAACCTGCAAGCAGAAATCTAGAAGAGTAATACTAAGATATCAGAAATTGGCCTTAATTGAAAAGGCAAAGGAATAGATATGAATCTAGAATTAGTGAACTTGAAAATAAATCTTTCAATGCTAGTTAGCTAGAAGAACAATCTAAATAAATAATGAAAAAATTGGAAAGCCTAATGTTCGTGTGGGACAACATAAAGAAGAATAACCTATGGGTGATTGGAATTCCAGAACAGAGAGACAAAAGCACAGAAAAGTTAGTCAAAGAGCTGCTGAAGAAAATGTCTGTAGCATCATGAAAGATTTGAAGATAAGCATTCAAGAAACTTAATGAACACCAAACATAATACACCCCAAAAGAAAACCACCAAGACATACCATAATCAAACTCTCCAAAATCAAAGACAATGAAAGAATTCAGAAAGCAGCTTGGGAAAAATCAAAATGTTGCTTAAAAAGAAAACCAATAAGATTAATCTCTGATTTCTCAGTAGAAACTCTGCAGGGAAGAAGGCAATGGAGAGACATATACAAAATTATGAAAGAAAAAAGCTGCCAAACAAAAATCATATACCCAACAAAACTATCCCTCAAATATGACGGCAAAATTAGGATATTTCCAGATAAACAGAAATTTAAGGAATTTGTAAAAAAAAAAAAAAAAAAACCAAGCCAACTTTACAATAGATACTAAATGGAATCCTTTTGACTCAGAACCACCAACAGGAGACACAACTGGAGATTGTCATATACAGCAACATCACCAAAAATTCAATCCAGATATAGAAGGATCCAAACAAAAAGAAAATTACAAGACTCACATTAGTGAATCAGAGATATCAATTTATAATAAAGACAATTACTAAGCAAAAAGAAGGAAAAGTATACTTATAAAATTCCAAATGGCAAGGAAGTCAAGTAGATTTAAAGACATAACAAACTGGTTAAAATGAGGAAGAAATTAATAAATCACAGGGTAACTTCAAGAAATTTAATACAGTTTCACATTAAATCAAGAAAAGGAAAATCTGGCTAGCCTGACCGGCCAGGACAGTTGTTTAGCTGTTACATAGCCTCCCTTTTGCTTTTGGAGGACTTTTGGCTCCCTACATTACACAAGAAGAGTCAGCAACCACTGCCAAAAAGCCAAGCAGCAATCACACCTTATAAAATACCAAAACCCAGGCAAGAACCAATACCAGCAGACATATACCAGGTAAACAGACAACATCTATGAAAGTCACTCTGAGTTAAGCAATAAGAAGAGGGAAAAGAGAAGACCACACCCTGATCACATCTCCCTGGAAACAATCATAAAGTATAAAAAAGCACCAAAATACATACTCACTTAAGTATTATGGCCACAGATAAACAGCAAACATACCCAAGAAGAAAAAACAGATGACCATATCAGCACATGTCTAGAAAAAAGATAAAGTATCTGAGACAAATGACCTAGAAGTAGACCTGAAAGCCATTATGGAAGGAGGGCAGGTCTTGGAAATGCCTGAGAAAGAATTGAGAAAAATGATTATGAAATGTCTCAAAACACTCTACAATGGAGTTGAGAAAAATAAGGAAGAAGTCAGAAAAGTGCTACAAGAGCAATCAAACAAGATAGATACAGCATTGGAAAAATTCAAAACCTACAGAAAGAGGTCCAAACAATCAATAACAAAATGGCAGAAATAGAAAACACTCTGGAAGGGCAGAGGAATTGAAGAGATGGGATGGAAGGAAGAATCAGCGAGCTGGAAGGCAGGTCTTTCAATACCACTAGGATAGAAGAACAAACACAAAAAAGGATAAAAACTTCTGAAGATAGTATAAGATTCATGCTGGACAACACGAAGAGGAATAACTTAAGAATTATTGGCATTCCTGAGCAAGAAGAATCACACAAGTCCACAGAGGAAATAGTAGAAGAACTACTGGAAGAAAATTTCTCCAACGTCCTGAAAAGTGAAAAAATAAACGTGCAAAAAGCTCAATAAACTCCAAGAAGGGCAGACCCCAAATGAAAATCACCAAGACATATCATAGTCAAGCTCTCCAAACTCAAAGACAAGGAGATGCTTCTGAAAGCAGCCAGAGAAAACAGAAAGGTCACATATAAAGGCAAGCAAGTCAGATTAAGCTCAGATCTCTCAGCAGGAACCATGCAAGCGAGAAGGCAATGGGGAGACATACATAAAACCCTGCAAGAAAAAAATTGCCAACCAAGAATTCTTTATCCAGCAAAGCTATCAAAAAAATATGATGGTGACATCAAAACATTCAAGGATAAACAGAAGCTATGGAAATTCACTAAACCAACCCTGCACTACAAAGCATCCTAAAGGGATGAGAACCAAGAACAAACAACATCCAGAGATTGATATACGTGGCAGCACCTCCTTGAATTAAGTCAAAAAAAAAGAAGAATTGGTAACAAAACAAAACTATAAGAACAAACTCAGAGACTTTGGGAGGTCAGTCTATGATCAAAACAAGTACAGTGTAAAAGAAGGTAAACACGTAGGAAAGGAGACCCAGATAGGGAGAAGATCGGGTCAATTACAGGATAAAATAGACTGCACTAAATGAACAGAGAATTCAAAGGACCATAAGGCAACCTCAAAGAAAATGAACACTTCACAGCAT
>NW_006408770.1:2375412-2377726 GCF_000296735.1 Chrysochloris asiatica | reverse complement strand
GTCTTTGTTTGGAAGCTCATCTGAAACCTGTCCACCATGGGTGACTCTGGTGGTTATTTCAAATACCGGTGGCATAGCCCTCAGAATCACAGCAATTCAAACCACCACAGCACGACAGACAGATGAGTGGCAGTTGCGTGGTTGCTGTTAAATAGGAATCTCCTTGTGCTAGGGCCCTTAAGTCCGGCTCAAAGTTGGGATTTCCATCTTCAGATGTCAATCAAGAGGCGGAAGCGCAGCAGGGGCGACTGGGTTGTAGTCAGATGCTTTGGGCTACACTTGTGGGTCTCTAAGTTGGTCGACCCCTCCTCAAAGCCACGATCAAACGGTTAGGCAAGGATGGCGCTCTCGCGTCTGGGGTAAGTGGGACAGCCTGGCCGGTCCCTGCAGTCTCTTCCTGCTAGGCAGCGTCTCCCCATCGGCCTGGTCTCCAGACACCTCTCACCCCGCCCCTCCATGGTCCGGGTTTCATTTAACACCTCCACCAGGTCTGCGCAGTTCTCGCACATTGTTTAACTGCTGCCCTCCATGACAGAAGCCCTCGTGCTTATTAGGGAAGTCAAAAGGTTGCAAATCAGGGTTGCAAATGCTCAAGGCACAGTTCTTGAAGTCAAAACACCCTCTTCTCTGCTGTGCACATGGGCAGAACTCTGGTCCTCAGCTCCTCCGACTGGCCTTTGCCCTGCTCCAGCAATGCTACAAAACAATTTTGGGACTGCTGATCTATGTCAACAGGATACATCACTCCGCCATAAACTTCAGCCTGAAGGTAATCAAGCTGCAGTTTTGTGTACCCCCCCCCCCAATTAAGTGCTTGGAGACACCTCACTCTGCAAGCAAACCTCCTCCCCAAAGTCACTCAACTTTACTTTTCCCATGGACTGGGAAACCCACCATGCTCTATCATGTGTTCTAGTTCTTGGCTTTGCTCTTGCTGCTCCCCTGCCACTCCTCAAGTATCACAGCTTTCTGTCCCTGAGTCAAGAAGGTTCAATATGCAGGGATCTTGGGGTTCAAAGAATGACATCCACTTTTGGTTTTTCTTCTTTAATTGAAGTGATTATTAATTCATAAAATGACTCATTTTATACATGTTAGAGTTCCAAGTTTAAAAATCACAATGAAGACTGTTAATCACTAATAACTGAATCATATAATCCTATCGGCATCTTCTCCCATCTTCTCTTAACCCAGACTCAGCAAGGCAAAGACACTGTTCGGAAAGAATGACAAAGACTATGGGTACACAAGTCATATGAAGAATTCACTGCACGACATGCTGGTAATATTGAATATCCATTTGTAGAAAAAATTAAACAAGAACCATACCTCAAACCATAAACACAATTTTTTTCAAAATAGATCAAAGACATAATGTAAAACCTGAAACTATAAATATTCTCATATAAAAAAAAGGGAGTAAAGTTAGGGACCGTAAATTATGTTATAAATAGACTTTCATAAATAACCAGAAATGTACAAACAACAGAAGATGAAATACACAACTGGGATGTCCTAAAAATTAAATAACACTTGTGTATCAAAAGACATTTCTAAAACAGTAAAAAGAGAACCCATACAGTGGGAAAATATTTGGCAATGACATACCCAAATGATTAATCTCTAAAATCTATAGAAAACTTCAAAACCTCAACAACAAGAAAAAAGAAACCAATGAAAAAATGGACAGAAAACATGAACAGACACTTCACCAAAGTAGATGTTTGGTGGCTAACAAACACCTGAAACTGTTCATGATCATTAGCCATTAGAGATGTAAATAAAAACAATAAGATATCATTTTACCCCAGTAATAATTACAACATTCAATAAGACAAGAAAAAAAAATGTTGTCAAGGGTATGGAGCACTCATACAGTGATGGGGGTACTCTAAAGTACTGCAACCACTGTGGAAAAAAGTATGAAATATTTGCAGTTGATCTTGTATATTTTCTTAAAAAGCTATAACTAGATATATATTTTGATTGAGCAACCCCACTACCAGATATATATCCTAGAAAAATAAAATCTTGGACATTAATAGATATACGAACACCCATGTTCATCACAGCATTATTCATACTAATACATTGACAGAGAATTTCCAGAGGTTCAAGCAAGTTTCCGAAGAGGCCTTGGAATGAGGGATAGCATTGTTGATGTCCGATGGATCTTGGCTGAAAGCAGAGAATATCAGAAAGATGTTTACCTGTGCTTTATTTTCTATGCAAAGGCTTTTGATTGTGTGGATCATGACAAGCTATGGACAACATTGAGAAGTATGAGTATTCCAGAACACTTAATTGTACTTCT
>NW_006408770.1:2372180-2375312 GCF_000296735.1 Chrysochloris asiatica | reverse complement strand
TTAGAACCAGAGAGGGAGAGCGACTGTGTTCTGTAGACCTGAGGGGCACAGGGGAAGGATTGCATGGAGGGGATTGTAACCATGGCAATGAGACGATATACAATGGAATGAATGTAAAAGTAATATTCTCCCATGTAAACTATCACATAATCCACAATAAATCATTAAAGAAAAAAAAAGAAAGAAAAGGAAAATCCACAAAGATTTTGTAAACATAAAAACAGTGAAAGAATTGACAAAAAAAAATGCACAAAAAAATGAACTCAACACAGGAAAACATGCAGAACAAAGAAACCATCAACACCACAAAAACACACATTGCAAAGTGACTGAAATCAATAATTATACTGAATGTCAATAGATAAAACTAGCAATCAAGAGAAAGGAGTGCTAGGATTGATAAAAGAATAGAATCCTTCAATATGCTATCTACAAAAGACACACCTTACACATAAAGTCAAATGTAGATTAAAAATTTAAGGATGGAAAAAATATACATAAAGCTACCCACAAACTCCTCCTTGGAAACCATATAAAGGAGCTCTGGTAGCGTAGTGGTTATGAATCAGGCTGAGAACTACAAGGCCAGCATTTTGAAACTACCAGCTGTTCCGTGGGAGAAAGATAAGGCTTTCTGCTCCTGTAAAGATTTACAGCCTCAGAAACTCTGTACTGGGTTGCTATGAGTCGGAACCGACTCCACGGCATACCACCAACACGAGTCAGAATAGACTCCACAGCCCTTCACAATAGCAATGTCAATCAATTACGAGCAAGAGTGGCAATATTAATTTCTGATCAAATAAATTTTAAGACAAACACCAACATAAGAAAGAGAAGAACATTATGACATATTTAACAGTTCAATTGAATGAGAGAACATAACCATAATAAATATCTTTGCTTCCAATGAAAGAGCCTCAAAATACATCAATCAAACTCTAATAGAATAAAGAAAGAAATAGACAACTCTGCAATAATAGTAGGAATTTTTAATACACCAATTTTTAAAAAGGACAGAACAACCAAGAACAAACTCAACAAAGAAACAGAGGAACTAAACAACACAATCAATCAACTTGACCTCATAGATTTATAGAGCGTTCAACCCAACAACAGCATAGTACACATTTTTTCCAGAGCGCATGAAACACTTTCCAGAATAAATCATATGTTAAGCCACAAAACAAGCCTCAATAAATTTTATAACATTAAAATTCTATAAACCATCTTTTCAAATCACTATACTACAAAATTAGAAATTGACAATAAGATCACAGAAACAAAATCCAATGCATGGAAACTGAATAAACCCTACTTACAATCTACAGGATAATAGAACAAATGAAAAACAAAATTAAAGATCCCTTGAATCAAATGAGAATGAAAGCACAACATACCAAAACCTTTGGGACACAGCACAAACAATGCTTAGAGGGCAGTTTATCACAATGAACACACATATCCAAAAATTAGAAAGAACCAAAACAAACGCATTAATATTGCATCTGCGACAATTAGAAAGAGAACAGTAAAGTAAGTCTAAAGTCATCAGAAGATGACTAGAAATGAATAAATTGGAAAACAGAAAAATAACAGAAGAAATTAGTAATATAAGTTGATTCTTTAAAAGGATTAATAAAATTGACAAACCATTGGTAAACCTAACATAAGAAAAGAAAGGGAAGATGCAAATAATACACATGCAAACAATACACATAAAAAACTATGTGGGTGACATCACAACAGAATGAATGAAAATAAAAAAGGATAACAGAAAAATATGAAGAATTATACTAAAATAAATTTGAAAATCTAGAATGGATAAATATTTAGAAAAACACTACCTACCTAAACTAACACAGACTGCAGTAGAAAACTTGAAGACACTTCTAACAAAAGAAGAAATTGATCAGGTAAATAAAAAATTCCCAACAACAAAAAAGTCCAGATGTCTTTACTTATGAATTGTACTAAGCATTCAAGAAGTGTTGACACTAATTCCATTCAAGCTAATTCAAAATATAAAAAAGGATGGAAAACTTCCTAATACATTTTATGAAGCAAACAAAATGCTCATACAAAAACTAGGGCAAGGCATTACTAAAAAAGAAAATTTTAGGTCAATATCCTTCATGAATACAGGTACAGAATTTCCAAAAAAAAAAAAAATCCTAGCCAATAGAATTCAACAACATATCAAAAAAATCATACATCATGACCAAGTAGATTCACACCAGGGATATGAAGATGATTCAATATTAGCAAAACGATCAATGCATCCCACTATAGAAATTACGAAAAGGAAAAGAACCACATGATCATATCAATTGATGCAAAAAAGGCATTTCACAAAATCCAACATCATTTCTTGATAAAAACACTCAACAAAGTAGGAATTGAAGTGAAAGTCCTCAACGTAATTAAGAGCATATATACAAATCCAACAGCAAACATTACTTTCAATGGAGACAAGCTGAAAGCATTCCCTAATGAACAGGAACCATATAGGGATGCCCTTTATCACCACTCCAATTCAATATTGTGTTGAAAGTCTTAGCCAGAGCTCTAAAGCAAGAAATGGAAATTAAAGGCATAAAAAGTGGAAAAAGAGTAAAATACTTTCTATTTGCAGATGATATAATCCCTTATATAGAAAATCCCAAAGTCTCAGCAAGAAAATTTTTGGAGCTCATTAAAAAAATTAAGCAAATTGCAGTGTACAAGATCAATATACAAATAATCAGTTGGATTCCACTATACTATACAAGGACACCTCTGAGAAGGAAATTAAGTAAACAATAATAATTACAATAGCTACCAAAAAGACGAAATACTTTGAAATAAATCTAACAGGGGGGGAGGGGGGGGGAATCTATAAAAAGGAAATTAAAGAACAATACTACAGGAAACAAAAAGGGATTTTTAAAAATGAAACTATTTATAACATGCCAATGGATTGTTGTTGTTGTCAGGTGCCATAGAGTTGGAACCGACTCATAGCGACCCCATGCACAGCAAAATGAAACAATCCTGAGCCAACCTCACTACCGCTGCCACACTTGAGTCCATCAATGATGCCACCTGGCCAATCCATCTCGTTAGGGGTCTTCCTCTTTTTCTCTGACTCTC
>NW_006408770.1:2370457-2371996 GCF_000296735.1 Chrysochloris asiatica | reverse complement strand
GTTTCGTTCTGCTGTGCATAAGGTCGCTATGGGTCGGTACTGACTCGATGGCACCCAACAACAACATCAAATGTCCATCAATGGATGAATTGATAAACTATGGTACATGCATACAATAAAATACTGTGCAATTTCAAAGAATATAATATAGAATCTGAAAAATATCTCATAATGTGGATGAACCTGGGGATTTATAATGAAAGTGGACTCATATAGTATTTTTACTTTGTGATTTACTTATTTCACAAAGCATAATTTCCTTCAGGCTCATCCACACTTTGAGATGTTTGTGTGAGTTCACTATAATGAAAAAGAGCCCTGGTGGCATAGTAGGCTACGAGCTGGCTGCTAACTGCAAGGTCAGCAGTTCGAATCTACCGGCTGCTCCATGGAAGAAAGATAAGGTTTTCTGCTGCTGTAAAGAGTTACAGCTTTGCATATATAGGGTCACTATGAGTTGGAAATTGAGTCCACAGCACACCACCACCATAATTAAAAGTCAAGAAAATGTTTAACCACAGAAAAAAAGTCCTTTGATGGTTTCCAAAGATGGGATGTTGTTGTTGTTAAGTGCCGTCAAGTCGATTCCAACCCATAGTGACCCTGTATAGAGCTTCCAAGGAGCAGCTGGTTAGCTTGAACCACCGACATTGCAGTTCAAATAGCTTTGCAGTCTGGCGCATTAACCCACAGAGCCACACCAGGACTCCAAAGACGGGGTTATGAGAGGGGAATTACTAACTAGATAATGTTGCTGTTATTAAGTCTTATCAAGTCAGTTCTGACTCATAGCAACCCTGTATAGCATTTCCAATGATCGGCTGGTAAGTTTGAACCACCAACCTTTTGGTTCAAATCGACCTTGTTCTTTATCCCACAGCACCACACTAGTCCTTTATCCCACAGCACCACACCAGGACTCCAACTAGATAACAAACAAATATTAATTTGGAACGGAAAGGCAATATACAATAAGGGGTGATCAGTACAATATTACTAAGGTAAAGGAAGACAGAGAGGTTCACACAAGTTACAGACAAAAGTAAATACTGTTATGTACACAATCCTATAATATTAATAATAACAAACAATATGTTGTTGTTAGGTGCCATCAAGTTAGTACCAACCCATAGCGACCTTATGCACAGCAGAACAAAACACTGCCCGATCCTGGGCCAACCTCACTACTGTTGTTACGATGCTGTCACTTGGCCAATCCATCTTAAAAAAGAAAATATTTTACGTCCTCTTCATTTTCAGTAAGCAAGGTTGTATCATCTGCATATCACAGTTTGTTAATGAGTCTTCCTCCAATCTTGATGCCACATTTTTCTTCATAGAACCCAGCTTCTAAGATTATTTGCTCAGCATACAGATTGAATAAGTATGGTGGAAGAATACAACCTTGTCTCACATCTCTGTTAATTATAAAACATTGACTATTCCCTTGTTCTCTTCAAACAACTTCCTCTTGGTCCAGGTACAGATTCCTCATGAGCACAATTAAGTGTTCCAGAATACTCATACTTCACAATGTTG
>NW_006408770.1:2367127-2370357 GCF_000296735.1 Chrysochloris asiatica | reverse complement strand
TACGTTGTCTGATCTCTTGACTGCTGCTTCCGCGAGTGTTGATAGTTGATCCAAGAAGAATGAAGTCCTTGACAACTTCAATCTTTTCTCCATTTATAAGAATGTTGTTTATTGGTCCATTGGTGAGGATTTTTGTTTTCTTGACACTGAGATGCAATCCATACTGAAGGCTGTGCTCTTTGATCTTCATAAGTAAATGTTTCAAGTCAAATGCCAATGGATAGGAAGACTTCACATTATGAAAAGGTCACTACTATCAAAAGCAACTACAGATATAGTACCGTTTATCCATGAATACAGATTCCAACATCATTCTCTAATGGAATGGAAACAATGATCATGAACTTTATGGAGACGAAACAGAAAATAATTGGAGGATTTTCACTCCCTTATCTAAAAATATACTTCACAGTGACAGCATTCAAAACAGTGAAAGACACATAGACCAGTGAAACAGAATTGAGAACCTAGAAATAATTCCATCCATATAAAGTAGGCTGATCTTTGACAAAATGTCAAAACACATTAAATAGAGAATAATAGTCTCTTCAACAAATCGTGCTGGCAAAACTGGACATCTATTTGCAGAAGAATGAAGCAAGGCTCATATCTGACACCATATACAAAAAAATCCTCAGCATGAATTAAAGACCTAAATGTAAAACCTATGGCTACAAAGATCATTGTAATGGTTAGGGTTCTGTGTCAACTCAACTAGGCCAGGATTTCCAGAGGTTTTGCAGTTTGGATGTACTTATTCCCATGGAGATGAAATCTAATGCAGGCATAGTTAACTTTATGATGAATGGCTATAAGTAGCCAATCAATTAAAGAGATGCTTCCTTGGGGGTGTGGCCTGCTCCCAATATAATGGGCATGCAGGTGGGACTCTTGTCTTTTCTCCTGGGGACCTGGGACTCTGCAATTTATAAGCCTTTTCCTTGATAATAAGCTTCTCTTTAAATATATATACACATATATGTTTCACTGATTTTCCTTCTCTAGAAAACCCAGGCTATGACAATCATCAATGAAAAAATAAGGACAATCTTACGTCTCTAATACATGGCATATACACACTATCAAGCATTATTTTTAAAAAACACACACACAAATAGTAGAAGACAAAATACATTTCTGGGAACTCCTAAAAATTAGACATTTATGTGCATCAAAATATTTCACCAAAAGAGTAGGAAGAGAATTCACAGACTGGGGAAAATAATTTTTTTTTGCAACATGTTACATAACGTATTAACATCTAAAATTTATAGAAATTTATATCACCTCTAAAGTAAAAAGATGAAAAAAAATTTTTTTAATGGGCACAGGACAAGGAAGACATTCAGGCAGCCAACAAGCATGAAGAAATGTTCGTGATCATTAGCCATTGGTTTGAAAGAGAATATTCGTACGTGAGTATTTGCTTTTCCTGCAAACACAACTATGAATGTGGTGGAGCCTACAGCAAGCAAAATGATGAAAACCTCCTATACATTATCAAACATATTAAGGCAAAGAATTGCTAGGCCCAGGGGCTCAGGACCATAGTCTTGGGGAACACCATGGTCCATTGGCATAAACAGTCCACAAAGACAATATTTTACATCCTACATTGGTTAGGAGTGTCTGCTAAAATGAAAGCTTTATGAAAGCTCATAAGTGGCCATCTTAGGTAGAGATATTGGCTTCCCACTTATAAAGAAAGAAGAATGGTACAAATTGAAGAGGCTTGTAATCAATTAGTCCAATGAACTAATGGAATATGTGAACACCAGTATCCATGACTCTGAGACTAGAAGAACTAGATGGTGTCCAACTACTACTACCAACTTCTCTGAAAGGGATCAATTTACAAGGTCCTGGATAGAGCAACAGAATATGTCAAGCAAAACTCAAAATTATTTAAAAACAAAAACAAACAAACAAACAAACAAAAAAACAACAACAAAAAAACGGGATTTATGGTCAGAAAGAAACTGAAGGGACCTGAGAGTATGGCCTTAAACCGGTCTTCAAGTCTAAAGAGAAACACATTCTCATGGTCCAAATTTCAGCCAAGCAATAGCTAGGAATACAGGGGCAACTTTTTGCTAAGGACAAAGTTGAGACGGAATGGGGAAGTAGTAGGAATGCAAATAGAACCCACATAGAGGAAGAAGGATAACTGTTGTTGCATTGAGGGGATGTCCATCATTGAGATGAAACAAAGTGTATGATTGGTTAAATGTAAATCTTCACTCAATTCACAATAAAAACTTAAAAAAGAAAAGAAAAACCGGCCTAGTATTGGTAAAATGTTAGAAACATAGATCAATGGAACAGAATTGAAAGCCTAGAATAAACCCATTCACCTAAGTACAGCAAAGGCTGAAATCTATTAAAGAAGGAAGAGACAGTCTCTATAAATGCTATTATTAGGTACCATCAAGTTGGTAAAAACTCATAGAGACCCTACACACAACAATTTGAAACACTGCACAGTCCTGGCTAACCTCACAATTGTTGCCATGCTTGAGCCCATTGATGCTGCCACTTTGCCAATCCATCTCACTGGGAGTCTTCTGCTTATTCTCTGACCTTACCAAACATGCTATCCCTCTCCAGTGATTGGGCCCTCCTGAAAATATGTCCGAAGTAGGAGAAACAGTTTGCTCATCCCGGCCTCCAAGGAGCACTCTGGCTGAACTTTTTCCAATGCATATCTGTTCTTTTGGCAGCCCATGGCAATTTCAATATTCTCCTCCAACACCATTACTCAAAAGCATCAATACTTCTATGATCTTCCTTATTCACTGTGAAGCTTTCACATGCATTTGAAATTATTGAAAATACCACGGCTTGGGTCAGGCAAACCTTGGTCCTCAAGCTGACATCTTTGCTCTTCAACACTTTAAAAAGGTCTTGTGCAGCAGCTGCTTCCATGAGTGGTGATGGTTGATCCAAGAAAAATGAAGTCCTTGACAACTTCAATATTTCTCCATGGATAAGAATGTTGTTTATTGGTGGGGATTTTTGTTTTCTTTACATTGAGATGCAATCCATGCCAAAGGCTGTGCTCTGATCTTCATCAGTAAGTATTTTTAAGTCCTCTTCACTTTCGACAAGCAAGGTTGTATCATCTGCATATCACAGATTGTTAATGAGTCTTCCTCCAATCCTGATGTCATGTTTTACTTAATATATCCCAACTTCTCAGATTATTTGCTCTGCATACAGGTTGAATAAGT
>NW_006408770.1:2351578-2356334 GCF_000296735.1 Chrysochloris asiatica | reverse complement strand
GGTTTTCTGATTCCATTTTGTTGTAATATTTGGCTTTATCTTCTCGAGCTAATCTTTGAAATATTCTCTTCAGCTCTTGGACCTCCTCATTTCTTCCATTTACTTTAGCATCTCTACTCTGTGTCTCTTCTGACATCCATTTTGACCTCTTTCTTCTTTCTTCTCAATGACTTTTTGCTTTCTTCCTCTATGATGTTCTTGATGTCATCCCACAACTCTTCTGGTCTTTGGTCTTTAGTGTTTAGTGTATCAAATCTGTTCTTCAGATGATCTCTAAATTCAGGTGGGATGTATGTATTCAAGGTCATATTTTGGCTCTTGTGTACTTGTTTTCATTTTCTTCAGCTTCAGTTTGAATTTGCATATGAGTAATTGAGGGTCTATTCCACAGTCTGCCCCTGGCCTTGTTTTCACAGATGATATGGAGCTTTTTCATTGTCTTTTTCCGCAGATGTAGTCAAATTGATTTCTATGTAATCCATCTTGCAAAATCCATGAGTATAATAATCTCTTGTGCTGTCTAAAGAAGGTATTTGAAATGAACAAATAATTGGTTTTGAAGAATTCTATCATGCATTCTCCAGCATAATTTCTATCACCAAGGCCATGTTTTCCAACTACTGATTCTTCCTCTTTGCTCCCAACCTTTGCATTCCAATCACCAATAATGATCAATACATCTTTATTGCATGTTTGATCAATTTCTGACTGAAGAAATTGGTAGAATTCTATTTCATCCTCACAGGCTTTAGTGGTTTGTGCATAAATTTGACTAATAGTGGTATTAACTGGGCTTCTCTGTAGGTGCATAGATATTATCTTATCACAGACAGCTTTGTACCTCATGACTGATCTGGATATGTTCTTTTTGATGATGAATGCAACACCATTCCTCTTCAATTTGTCATTCCCATCATAGTAAACCATGTGGTTGTCAGATTCAAAATGGCCAATACCAGTCCATTTCAGCTCACTAATGCCTAAGATATCCGGGTTTATGCGTTCCATTTCATTTTTTACAACTTCCAATTTTCCCAGAGTCATACGTCATACTAGGCAGACAGGCATGCTGAACAGGTATGGGTAGACTAATTGGAATAGACCCACAACCACATATAGGTTTGGTAGAGAATATTTTTACATAAATAACTGTGTTCTGTAAGTATATCCATGTATATAATAGAACAAACTTTTGAGCAATAAGCAAACACCTTAAAGTTATGAAACACTGGGATAGGGGGTTAGGACCACAATCTTGGGGAACAACTAAGTCAATTGGCATAACATAGTTCACAGACAATGTTTTACATTCCACATTGGTGAGTAGAGATAGGGTTCTTAAAAATCTGTAAGCATCCATGTAAGGTGCAATTATTGGTGTCTACCCATCCAAAGGAAAGAAAATCCAAGATACATGAAAACAATTAATTCATAGGACTAAATACCCATGGGTACCTCTGCCTCCATGACTTTTCAGATGAGAAGAATTAGATGGTGCCTGGCTACAACACCTACTGAAAGGAATCTCAATAGTAGGTCTTGAATAGTATGGGAGAAAAATTTGTAATAAAATTCAAAATCATAAAGACAAGGTCTGATAGAGCCCTGAGACTGTTGCCTTTAGTAACACTTCAAGCCTAGAGCTGAGCTCATCCTTGTGACTCGATTATCAACTTTTCATCCAAATAATAGACAGGCCAAGAAGCTCAACAGTGCAAGACCAAATGGACAGCATTTACCCAAGGTTAAAGCTCAGAAAGCAGGAAGAGATAAGAAAGAAGAACTAATGAAAATAAGAAACTCATGAAGAAAGAAAGTGGAAGAGTGCTGCTTAAATGTGGGGATTGTTATCAATCCTACAAAATAAAATATTTCTCAATTATTGATGGAAAACCAATTTTCTCAGTAAACATTCACTCAAATCACAATAAAAAGAGAGGGAGAGGGGTGGCAAAATGACAGATGAAGCAGAAACACTACACAGGCCCTCTACAACAAAGATATGGAAAACCAAATAAAACAAGCAGAAAAAGTAAAAAAAAATAAGAACAACAGTCTGATTGGCTACTACATGAACAAGCAAGTTGTTCACTGGGGAGCTATCAGTGCAAGCAATCAAGTTCTTTCAGAACAAACCTCCCTCAAAGAGTGAAACCCAAAGGGAATACGCAAGCAGGCATGTAATCTTGCTGGCGACCGCATTGATCTAATGGTGAGTGGAAATGGGGGAAAGGCAGTGAAGTTATGGGCTGAGTGTGACCATGTTCCATTGACTTCCATCGACCTGGAGATGAGATAGAGAAGACAAATAGCTGGTTGGACCGAAGTATGGTGAGACCAGGGCACTCCTGGACCCACGGACAAGGACATAGCCTTGGAGGGCTAAAGCAGAAAGTGAAGCATCCAGCTGATATGAAGTGAAGGGAGATGCACAAGAATGCCCAAACTTGCAGATGGTACCCATATGACCTAGCTTTGATGGCTTGGTCTAGAACTAGACTAGAGGAAGATTTAAAAAATTGATTAAGGAAACAAGAGTAAATTTCTACAATCTGATAAACCTGACCTATATTTATGGATGTAGGAGCTCAACATACCAACTGAGAGGAAAGGAATCTTCGCATCAAGGATTATTTGTATCCCCTTTGTACACAGGGTTGATAAGGACAGGCAACTTAGACATTGGCTATCTAAAATGGGGTAAGGTGGGCAATAAAGGCATGAAGTGACTGGCTTATGAGTTTTCAAGAGGGAGATTAGTTTCAGAGTGTACAGGGGAAGGTAGAATCCCAACTGAATCTGCATACTTTTCATCTTATCTAGATGGGTCTGGTGAAAAGAGATGGGGATAAGATTCTTATGATTCAATAGCGAGTAATTGTTATAACTAATTATGATTGTTGCAACTGTAAAGGTAGAAGTTTTGTAACAAAAAGGAGGGAGTAGTTGATCTTAAAGTCCAGGAACAGGGAACCCTAGGACCATTAAGGGAGAGGAGCACGAGAAGAATGTGAAACCCTATCAAGAGAAGCAGTGACACCAGAAATGAAGGCAGAGATGAAGATATGGAGAGGTAGAGCAACTGAGGACTCTAGACTCATGGAAAGAGAAAGACCGTGTGCTTGCAGCCAGGAGGCAAGCTTGCAAAATGTGCCCTTTAATTGTTTAAATGATTATATATTCCTGAGTGTTTTTGAGTACATCCCATCCCCCTCAAAAAAAAAAAAGAGGGAATAGAAGCAAATACTGCTGAATGCATGCAAGGAATTGTAATCATTGCAATGAAACGAAATAAAATAGGATGAATGTAAAACCAAGGTTATTCTATGTAAACTATTACTCAATTTGCAAAAAAAAAGAAACAGACATAGATGATAGTACTGGAAGCCTAAGCTTCAGATGAAGGGATAGAGAAGTGGATTGAATGTTTACTAGGAGAGGAAGCTGAACAGAAGAAGCCAAAAAGAGAGAGACAGAGACAAATTGGTGACCTGTGCTTGCAGACCAGATGCAGCCTTGCGATCTTAAACTTTCATTGAGTGAGTGGTTTACAAAACAAGTTAGAGGCTTGGTAGTCCAGAGATGTACTGGTGATTCACAGAGATAAAGGTGCAATTTTTTTAATGTTCCTCACACTACCCTGGTTACTAGGGGCATGGCTACCTACCCCCACCCTCCACATACACACACATATGGCCTCTGTGAAGCTCCCACTTTCCTGGGTTTAGAACAACACACTGGTGAGCTAGACAATTGTGAGCTTCATCAAAATGAGTTGGCAGCAGTCCACACCTACTCTGGTGCCTGGATTCAGGTGAGTCCTACTCCAAACCTACAGAGCTGGCCCTGGATTAGTCCTCACGAGGAAAAGCTGAACAGATGTGGACTGGGGGGTGGGAGGGGACATGTGATCTGTGCTAGCCATTTTGAATTTTCATGGGAGGCTTTTTGAAGGCAGAAGGCAGGTTGGTGTTACTTACTGGTGGAAAGAATGAGGCTTTTATTTTTTTGTACCCGACATTACACTGGTGACCAGAGGTGTTGCCAACTCTCAACCACGTACGCAGCCAGTGAAGCTCCTGCTCTCTGAAAACTGCACATTAGTGAACCATGCAGTTGTAAGCTTCATCAGAGTGAGTAGGGAACTATCCACATCAACCTGGATGCTTAAATTCAGTTGAGGCTGACTCCAGATCTGCAGAGCCAATTCTATGGGAATTTTTACTCTGAGCTCCCCTCTGGGATGGAAAGACCTTGATCCCAACTTCTTTAGGGTCTGCACAGAATACTTACAGGTTGGGTGATCAGAACAACAACAACAACAAAAAACTAGACCTATAGGAACTCCATCTAGGACCTAGCATCTCTTGCTTATCCACATGTGAGCACCTTGGTTGGCAGAAGTCCTCAGAGTTTTCACTCTCTGGGTCTGGCATCTGCCCTGTTTTTGTTTTGTTTTGGTTTGGTTTTTTTGAGGGTTTCTTCTTAAATGTTTTATTGTGAATTATGTGATAGTTTACATGGGAGAACATTAGTTTTACATTCAATCTATCGTATATCATCTTATTGCCATGGTTACAATCCCCTCCATGCAATCTTTCCCCCATGCCCCCCAGGTCTTAAGCACACAGTCGCTCTCCCTCTCTGGATCTAAAGTCTCCAGCTGCTCCATTGCTCCATGTCATCATCTCTGGTTCCATTTCAGGCATCAGTGCTTCTCTGGGTAAGGTCCCGCTCTCTGCTCTTCTCCCTTGAT
>NW_006408770.1:2350264-2351478 GCF_000296735.1 Chrysochloris asiatica | reverse complement strand
TTTCTTCCTGTATGCTGTTGTTGATGTCATCCCACAACTCTTCTGGTCTTTGGTCTTTAGTGTCTAATGTATCAAATCTGTTCTTCAGATGATCTCTAAATTCAGAAAAAATAAATATATTCAAGGTCATATTTTGGCTTTCATAGACTTGTTTTCATTTTCTTCAACTTCAGTCTGAATATGCATATGAGCAATTGGTGGTCTGTTCCATAATCTGCCCCTGACCTTGGTTTGCCTGATAATATGGAGCTTTTCCACCTCCTCTTTCCACAGATGTAGTCAATTTGATTTCTGTGTATTCTATCTGGTGAAATCCATGTGTATAGTCGTCTCTTATGCTGTTTAAAAAGGTGTTTGAAATGAACAAATCATTGGTTTTGTAGAATTCTATCAAGTGATCTCCAGCATCATTTCAATCTTCAAGGCCATATTTTCCAACTACTGATCATTCCTCTTTATTTCCGACCTTTGTTTTCCAATCGCTTGATTGCATATTTGATCTATTTCAGATTGAAGAAGTTGGTAAAATGCTTCTGTTTCATCCTCATTGTCTTTAGTGTTTGGTACGTAAGTTTGAATAATAGTGGCATTAACTGGTCTTCCCTGTAGGCTCATGGATATTATCCTACTACAGAAAGCACTGTACTCCATGACAGATCTTGATATGTTCTTTTTGACGATAAATGCAACATCATTCCTTTTCAGATTTCATTCCCAGCATAGTAAACCATGTGAATGTCAGATTCAAAATGACCAATACCAGTCCATTGATGTTTATGTGTTTCCTTTCATTTTTGACAATTTCCAATTTTCACAGATTCATACTTCATACATTCCATGTTCTGATTATTAATGGCTGTTTCTCTTCATTTTGAGTTGTGCAAAATGGCACCAACCATCCCTCCCACAACATTCTCTATTCAACTGAGTTTAATAATTCATTACAATGGCCACACAGAACTTAGACACCGTACTCACAGTTATGAGGCTTATTGTTGTTGTTGTCAGGTGCCATCGAGTCGGAACCGACTCATAGCGACCCCATGCACAGTACAACGAAACAATGCCCGATCCTGGGCCAACCTCACTACTGCTGCCACACTTGAGTCCATCTATGATGCCACCTGGCCAATCCATCTCGTTAGGGGTCTTCCTCTTTTTCTCTGACCCTCCACCTTACCCAGCATGACATCCTTCTCCAGCGACTGTTCTCT
>NW_006408770.1:2346014-2347786 GCF_000296735.1 Chrysochloris asiatica | reverse complement strand
ATTCCAATCAGTTATAGGCAGAAGACAGACTTACAAGCTTTCCATGGTTATGGTTTTCGCTATTCCTTTCTCTCCCCCTCCAGTGTCGATTTTATAATATAATGCAAGGAAAACCAAGATTCAAAAGACAGCCAAGCATCTTAATATTATTCCCCACTTTTCCACAATCCAACCATGGCTCGATCTCTATATCCCAGAACTCTGTTGTTCTCATGTTGTGCATATATCATTATTTACTTCTGTCTCACTTAGCCCATTGAGACCTGTCTAATTGTTCTCCCACCTGCTTTGTTCTTCCATTCCCCTCTCCCTACTTATATATTGCCCCCTCCCTAGCACCCAATCTATCCTGTGTCTAATCCCTGCCCTGTGCTCCACCTTCTCCTCCCTCCCCTCACCCACCCCCAACATCCCAATAATCAACAAAGAATCCCTCCCACATCCCTTTAGTATGGGTTCTTTCACTTAGTCTTTTACAGTAGTGGTCCTATGCAGTATTTCTCTTTTTGTGAGCACTGTCTGAATCTCAAGAGATGTCTTAGGTTCCAGACACTGTTCGCTGTCTTATTCCTGGTTGCTATGGGTTCCCGGTCCTCCATACCGGCAGACTCCCCCTTAGGGTGTTTACTCCAAAACCTTGAGGGCTTAGACCTTGAAACTAAGTGTCTTATAAGTCTATCTACTTGAATTTGGCCTCAATACAAATTAGACAACCAAAATACCTGGCCGCCTAATGGCTCGTTTGAATCAGGTCTAATCCAAGACCTATTTAACTTTTGTGAGCACCAGGGAAAATGGTCAGAGATCCCGTATATCCAGGACTTTTCCTACCATTGACTTTCTCTTTGTTCCATTTCTTGTACTCCATCAGCCACTGTGACCCAGCTGATGAACCCTCTCCCTATCAAAGAGCCCCAAGTGCACCTCCACTCCCACCCCACCCCGCTTTGGTCCCTCTCTCACCTTCTCCAGGTCCCCAGGAACTTTCCTTATCTAAGCTTGGCACCTCCCTCAAGTTTGACTTTCAGGGCCTCTCCAGCACTCCATCTTCCTTTTGCCTCTTACTATCGAAGGCTATTGAACCTCAAGCCCCTCCTTCCCCGTGGCCCATCAGTCCTAACCTTGTGAATCCTAAAGTTTGGGATATACATTCCCCTTCAATAGCCAAATGCCCTCCAGTGAAAATCCTCCTCAAGAACCCCACCCACTTGCCAACCCAAGCACAATACACTCTCCCGCAGTCTAATCTTTTGGGATTACAGCCAAAGTTAAAAGGATCTCTAAAACCAACTAGTGTTTACGAATCCAGCTGCGAACCTTAAGGTCAGCGGTTCGAAACTACCAGCTGCTCCGCGGGAGAAAGATCAGGCTTTCTACTCTCGCGAAGATTTACACTCTCGGAAACCCTGTACAGGTTCTCTATGGGTCGGAACCAACTCGATGGCACTTAACAACAACAACAGTTTCACTCAACATAATGCCCTCAAGGTTCATCCATATTATGCGGTGGCTTGCAGCTTCCTTGTTGTTCTTCAAGGTAGCATAGTATTCCGTGTGTATGTACCACAGTTTGTTTTCCATTCATCAGTTGATGGGCACTTTGGCTGCCTCCATCTTTTTGCTATTCTAAATATTGCTGCTATGAATATTGGTGTGCATATATCTTCTCGGATTGTGGTACTTTTTTCTTGTGGGTAAATACCAAGTAGAGGAATTGCTGGATCATAAGGTATTTCTATTTTCAACTTTCTGAGGAAACGCCATATTGCTTT
>NW_006408770.1:2331095-2342890 GCF_000296735.1 Chrysochloris asiatica | reverse complement strand
AGCGTGTTATTCAGTTTCCATGTATTTGACTTGGTTTCCTTGGTCTTTCTATTGTTGATTTCTAATTTGATAGATGTGGTCTGAGAAAATGCTCTGTAGTATTTTGATATTTGTAAATTTATGTAGATTTGTTTTGTTGCCTAAAACATGATCTATTCTGGAGAATGTTCCATGGGCACTGGATAAGAATGTGTATTGTGTTGTTGTTGGGTTGAATGCTCTGTACACATCTAAAAGGTCCAGTTGGCTGATTGTATTGTTTAGTTTTTCTGTGTCTTTGTGAAGTTTCTTTCTGGTTGTTCTATCCCTTTTTGAAAGCGGTGTATTAAAATCACCCATTATTATTGTAGATTCATCTATTTCTTTCTTCAAATCTATTAGAGTCTGCTTTATATATTTTGGAGCTCTTTCATTGGGAGCATAGATATTTATTATGCTTATTTCATCTGTTCAATTGTCCCTTTAATCATGAGATAATGTCCATCTTTATCTATTATGCTGGTTTTTTCCTTAAAGTTTATTTTATCAGAGATTAGTAGTCCCACTCTTCTTCGCTTTTTATTGCAATTGGCTTGGTATATTTTTTCCCATCCTTTGACTTTTAATCTGTTTTTGTCACTGTGTGTGAGACGTGTCTCTTGCAGACAGCATATTGAAGGATCTTGTTTTCTTATCCATTCTGCCACCCTCCGTCTCTTAACAGATGCATTTAATCCATTTACATTCAGTGTAATTGTTGATCGGTATTGATTAATTGCTGCCATTATGTTTGTTTTTGTGTGTGTGATGTTGCTGCTTCTTTGTTCTATGTGTCTTCCTTTGTTGAGTAAATTATTTTTGTGTTCTTTCTTGTGAGTTTCCTCATAGTTTTAATGTTTCCATTTTTTTCTTGGATCTGAGCTTGCCTTATAGTCCATTAACTTTTCTCTCCATTTACTGCAGTCTATTTTATCCTGTAATCGACCTGAATTTCTCACTATCTGGATCTCTGCTCCTACCTGTTTATCTTCTTTTACATTGAACTTGTTTGATCATAGACTGATCTCCCAAATTCTCTGAGTTTGTTCTTATAGTTTTGTTCTGTTCTCAACTGGGCAACTGTGCCCAGACATTCCAGGCACAGTAGGTACAAGATCAACATACAAAAATCAGTCAGATTCCTTTACTCTAATAAAGAAAACTCTGAAAATGAAATCAGGAAAGTAATAGCATTTATACAAGCCACCCAAAATATTAAATACTCAGGAAAAAATTCTAACCAGAGAAACAAAAGACCTAAACAAAGAAAACTACAAAACATTACGATAAGAAACCAAACAAGATTTACAAAAATGTAAGCATACCATGTCCATGGACAAGAAGACTTAACATTTTGAAAATGCCTATGCTATCCAAAGAATATCAATAGTTATAATGCAATCACAGTTCAGAGTCCAACAAAATTCTTTAAAGAGATGAAAAACCTGATCACTATTTTTATATTAAATGGAAAGAGACATTGGATGAGCAAAGCACTACTTAAGAAGAACAACAAAGTTGGAGACTTTTCACTGCCTGATTTCAAAATCTACTACACAGACACAATGGTCAACACAGCCTGGTACTGGTAGAACAAAAGATGAATAGATCAATGGATCAGAATTAGGACCTAGAAGAAAATCCATTCACATACGGTCTTTGTGTTTTTAATGTTTTATTGTGAATTATGTGATAGTTTACATGGGATAACATTAGTTTTACATTCATCCTATCGTATATCATTTCATTGCCATAGTCACAATCCCCTCCATGCATCATCAACCAACCAAAGGGTATACATTACAAGCCTGCTCCCTGTTCGTCAGCACACAGCCCCTCTCCTTCTCTGTGTATAAAGGCCCTAGCTGCTCCATCTCTCCATGTCATCATCTCTGCCTCCATCTCAGGCATCACCGCTTCTCTGGGTAGGGTCCCGTTCTCCGTTCTTCTCCCTTGATTGTCCCAGGGACCATCTAGCAGAGGCTCCTAGACTAAAAAGTTAATCAGTCCCTCCTTGCTATATAACATCTACCTTTACATCCCAACCCTCTCAGCTGATCTTTGACAAAGGGATAAAATCCATTAAATGGGGAAGAGTTAATCTCTTCAATACATGATACTGACAAAACTGGAAATCCATTTTTAGAAAATTAAATAAGAATGATACCTCATATCACAAACAAAATCAAACTCAATATGGACTAAAGTCCTAAATGTTAAACAGAGAAAAACGTAGGGACTATGATACATGGCAGTGAACAGAAAAGCCCATCTCCTGACCAAATATACAAGGAGGCAATTAGAGAGTGCTTAAGAATACACCAACATACATTCATTTAATTAATAAAACTATAACAACACCACAATGCCTAAAAAGCAAAATAAATTTTCTGCTCATGTGCAGAAACAAGACAGAATACATCAAACAAAAGACCAAGAAGACCTAGGAATGGCACTGGAGTGTGAACAGGTTTTGAAATTGTCTGAAAGGGAATTTAGGAGACTGATATTGAGGTGCATCCAAATGTTCCACAGAAAAGACAAGGAAAACAAGGAAGTAGTCAGAAAAGCACTACAGGTACAACCAAACAAAAATAGATATAGCATTGGAGACAATACAAAGCCTGCAAAAACAGGTCTAGATGATTAATACTAAAATATCAGAAATGGACAATATAATAAAAGGGCAAAGGAATAGAATTGAATCAATGGAATCCAGAATTAGCAAACTTGAAGGTAAATCTCTCAAAATTGTTAAGATTGAAGAACAAGCAGAAAAAAGAATGAAAAGATCTGAAGAAAATATAAGATTCACGTGGGACAACATGAAGAGACATAACCTACAGGTGATTTGAATTCCAGAACAGGAAAAATCAAAGAAGAGATAATCAAAGATTTGCTGGAAGAAAAATTCCCTAATATCTTCAAAGACAAGAAGCTGAATGAACTCCAAGCAGGATAGACCCTAAAAGAAAATCATGAAAACACATCAAAATCAAACTCCAAAATCAAAGACGAGGAAAGAATCATGAAAGCAGCTTGAGAAAAAAGAAGTGCTACCTACTAAAGCAAGCTAATAAAATCAATCTCTCATTTCTCAGCAAAAGATATGCAGGCAAGAAAACAATGGGGAGACATATACAAAACTTTGAAAGTAACTGCCAATCAAGAATCATATACCCAGTAAAGCTGTCGATCAAATAGATGGCAAATTCCAAATATTCCAGGATAAACAGAAATTAAGGAATTTTGTAAAAGTCAAGTCAGTGCTTCAAAACATCGCAAAGGGAGTTCTTTGGACTGAGAACCAACAAGAACAGACAACAACCGGAATTGGAAGAGTACAGAGCTGAACAAAACTACTAAAATGAAATTACAGATCTGGGAAATCAGTCTATGATCAGAAAAATTACAATGCAAAAGAAAAGAGAAGTATAGGAAAGGAGACGCAGATAGTGAGCAGTTCAGGTAGATGCCAGGATAAGACAGACTGTTTTAAAATGAGGAAGAAAATAATAGACTATAGAGTAACCTGAAAGAATGTTAACACTTCATAACATTTCAAAAGAAAGAAAATGCAACAAGATTATGGAAACATTAAAACTATGAATATTGACAAGAAAAAGCACACACACACAAAATGAACACAGCACAGGAAGGCATGCAGAACAAAGAAAGCAGGACAACAGTCCACTCCTATGTACAATAATTGCACTGAATGTCAAAGAATTAAACACTGAATGTCAAGAGACAGAATGGATAAGAAAATAAGATCCTTCAATATGCTTCTAACAGAGACACACCTTACACACCAAGGCAAAAACAGACAAAAAAAAACTAAAGTATGGGAAAAAATATACCACACTAATTCCAATAAAAAATAAGCATTAGTGGCAAAACTAATCTTTGATAAAATAAACTTTAAAGGGAAAACCAGCAAAAGAGACAAAGAAGATTATCTCATGATTAAAGGGTCAATTGAACAAGATAACATAACTTTAAAAATATGTATGTTCCAAAAGAAAGAGCCCTAAAATACATGAAGCAAACTCCAATCAAATTAAAGAAAGAATTAAATAAATCTGCAATAATACTAGGAGATTTTAATACACCACTTTTGAAAAAGGACAGAACTAAACAGAAACTTAACAATAACACATAGAAATTAAATACCATAATCAACCAACTTGACCTCATACATTTGTACAGAACATTCAAACCCAACAACAGCACAATACATATTCTTTTCCAGTGCACATGAACATTCTCCAGAATAGACCATGTTTTAGGTCAAAATGCAAGTCTCCATAAATTTCAAAACATCAAATTACTACAAAGCATCTTCTCAAATCACAATAGTCTAAAATTGGAAATCAACAATAGGAAGACCAAGAAAATAAAATCATATACATGGAAACTGAATAACAACCTGCATAAAAGCTACTGAGCAGTAGAACAAATAAAAAGTACAATTAAAGAATTACTAGAAACAAATGAGAATGACAATACAACATACCAAAACCTTTGGGACACAGCAAAAGCAGTGCTAAGAAGACAATTTATAGCAATAAACACACACATCCAACAAGAAGAAAGAACCCAAATCAACACATTAACACAACATTGCCAACAATTAGAAAAAGAACAGCAAAGTAAACCTACAGTTACAAGAAGAAAAGAAATAATAAAGATTAGAAAAGAAATAAATGACAGAAAACTGTACAAAGCATCAACAAAACAAGAAGCTGGTTCTTGAAAGGATTAATAAAATTGGCAAACCATTGGCAAACTTAACAAAAGAACCAAGGGAGAAGACACAAATAACATGTATAAGAAACCACATGGGTGATGTAATAACAGAACCAATGGAAAAGTATAACAAAATACTATGATGAGTTGTACTCCAACAAATTTGAGGATCTAGAGGATATAGACACATTTTTAGAAAAACACGACCTACCTAAACTTACACAGAGTGAAGGAGAAAAGGTGAACAGACCTATAGCAAAAAAAGAAATTGATCAGGTCATAAAAAAAAACAAAAAAAACAAAAACAAAAACAAAAACCACAGTCCAGGCCCAGATGATTTCACTGGTAAATTTTACCAAACATTCAGAGAAGAGCTGTCACCAATTCTACTCAAACTATTCCAGAATATTAAATGGATGGGAAACTTCCTAATACATTTTATGAAGTAATCCTTATACCAAAACCAGTGAGGGTCATCACTAAAAAAGAAAATTATAGGATAATATCCTGCATGAACACAGATTCAAAAATTCTCAACAAAATATTAGCCCATAGGATTCAACAACATATATTAAAAAAAAATACACAACCAAGTGGGATTCATGCAAGGGATGGTTAAATATAAGAACAACAATCAAGGCAATCCACCATATAAATAAAAAAAATAAAAGAACCCCATGATCATATCAATTGATGCAGAAAAGGATTTTGATAAAATCTAACACTTGTTCCTGATAAAAACACTCAACAAAATATGAATTGAAGGGAAATTCCTCAACATAATTAAGAACATATATTCAAAAGCAACAGACAACATCACTCTCAACAGAGAGAAACTGAAAACATTCCCTTTGTGAATAGGAAATAGACAAGGATGCATTTCATCATCACTCGTATTCAGTATTGTGACAGAAGTATTAGCCAGAAGTATAAGGCAAGATAGAGAAATTAAATGCATCCAAATTGTGAGAGAAGAAGTAAAAGTCTTTCTATTTTCAGATGATATGATCTTACACATCAAAAATGACAAAGTCTCAGCAAAAATATTACTGGAACTCATTGGGAGATTCAGCACAGTGGCAGAGTACAAGATCAAAACACACACATAAAGTTGGATCCCTCTATGCTAATAAAGACAGCTCTGAAAAGGAAATTAGGAAAACAATACAATTTATAACAGCCACCCAAAGGACAAAATATTTAGGAATAAATCTAACCAGAGAAACAAAAGACCTATACAGAGAAAACTACAAAGCAATATTACATGAAACCAAAAGAGATTTACAAAAAATGAAGAGTATTCGATGCTCATGGATAGGATGACTCAATATTGTGAAAATTCAATACTACACATGGCAATCTACAGATATAACACAATACCAATCCAGACTCCAACAACATTCTTTAAAGAGGTGGCAAAAACTGTCATGAACTTTATATGGAAGGGAAAGAGGCCTCAGATTTTAAAAAGCATTGCTTAAGAAGAAGAACAAAGTTGGAGACCTCTCACTCCTCATTTCAAAATTTACTATGGGGCCACAGTAGTCAAAATAGCCTGGTATTGGTACAATGAAAGATACATAGATCAATGGAACAAAATATAGAGTCCAGGATTCTTTTGATTCAATATTGAGTAATTGTTATCATACTAATTGAGATTGTCACACTGTAAAGGTAGAAGATGTGTAACAGAAATGGGGGATTAGTTAATCTTTCATTCCAAGAACAGAAAACCCTAGGAAAATCAAGACGGAAGAGCATGAGTGGAGTGTGGGATCCTACCTAGAAAAAGCGGTGACAGCAGAGACAGAAGCAGAGGTGATGGTACAGATAGAGCAGCTGAGGACTCTTGACCCATGTAATGCAAAAGATTGTGTACCTGTAGGCAGGAGACTGACTTGCAAAATGTGCCCTTGGTCATTTCAGTGAATATATATTTTCTGTGCATTTAGGGTACCAAAAAAAAAAAAAAAAAAAAAAAAAAAGGAGTGGATGAGATCTTGTGCCCATTCCAAAGAAAAATGATGCAACAGAATTTGGAAATCATTGAATACAATTATTAATATCACATGTAAATAAAATTTTGCTGAAGATAATTTAAAAACAGTTGCAACAGTAAAGCTGTGCTTTATTGACAAACTATCGGTAACACTGCTAAAATTTCATATTACAGAAAATTATGCTCCTGAGGAATTTGCACAGACAAATAGGTTGTTGTGAGAACAGAACAAAGAAATACTGAATGTGTTAAAATTAGTAAAGTGTATGCCAGGGTTATATTATTTCACCATAATTTATTCAGTCTGTATGTTGAGCAAATAATTTGAGAAGTTGTATTGTATGAAGAAGAACATGGCATCAGGATTAGAGGAGACTCATTAACAACCTGTGATATATAGATGATACAACCTTGCTGGAAGCAAAGAGGACTTAAAATACTTACAGTTGAGGTTCAAAGACTACAGTCTTTGGTATGGGTTGCACCTCAATGTAATGAAGACAAAAATCCTCACAACTGGATCAATAAATAACAGCATGGTAAATGAAGAAACAGTTGGAGTTGTCGTTTTGCTTGGGTACACAATCAACACTCATGGAAGCAGCAGTCAATAATTCAAATTAGACTAATCTGCTGCATAAAACCTGTTTAAAGTGTTGAGGAACAAAGATGTCTGTATGAAAATTAAGGTGTGCCTGACCCAAGCCATGGCATTTCAATATCCTCATGTGAATGTGAAAGTTAGACAATGAATAAGGAAGACCATAAAAGAACCGCTGCATTTGTATTATGGTGTTGGAGAAGAATATTAGACAGCCAGGAGAAGTAAAGCCAGAATGCTCCTTAGAAACCAGGATGCAAATAAAAACGAGTGAAGAAACATAAATATTTTTAATATATGGTGCATTGAGGGGATTATAATTATTGCAATGAAACAATATATGATTGGTTGACTGTAAAATTGATGATCTGCTCTGTAAACTATCACTCAATTCTCAATAAAATGTTTGTGTGGTTGTTTTTTTTTTAAGGTGCAGCTATTGTTCCCTCCATGTGCAGAAGAAAAAAGAGTGATGAGATATGAAGAGGCATGGAATAAAGTAGTCTAATGGACTAATGGAACCAGTTATCATCAATCTCCACAATTGAACTAGAAGCACAAGTAAACCATAAGAATTAGATGGTATCCAGTTAGTACTACCAACTGCTCTGAAAGGTATCACATTAGAAAGCCCCAGATAAATAAGGCGGCAGAATAAGTGGAACGAAACTCAAAATTATTTTTTAAAAAGGACTGGGCTTACAGGTCAGAAAGAAACTGTAGGAACCTGAGATTATGGCCTTCAACCAACCTTCATGTTAGGAAAGGAACTCACCCTTGTGGCTCAATTTCAGTTAAGAACTAGATAGGTGTATGGGGTGGGGGGCAGCAGCATAGTAAGGAAGGCTTACTAGGAATGATGGAATGTTCAATATTTCAAAATCAAAAGGGTAAAATTTACCTAAGGACATAGATGGGAAGAGATGGGAAGGTGAGTGGAATGGAAATAGGAAACAAGGGGAGGAAGTGGGATAACTGTTGCTGCATGGAGGGAATTTTATACATTGAGATGAAACAAAGTGTATGAATTGTCTAATGTAAAGCTGATGAGCTGGTGATCTTGTCTGTAAACCTTCAATTAATTCATAAAGTTGGAATTTTTCAAAAAGTTGAAAAAATTACTGGGATGTGAAGGTTGGGGTGAGAGAAGAGGTAGGAGGAGAATGGGATAAGGAATAGACACAGGAGAGTTTGGGTGCTGGGGGGCGGGGCAATACACAAATAGGGTAAGGGGAATGGAACCGCAAGGCAGATGGGAGAACACTAAGGCAGGATTGCACGGGCTAAGTGGAACAGAGGTAAATAATGATGTATGCACAACTTGAAAAAACAGGGCTCTGGGATGCAGGGATTGAGGCATGGTTTGAATGGGAAAGAGGGAGGGAATAATGTTAAGATGCTGCTCTGTCTTTTGAATCTTGGTTTCCCTTGCATACCATCATAAAATAGAAAATTGAGGAGAGAGAAAGGAATAGCCAGAAATATCAACATTTGTTGTTAGGTGCCATCAAGTTGGTACCGACTCATAACAACCTTATGCACAGCAAAGCTAAGCACTGCCCGATCCTGGGCCAACCTCACAATTGTTGTCACACTTGAGCCCCTTGATGCTGCCACTCTGCCACCCATTCTCACTGGAGGCCTTCCACTTTTTCTCTGACCATGGAATATACGAATTATGAATCTAGGAAACTTAGAAATAGTCAAAAATGAAATGGGAGGACTTCCAGTACTTCCCTGACCTGGCAGCACAGCTGTCACATAGCCTCCCTTCTGCTATCGGAGGACTCTTTGTCTCCCTACATTAACGAAAAGAGTCAGCAACTGCTACCAAATAACCAAGCTGCAATAACACGTTATAAAACACCAAAACCCAGGCAAGAATAAATACTAGCTGCCATATACCAAGGAAACAGGCAACACCTATGAAAGTTACTCTGAGTTAAGCAATAAAAAGAGTGAAAAGCGAAAACCACATCCTGATTACATCTTCCTAGAAACAATCAGAAAACATAAAAAATTACCAAAATACGTACTCAATTAATTATTAGGGCCACAAATAAACATTAAACATGTCCAAGAAGCAAAAGCAGATGACCATATCAGCACATGTCCAGAAAAAAAGATAAAATATCTGAGATAAATGAACCAGAAGTAGATCTGGTCTCCATTCTGGAAGGAGGTCAGGCCTTGGAAATGCCTGAGAAAGAATTCAGAAAAATGATTTTTAAATGTTTCAAAACACTTTACAATGGAGTTGAGAAAAATAAGGAAGAAGTCAGGAAAGCACTACAGGAACAATCAAACAATATAGATACAGCATTGGTAACAATCCAAAACCTACAGAAAGAGGTCCAAATGATCGATAACAAAATAACAGAAATAGGAACCACCCTGAAAGGGCAAAGGAGTAGAATAGATTAAATGGAAGTAAAAATCAGTGAGGTGGAAGACAAGTCTCTCAATATCACTAAGATAGAAGAACAAACACAAAAAAAAGGTAAAAAATTCGGCAGAAGGTCTAAGATTCATGTTGGACAACATGAAGAGGAATAACCTAAGAATTATTGGCATTCCAGTACAAGAAGAATCACAGAAGTCCACAGAGGAAATAGTCGAAGAACTACTGGAAGAAAATTTGTCTAACATCCTCAAAAACGAAAACATAAACGTGAAAGAATCCCAATGAAGTCCAACAAGAGTGGACCCCAAAAGAAAATCACCAAGACATATAGTCAAGCTCTCCAAACTCAATGACAATGAGACGCTCTGAAAGCAGCAAGAGAAAACAGAAGGGTCACATACAAAGGCAAGCAAGTCAGACTAAGCTCAGATCTCTCAGCAGGAACCATGCAAGTGAGAAGGCAATGGGGAGACATATATAAAACCCTGAAAGGAAAAAATTGCCAACCAGGAAACATTTATCCAGCAAAGCTATCAATCAAATATGATGGTGTAATCAAAACATTCCAGGAAAAACAGAAACTATGGGACTTCATCAAAGCCAACTCTGTGCTACAAACATCCTAAAGGGAGTTCTCTGGACTGAGAACCAACAAGAACCAACAACAACCAGAGATTGACATATGTGGCAGCAACTCTCTGAATTAAGGCAACAGAAAGAAGAATTGGTAAAAACAAAAAACTATAAGAACAAACTCAGAGACTCTGGGAGGTCAATCTATGACCAAAACAAGTAAAATGCAAAAGAAGGTGAACACATAGGAACAGAGATCCAGACAGTGAGAAGGTCAGGTTGATTACAGGAAAAATAGACTGCACTAAATGGACAGAAAAATCAATGGAATATAAGGCAACCTCAAAGAAAATTAACACTTCACAACATACCAAGAGAATGAGAAACCAAGAAGAATATGAAAACATTAAAACTATGAGGAAACTCACAAGAAAGAACACAAAAATCATGATTCAACAGAGAAAGACAAACAGAACAAAGAAGCAGCAACACCACAAAAAACAAATTCAATGACAACAAATAATCAATACCTAATGATAATGACACTGAACGTAAATAGATTGAATGCACCTATTAAGAGACAGAGGGTGGCAGAATGGAAAAGAAAACAAGATCCTTCAATATGCTGTCTGCAAGAGATGCATCTCACACACAGAGACAGAAACAGATTAAAAGTGAAAGGATGGAAAAAAATATATCAAGCTAATTGCATTAAAAAGTGAACAGGAGTGGAAGTGCTAATCTCGGGCAAAATAAATTTTAAGGCAAAGGCCAGCATAATAGATAAAGATGGACATTATCTCATGATTAAAGGGACAATTGAACAAGTTGAAATAACCATAATAAATACCTATGCTCCCAATGAAAGAGCACCAAAATATATAAAACAAACTCTAATAGATTTGAAGAAAGAAATAGATGAATCCACAATAATAGTGGGTGACTTTAATACACCACTTTCAAAAATGGATAAAACAACCAGAAAGAAACTTGACAAAGACACAGAAGAAGTAAACAACACAATCAGCCAACTGGACCTCATGGATGTGTACAGAGCATTCAATCCAAGAACTGCACAATACACATTCTTTTCAAGTGCACGTGCAACATTCTCCAGAATAGACCATGTTTTAGGCAACAAAACAAGTCTACATAAATGTACAAGTATCAAAATACTACAAAGCATCTTCTCGGATCACAATGCTATCAAATTAGAAATCAACAATAGGAAGACCAAGGAAATAAATTCAAATACATGGAAACTGAATAACACCCTGCAGAAAAGCGATTGGGTTGTAGAAGAAATTAAACGTGAATTCGCAAATTTTCTAGAAATAAATGAGAATGAAAACACAACATACCAAAATCTTTGGGACACGGTGAAAGCAGTGTTGAGAGGAAAATTTATTGCTATAAATGCATTCATCCAGAAAGAGGAAAGAACTAAAAT
>NW_006408770.1:2327135-2328841 GCF_000296735.1 Chrysochloris asiatica | reverse complement strand
GGACCACTACTGTAAAAGACTAAGAAAAAGAAATTATAGTAAAGGGGGGTAGGGGAAATATTTGTTTGTTGCTGGGAAATTGGTGATGGGTGGGGGGAAGGGGGCAGGGTGGAGCACAGAGCAGGGATTGGACTCAGGAGAACTTGGGCACTGGGCAAGAGGGCAATATACAGGGAGGTAGAGGGAAGTGGAGAAATGGGGCAGATGGGAGAACAATTGGGCATGTTTGAATGGGCCAAATGGGACAGAGATAAAGGACGATATATGCACAGCCTTGGAACTGCAGGACTCTGAGATACAGGGATTGAGTCATGGTTGGAATGGACAGAGAATCGTGTTAAGATTCTTGGCTGTTTTTTGAATCTTGGTTTTCCTTGCATTATAATATAGAGTAGACACTGGAGGAGGAGAGAAAGGAATAGTCAGAAACATCCCACTAGAAGGTTTGTAAGCCCGTCTTCTGCCTTTAACTGATTGGAATACCTAAAATAGGGCTACAGCATACCCAGTGAACGAGGCTTCCTGCGGAGCCTCTGCAATACATAAAACTATAGGTAGAAACCAGAACCACATCCAGATCACCAGAGATGAGAAATCTCCACTTGAAAGGACGAGCGGACCAGCCTGGAGCGGTGAGAAGAACAAAAGATAGGTCTCGAATGAAAGACCTACAGGAAAAATACAAAACAATGGAGGCAGATGGACTGTTACTACAGGAACAAATGGGTTGCTTCCCTAGGAGGCAATGGGGCAGTTGGTCGGGTCCTACCAACGCAGGACCCCTTCCAAGACTGAGACTTGGTGGAAATGCACACTCGGATTGGTGACCACACACATCACCAATGGGGAGAAGTGGGGTAAAGGCAGTAATGAAGCAGCAAGCTAAGCCTTACAATATTCAGTGAGCTCCTGTGGACCTGGTTGGGGACCTGGTTGGCAAGCAGTGTGAGGAGACCTGAGGACTCCTGGGCCCAGAGTCAGTGATGTGGCCACAGAGCACTCAAGTGGAGAATGGAGGTGCCGGCTGATGGGAAGAGAGGGCACGTGCAAAAGAACACCCACACCTGCAGATGGTACCCACGTGACCGGGACCGGATGACTGGATGATCAGAGCTCAACCAGGAGAATAAACAAGAGGGGGAAAAAAAAAAGATTCAGCTGATTCAATCTGATGAACTTGACCTATACCTATGAATGCAGTGACTCAAAATAGGCAACAAATCATTACAGCAAGAAACATTCCCACCCCCTCCACACACAGAGTAGACAGAGATGGGCAACTTGGACATTGGATACCCAAATGGAGAGGGAGGGACTACAAGGCAAGAAGTGACTGACTTACAAGCTTTCAAGAGGGAACCTAGAGCTAGGGGGCATGGAGGACGGCAGAATCGCTAGTGAGTACTATCCAATCTGTCCAGGTGGAGCTGATGAAATGAAATACAGATGGGTTACTCGTGATACTGTAGTGAATAATGGTTATCAAGATGGATTGTAAGGGTTGTAAATGCAAAGGTAGACGTTTTGTAGCAAGGAAGGGAGTGATTATTTCTCCAGTCTAGGAGCGGAGGTCTCTGGGACCACCAACGGAGAAGAGCCAAGAGCGGGACCCTACCCAGAGAAGCAGAGATGCCTGAGATGGAGACAGAGACAATGACATGGAGTGATGAAGTGGCTGGGGTCTTTGGATCCAGAGAGGGAGAGGG
>NW_006408770.1:2324169-2326995 GCF_000296735.1 Chrysochloris asiatica | reverse complement strand
ATGAAATGATATACGATGGAATGAATGTAAAACTAAAGTTCTCTCATGTAAACTATCATATAATTCACAATAAAACATTAAAAAAAAAAAAAAAAAGATGTTCTCTCCTGATACTATCAATCCTGATACAATCAAGATTATGCTCTCCCAAGATGGTGACTCCTGGAATAGCTGAGTGTCTTGATCCAGAAAACAAAGGATTTCTGGATTCCCTGCAAATTCCCCAGTTGTAAACCCTCCTATCCTCCAAACTTACCTTTATATTTGTTTCAGAGTTCCAACACCATCTCGTGAGCCCTCTTAGCCTGGTGTTCTGTGTTGTTGTTGATCGAGCTCTTCACTACACGTCTACCCCATCCACTTGTGACTAGGTTACTTATTTTGTTGTTGTTGTTTCTTTGCTTGGTTTTGTTTCTTTCCCATTCTTTGATCTTGTAGGCATCATATTGACGTCATGTTTTTTGTTTGTGTTTTCCCCCCATTCTTTAGCCGATTTATGGCTCATGGAGACATTATATTAATAGGTCATTTAAAAAATGTTATTTATTTATTTTATCCATTTTGTTATTTTCTGTTTCTTGACTGATGCATTAAATCCATTTACATTCAGTGTGATTATCTACAGGTAAAATTTACTGCAACCATTTTGTTATATTTTTTATGGTGTTAATTATTTCTTTTTTCTTCTTTACTTTCTGTGCTGAGTTCTTTTTGTACATAGATTTTCTTTTCCTTTCATTTGTTACTATTGTTTTTGTGTTTACTGAGTCTTTTTCTATTTAAATTACCTCTTTGAGGCTTTCTGCTCCCGTAAAGATTTACAGCCTTGGAAACCCTGTACAGGGTCGTTGAGAGTCGGAACTGACTCCACGGCACATAACAACAACAACAACAATTTTGATGAATAGATTTATTCGTTTCTTGTGTGGTTACCCTAAAGTTTATTTTTATCATTTCATATTTTTAAAAGTCTACTATAGGACTTCTAGTTTGGGGGCAATATAAGTGGAGGGATCTGGTAAAGTCTCCTAGGTGGAGGCATGGAAAAAACAGAAAAATGGTTTGCCAGGACAGTCCTGGAGTTTTGAATTTAATATAAAGTAAGGGGAAATAGTTCTTGGAGCCTACTGGTGGAGAAATCTAAAGATTTCTAATCTAAAGAGAGTTCATGCTGAGTTGGGACAACTGCTGACAGGACCCAGCCTTTGCAGAAGATGGAGGATGGGGCAACAAAGAGACAGCTACAGAAAAAAAAAAAAAAAAAAAAAAAACCCAGTGACTTATGGAAAAAGAGATATGAAGGTGTTTTTGTTTTTTTTGTTGTTGTTTTTTTATGGAGGGGGGCGTGGTTCTTCCATTCTTGAGCTTTCCCCTGTCTGCCAAGCCTGGATGTCCTCATGCAGATAGTAGCTCACCCCCAGAGAAGGTCCAGTGTTGCTCACACAAGGTACAACTGACATTCTGTCATTCTGAGTTGTGCAGAGGAAGGATTTTCTCATGTTACAAAGAGGAACTAGCTGGAAGTCCCAGTCAGCTCCAGAAATCAATCTTTGTTTGATTCTTATGATGTCTGACATTGGGATTTAGCCCTGAAGTTGGCCCTCCTACTTGGGTGGGAGTTTTTATTCCTACATTGCTTAACAAGGAACAGAAGCTCTGACCACACAGCTAGGCTGCATTTGCAGCCTTTAAAACCCCAACATAAAAGGCAAGAGGCAACACCAGCTACTATATAGAATAACAGTGTGTCAAGCAAACACCTGTTAAAAACACACTAAAGGGAGTAGGTTTCAGCCATCTTGAGAAGGATGCTGCAGATATGCAGATACCTGATAGATGTCACAGACAAAAGTGTGAACAATCTTCCTTCCATTCATTTATCTTTCTCTGTCTGTGCACCTCCACTCTTGTGACTAGAAGGGGTGCCTCAGTAATTGGACACCTCTGTAGGTTTATGCTGTGCATGTGCACGGATCTGCTCAGCAAAGATTACTAGACTATCTAGCTATGTTCTTTTTTCCTTGTCTTTCTTTTTATTGTTTTATTTTGGGGGGTCCTCCTGTTTTCTTGTGGTAGGAGCTTTCTCTCCCTATATTACCCAAGAAGAGACAGCAATTGCGGCCTTATAGCCAAGCTACAATCACACCCTATAAATTCCCACCATGTGAGCAAGAACCAATACCACTGCTATACACTACATAGATAGCCAACACTGGCTAAAATTACTCACTGCTGAGTAGTAAGAGAAGTAATAATGTCTACCAGGAGGCTTTCAGAAAGCTTAATAATACAGCAACATACATTCATCTAATTATTAAAAATGCATCTAGTTATTTTAAATGCCCAAGAAACAAGCAAATATAATAATTTATGTCCAGAAAAAAGATAAAATAGCTGAATCAAATGAGATAAAGGTAGACCTAGAATTCCCATTAGAAGGAGGGTAGGCTTAGGAACTGTGTGATAAAGAATTCAAAAGAATGATATGGAAGTACATCCAGACACTGCACAGAAAGTTTGAGACAAATAAGGAAGAAGTCAGGAAAGTGCTACAGGAGCAATCAAATAAGATAGAAAAAGCATTGGAAACAATTAAAAACCTTCCAAAAGTTGTACTAACAATTAATAATAAAATATCAGAAATGGACAATACACTGCAAGAGCAAAGGAATAGAATTGAAGAGATGGAAATCAGAACCAGTGAGCTTGAAGACAAATTTCCCAGTACTGTTATGATAGAAGAGCAAGCAGAAAAACTACCAGCCGCTCCACGGGAGAAAGATGAGGCTTTCTACTCCCGTAAAGATTTACACCCTCGGAAACCCT
>NW_006408770.1:2321824-2323388 GCF_000296735.1 Chrysochloris asiatica | reverse complement strand
GCATTTCCAACCCTCATAATCCGTCCTGATAAGCATTATTCACTACAGTATCACGAGTTACCCATCTGTATCTCCTTTCATCAGCTCCGCCCAGACAGATTGAATAGTACCTACTGGAGATTCTGCCTTCGGCCATGCTCCCTAGCGCTAGGTTCCCTCTTGTAAGCTTGTAAGCCAGTCACTTCTTGCCTTGTAGTCCCCACCTCCCAATTTGAGTATCCAATGTCCAAGCTGCCCTTCTCTGTCCACTCTGTGTGTGTGTGTGTGTGTGAATGTTTGTTGCTGTGAGGATTTGTTCCCTCTTTTGACTCACTACTCCATAGGTATAGGTCAAGTTCATCAGACTGTATTAGCTCACTTTTTTTTTTTATTTCCCCCTCATGTTTCATTTCCTGGTTGAGCTCCTATCGTCCAGTCATCCGGTCCAGGTCACGTGGGTATCACTTGCAAGTGTGGATGCTCCTGTGCATATGTCCGCTCTTCCCATTAGCCAGTAGCTCCACTTTCCTCTTGAGTCCTCCGTGGCCACACCACTGACTCTGGGCACTAGAGTCCCCAGGTCTCTTCACACTGCTTGCCAACCAGGTCCCCAACTGGGTCCACAGAAGTCCACTGAGCATTGTAGAGCTTAGCTTGCCGTTTCATTGATGCTTTTACCCCACTTCCCCCCATCGGGGATGTGTGTGGCCACCAATCAGAGCGTGCATTTCCATTGAGTCTTAGTCTTGGAAGGGGGTTTGCATTGAGAGGACCTGGCCACTTGCCTTGATGTTTTGTTTGTTCTTGTAGTAACAGCCCATCTGCCTCCATTTTTCCTGCAGGTCTTTCTTTCAAGAGGTATCCTTTATTATTCTAGCCGCTCCAGGCTGGCCTGCTCATCCTTTCAAGTGGAGATTTCTCATCTCTGGAGATCTGAATGTGGTTCCAGTTTCTATCTATAGTTTTATGTATTGCAAAGGCTCCGCAGGAAGCCTCGTTCACTGGGTGTGCTGTAGCCCCATTTTAGGTATTCCAATCAGTCATAGGCAGAAGACGGACTTACAAGCCTTCTGGGTGATGTTTCTGACTATTCCTTTCTCTCCCTCTCCAGTGTCTACTCTATATTATAATGCTTGGGAAACCAAGATTAAAAAAACAGACAAAACAAAACAAAAAAACAGTCAAGCATCTTAACATGATTCCCCCCATTCCAACCATGACTAAAACCCTGTATCTCAGAGCCCTGCCGTTACAAGGCTGTGCATACATGGTCCTTTATCGCTGTCCCCTTTAGCCCTTTCGAACATACCCAATTGTTCTCCCATCTGCCCCGTTTTTCCACTTCCCTCTCCTTCCCTGTATATTGCCCCCTCCCTAGCACCCAAGCTCTCCTGTGACCAATCCCTACCCTGCGCTCCACCCTCCTCCCTTCCCCCCACCCATCACCAACTTCCCAACAACCAACAAAGACTTCCCCCTACCCCCTTTTAGTATAATTTCTTTTTCTTAGTCTTTTACAGTAGTGGTCCTATGCAGTATTTCTCTTTTTGTGACTGACTAATTTCACTCAGCATAATGTCCTCAA
>NW_006408770.1:2287458-2317769 GCF_000296735.1 Chrysochloris asiatica | reverse complement strand
TTGTTCTATCCATTTTTGAAAGTGGTGTATTAAAGTCACCCACTATTATTGTAGATTCATCTATTTCTTTCTTCAAATCTACTAGAGTTTGTTTTAGATATTTTGGCGCTCTTTCATTGGGAGCATAAATATATAATACTGCATAGTTTTTGAGGAGCAGTTGCTGGGTTTGAACCATTGACCTGTGGTTAACAGTCCAGTATTTATCCTACAGCACCATATCAGGAGTCAACATATATTTACAAAAGGAGCCCTGGTAGTGTAGTGGATTATGGACTGGGATGCTAACCCCAAAGTTATTAACTCAAATCTGCCAGTTGCACTGAAGGATAACAATGAGTCTTTCTGCTCTTGAAAAGATTTACTGCCTCGAAAGCCCTATTCAGGGTCACTATGAGTCGGTGGCACACAACCACGATATACCTATATATGGTGGTGGTCATATACCGTGGAGTTAGTTCCAACTCATAGTGACCCTGTATAGGGTTTCTGAGGCAGTAAGTCTTAATAGAAGCAGAAAGCTTCATCTCCCTTCCTCAGAACTGACAGTAGTTTCAAACTGCAGACTATGAGATTAGCAGCCAGACTCCTTGTAAGCACTATAGTACCAGAGCACTCTCTCTCTCTCTCTCTGTATGTATATATATATATAGAAATCCTCACAACTCTCTCTGTATGTATATGTATACATATATGTATATATATGTATACATATACATACAGAATTGTTAGCCATCTAGACAGTTCCTATATACATACACATATACATACAGAGAGAGTTGTTAGCCATCTAGACAGCTCCCACTTTATTGTGACCTCATTCACAACAGAACAAAATATTCCCCAGACCTACACCACCCTCACAATAAGTTTTGAGTTGGACCACTGTGAAAAGTTTTCACTGGCAATTTTTAGAAATAGATCACCATGCCTTTCTTCCTGGTCTATCTTACTCTGAAACCTGCTCATAATCATATCAATACAAGCCACAACTACTAAAAGATAGGTGATGTCTGTGTTTAAGGTATATTAGCTGGGAATCAAACCTGAGTCTCCCACATTGTTGTTGCTATTAATTGCCATCAAATTAGTTCCCACTCATAGCAACCCTATATAGAGTTTCTGAGGTTGTAAATCTTTTGGGGAGCAGAAAGCTTCATTTTTCTCCTGTGGTGCAGCTGGTGGATTCGAGCCACCAACTTTGTGGTTAGCGGTCTAGTGATTATCCTACAAACTCACAATACTCCCTCATGGAAGGTGAGGATTCTACTAATGCTCCTTATCTATATCTATATCTACATCTATATCTATATCTATATCTATATCTATATCTATCTATCTATCTATCTATCTATCTATCTATCTATATATATGGATAGCAAGGACTACATGTATTGGAAGAAGTATAGCCAGAATGTTCCTTAAAAGTCAAGATGGCAAGATTTCATCTTTCACACTTCAGGCATCTTTTCAGGAAGTATCAGTGCCTGGAGAAGGATATCATGGTTGGTGAAGTGGAGAATCAGCAAAAAAGAGGAAGAACCCCAATGAGATGAATTGGGCCAGTTGGCAGCAACATGGGCTCAAGGGTAACAATTATTAAGGATGGTGCAGGACTGGCAGTATTACATTCTGTTGTACATAGGGTTACTATGAGTTTAACCGATTTGACTGCTCCTAACAACAGGACTAAAGGATCTCTGGTAGCGTAGTGGTTACGAATCGGGCTGTGAGCCGCAAGGTCAGCAGTTCGAAACTACCAGCGGTTCCGCGGGAGAAAGATGAGGCGGTCTGCTCCCATAAAGATTTACGGCCTCAGAAACCCTGTGTAGGGTCACTATGAGTCGGAACCGACTCCATGGCACATCACAACAACAACAACAACAACAGGACTACATCCTAAGAATTCTTGTAATATACCATACTGCTCCCGATGTACTCTGAAATCAAATTTTTCAGGTGAGCTTTGGGCCAGACCTAAAGTTTAATGAAATGAATAGAGAAGTTACTTTGCAAATTTGTTTTGTTTTATTTTCATATGCTGATTCCTGTTTTGGTGTTGTGGAAAGATCACGAGCTTTGATATGAGACATATCTAGCTTTGGGTCTAAGTTCCACTACTTACCAACTTTGTGACTTTATGTATATTTCTTAAGGTCTTCGGGTGTAAGTTTTCATATTTTAAAATGTGGTGATAATAGTAAACATCTCACAGAGTAGTGTCCATGGAGCAGAGCTTTTTGGGGTCCAAAAACATTACTCTATGGGAGTATTGTCAGTATAGACAAGCCCTAGAAAGCAATAAACACTAAAGATGGAACAACTGTCTCCCTTACTATAATACCAGAACTGGATGGTGCCCAACTACCATTACTTGAAATTTTGATCAAAGATGCTATAGAAGAATCCTGATCAAAAGGGGTTAAATTCAGAATATAATTTCAAATTCTCATGGACTCCATGTGTTCTGGAGTCATGGAGGCTGGATGGAATCCTGAAAATATTATCTTGAGATAGTCTTTAAAATTTAAACCAAAAAAATCCTCTGAATTTTTTAAAAAATGAAACAATAGTTCAACTTAACTAGTAAAATAATATTTGCCTTAAGCATTATTCCCTTTCAAAAGCTTCTTATATAGAATCAGTTTTATAAGTCAACTATAAAAATGTCAGTAAATTTATGTTAATGGGAGAGGAAAAACTCGGAAAATGAGGGTGAGAACAGTTGCACAACTTAAAAAATGTAATCAATGTCAATTAACTATATATGTAGAAACAGTTAGATTGGTGCATATTTTGATGTATATATTCTCAACAACAACAAAAGTTAAAAATTTAAAATAAGACATGAAAATGAAGTTGCGATTGGAGAGAGAGAAAAAAAAACTGTTAAGGAAAGAGCTGAAAGGTTTAGGTTGAGGCTGTTCCCAGGTAATCTAACCAGGATTAGTGACTATTAGACCAAAGAAGTGTTGTTGTTGTTGCTAGGTGTTGTTGAGTAGGCTCCAACTCATAGTGACCCTTTGCACAACAGAATAAAACACTGCCCAGTCCCATGCCATCCTCACAATTGTTGCTATGCTTGAGCCCATTGCTGCTGCCACTGTGCCAGTCCATCCATTGTGGGGTCTTCTTCTTTTTTGCTGACCCTCCACTTCACCAAGCATGATGTCCTTCTCCAGGGACTGATCCTTCTTGATAATGTGTCTGATGTATGAGAGAAAAAGTCTCGTCATCCTGGCTTCTAAGGAACATTCTGGCTGTACTTCTTCCAATACAGATTTTTTGTTCTTCTGGCAGTGCATGGTAATTTTAATAGTCTTCTCCAACACCATTAACTCAAATGCATCAATTCAGACCAAGAAATAGGAAAATTAAAAGCAAGTTGTTTTAAAAAGAGGGGAGTAGTTGATCTTGCAGTCCAGGAGTGGAGGACCCTGGGACCATAAACGGAGAAGAGTGGGAGTGGAGTGTGGGACCCTATTCAGAGAAGCGGCTACCAGAGATGGAGGCACAAATGATGACATGGAGATATGGAGTGGCTGGGGACTCTAGACTCATGGAGAGAGAGGGGCTATGTGCTGGTGGCTGGGGGGCAGGCTTGCAGGGTATGCCCTTTGGTTGTTTGAATGATTACATACTCCTGAGTGTTTTGGTGTACATCTAAAAACAAATAAACAAACAACAACAACAACAAAAGAAAACAGAGGGAATAGAAGCAAATACTATTTAATGACAATGCATGGAGGGGATTGTAATCATTGCAATGAAATGAAATATGATAGGATGAGTGTAAAGCTGATGTTTTCCCATGAAAACTACCACTCAATCCACAATAAAAACTTTAAAAAAAAATTGTTTTAAACTAAGGAGTGATCTTTCACAAAGTGTGGAAATACCTTGGTTTGAGTCATTTCACATTGAACTGAAGTAAAATAAAGTAGAATCAAATAGAGGAGAAACCCTGCCGTGATCATGAAACCAAAGAGATGAGCTAATAAGGGTTTACATCTGTCTTTTTTCTGAGACTGGGATGGAAAAATCTCTCAATGCACATCTGCCTGGAGTCAGAGCCAGCTGGAGATGATAAGGAACAAATGAAACCACAGATAGGGAGGAGACAGAAGAAAGAAGGAATGTAGGACAGGGATAACTAGAGAGAAATAGGAAAGATAAGATATGGACTAAAGGACAAAGAAAATGAAGAACGAGAGAACTAAAAGATTATTAAAGTAGAGACAGGAAGAAAAAGGAGAGGAGTAACCAAGACAGGCTTTAACCAAGGAAGGGTACTGTGGTGCAGTAATGCTGATATCCATTGTTTATTGATGATGCCTGCTCTCAAAACATAGGCACTATGACCTGGGATTGGCTTCAGAAAACAGTTAATTCCTAGCAGCTTATAAACAAGCCCAAATGCAGAGATGATTAGACATAGACATCTTAGGTTTTTCCACAGTCAAATAAATATTTTTTTCTTCTCTTCTTCAAAAGGTAAACAATACTTGTTTCCTAGAAACAGCTGGGAGTATTAGGAAGAATATCAGTGGTTCTTGCCAGCCCCAGAGTTCATTTTAGGTAGCCGATTCTCTTTCCCATCATACTGGTCCTTGAGCCAGCGATTTACATAGATAAAGTGCCCCACCTGTTTTATTTGCACCAAAGAAAACAGATTTTTATGCTACTTCAGAGCCTACAGATTTGGGGAAATTAACTCAATCGAGGGGGCACTACTTACACACTCTTGTATGAAAGAAAAACACATTTCTAAGATTTTCCTTTTAAAAAGAACCAGGAACATCTGACTAAGACACTATATGTATCATCTTGGCTTTTATATATTCTATTTCTGGTTCTGTTGTATGCAAATCAATCCCCCAATGTCTTACATAGCTCTTGCCATACTACTCTGCACACACACACTCCCAACTACGTACATCCTTCAATCATCTGTCAACATCTTCTCTTCACGTGGCTATAAAGGGAAAAGATTATTCTAGAAGTAATTAAAAAGATTATTCTAGCAGGTTAAACAATTACTCAGAGTCCTTAGAAAGAAGCTCTTAGCAATGAATTGTCCTCCTCTTTCTGTTTATTGCCTTGGCAATCACCCAAGTTAACAAGTGTCTACACTCTAGCCAGTGATAACCATAAAATAATGGTAATCACTTTTTTTTAGCATGGAAACCTTTCCTTGAGTTTGTACAATAGTGGTCTCATACAATATTTTGTGATTGATTTTGTCCTTTTGTGATTTACTAATTTCACTCAAGATAATGTCCTCCACCCTGGAGGACATCAAGCTGGTAAATGAAAAGAAGCAGGCCTCCAACAATATGGATTGTGACAGTGGCAGCAGCAATTGGCTCAAGTGTAACAACAGTTGTGAGGATGGGGCAGGACCTGGCTCTATTGTGCATAGTGTGACTGAGTCAGAATAGACTCAACAGAACCTAACAACAATGGAACATCATTTACTCTGATTAATACATAACAAGGCCTTCTAAAGTAATAACATAAACAAAAACATAATTTTGCTGCCTTATGGTATTAAGAATATATATGTATTTTATCATTATAATTTTCGAAGCTGTATAATGAGTTCAGAATATTATAAATATTATACATATTACAGTTATATTAAAATGCCACATTCATGGCTGATGACATTGAACATGCACATGAAACATTTCAGTGAATCAATGAGTGACAGTGATTATGTGGTAAATCATTTGCCAATGAGCCATGGCTCTGCCTATGAAATAATCCATGACAGACTGAGGTTTTGAAAAGTTTGTATGAGATGGGTACTGAAACAACTCATGGAAGAGTATGAACAGAAGTGTTTTGACATCTGTAAACCAAATTTGGACTGATATGTGAAGGAAGGTAAAAGTTTCTTTAAAAATTTTTACTGGTGAGAGAGCGGGACATCCAGTTTCTGAGCAGTTATCTTTGTGTCTCGTCTAATGAGAGTGGTGAGCTCTGGGCCCTGGAAGCCTCAGAAGAAATCAAAATAAGTAATGTTGAGAAGGGCAAGACAATTTTTGTTCCAAAGTGTGCCCAATGCCACACTGTGGAAAGGGGAGGCAAGTACAAGACTGGGCCAAATCTGCATGGTTTGTTTGACTGGAAGACTGGTCAGGTCTTTGAATTCTCTTACATGGATGCCAATAAGAGCAAAGGCATCAGGGGGCTGTGGGCGTAGGTGCAGACACGACCAAGTCCAAGAACCACACCACTCACAACCAGTCCCGAAAATGGCACAGAAATGGTATTAAGAAACCCCGATCACAAGTCTCTTAAGGGGGAGGACACCAAGTTTCTGAGGAACATGTGCTTTGCCAAGAAGACAACAAAAAGGGCCTGAAGAAGATTCAGGCCAACAACACCAAGGCCATGGATGCATGTGCCAAGGCTATCAAGGCTCTTGTAAAGCCCAAGGAGGTCAACCCTAAGATCCCAAGGGGTGTCAACCGTAAGCTCAGTCAACTGGCCTACATTGACCATCCCAAGCAGGGGAAGCATGCTTGGGCACGCATTGCCAAGGATCTGAGCCTTTGTCGGCCAAAGCCTTTGAAGCAGGGGGGAAAACAAGAGCAAAGGCATCACCTGGGGAGAGGACACACTGATGGAGTATTTAGAGAATCACAAGAAGTACATCCCTGTAACAAAAATTATCTTCACTGGCATTAAGAAGAAGGCAGGAAAGTCAGACTTGATAGCTTATCTCAACAAATCTACTAATGAGTTGGTCATTGCAATATTTATTATGAAATAGAAATGTCTTGTGATTTTTTTTTTTTTAACATGGACCATATTTAAATTGATCTCATACACCAGAATTCAGATCATGAATGGCTAATAGTTTTTCTTTTTGGACAGTCCTAAATTAAATAAAACATTAACTGTGATTAAATGACAATGAACAGACTTTAAAAATTTGATAGACATTTCAGTTCAGCAAATGTTGTCGCTGCTTTTCCCTATGATATGATTAGACTTGAGACTAGGTTAGGTTAGTAATGTTCAGTTTTTCACAAAGATGGTGAATATATATGAGATTGATTTTATATTGATATTTGTATAACTAATTATATTAATATCTTTAAATACTGGAGAAATCTTTTCACTGCCTCACCCTGTTTCAATATGTATTCATCACCCTGTTCAAATGCAAGGGTAGGAGGGAAATAAGGTAATAATGGCCACTTTATCACTTCTTTTTTTTTTTTAGTTTTTATTGTAAATTGAGTGAAAGTTCACAGGGCAGACTATCAGTTTTACATTTAATAAATCATATAATTTGTTTCATTACAATGATTATAATCTCCTCCATGTAACATCAGTTAACAGTATTTCTCTATATTCATTTTAGCTCTTTTTCCTTTTAAACACTCAGGCATATATAATAATAATTTACACCACCAAAGGGCATATTCTGCAAGTCTGCCTCCAGGCCGCCAGCTCTCAGTTCCTCTCTTTCCAAGAATCTAGAGTCCTCAGCTACTCCCTCTCTCCATGTCTCCATCACTGCTTCTCTGGATAAGGCCCCGCATCCCCTTTGTGCTCTTCTCCCTTGATGGTCCTAGGGTCCTCGGTTTTGGGATGTAAGATTAATTACTCCTCAGTTTTTATTACAAAACTTCTACCTTTACAATTGTGACCGTTGCAATTAGTAATGATAACAATTACTCACTATTGAATCATAAGACTCTTATCCCCATCTCTTTTTACCAGATCCTCCTACACAAGATGAAAACTATTCAGTGGGGACTCATTTTAAGTAGCCATTGTCTAAGTTGCCCATCCCTATCTACCATGTATACAGAGGGGATAGCACTGATATTTGATGTGAAGACTCCTTTCCTCTCTGTTGGTATTTTGAGCTGCTACCTCAATAAAGATAGTCAAGCTCATCAAATTGTAGCAATTTACCCTCATTTCCTTTATCAAAAATTGTTTTCTTTTTTATCTTCCTCTAGTCAAGTTCTGATTATAAAACCATTGAGGCTAGGTCAAATGCATACTATCTGAAAGTTTGGGTGTTCTTGTGCATTTCTCCTCACTTCATATCAGTTGGATGCTTCACTCTCAGCTCTAGCCCTCTGTGGCTATGTCCTTGTCTATAGGCTCAGATGTCCCCAGGTTTCTCCACACTTTAGACCAAACAGCCTGTCCTCTTCTCTCTCTCATGTCCAGGTCAACGGGAGTCTATGGAACATAGTTGAACTCAGCTCATTTCTACATTGCTGCCTTTCCCGTTTTCCTACTCACCGGTAGACCAAGCTTGCATGCCTGCTCATGTGTTCCCTTTGAGTTTCAGTCTTAGAGGGGGGATTTGTCCTGAAGGGACTTGATTGCTTGCCTTGGTGGCTTCCCGGTAAGCAACTTGCTTATTCTTTTAGTAGCCAATCATACTGCCATTTTTGTTTTGGGTTTTTCCTGATGATCTTTCTTGAAGATGTACCGTCTGTCACTCTAGTTGTCCCAGTCTGGTCTGTTTGTCCTTTCTAATGGGAATGTCCCACTTCAGAAGGTTCTGGATGGGACTCAGAATTCCACTTAAGGTCCTATACACTGCAAAGGCTCCGCAAGAGGCCTATTTCACAGGGCAAATTGTAGAACACCTTTTAGGTATTCCAATCAGTTATACACTGAAGATGGGCTTCTAAGCTTTCTGTAATCATATTTCCCAACAATCCTTTCCATCTCACTCAACTGTCTATCTTACAATAGTAGGCAAGGGAAACCAATATTCATAAGACAGTCAGGCATCTTAGAATTATTTCCCCTCTTCGGACTATGCCTTGATACCTGTATCACAGAGCCCTGTTGTTCCAAGTTTGAGCATGCATCACTATTCACTTCTGACCCATTTAGCCCATGCAAACCTGTCTCAGTGCTCCCCTATCTACCTTTTTCTTCCTTCCCCTCCCCCTCCTTGTGAATTGCACACCCCAATACACGAACAATAATGTGTCTGCTCCCTACCCTGTACTCTATTGTCGCCTCCTTCCACCTCCCCCAAACGCCTGCACTGGTAATCAACAAAGAATTTTTCCCCCTTTTAGTATGGGTATCTTTTCTTAAGCTTTTATAATAATGGTCTTACGCAAAATTTGTCCTTTGTGACTAATGTCATTCAGTATAGTGTCCTTAAATTTCATCCATATTATGTGGTGGCTTACAGCTTCCTTGTTCTTCTTCAAGGTAGCATAATATTCCATTGTGTGTATGTACCAAAGTTTGTTGACCCATTCGTCCATTGATGGACACTTGGACTGTCTCCATCTTTTTGCTCTTGTGAATGGTGCTGCTATGAACATTGGTGTGCATATATCTACTCGTGTTACAACTCATATATCTTGTGGATATATACCAAGTAGAGGAATTGCTGAATCATATAGTATTTCTATTTCCAACTTTCTGAGGAAGTGCCATGCTGTTTTCCAGAGTGGTTGGACCATTTTGCATTCCCACCAGCAATGTAGGAGGGTCAGAGTCTCTCCACATCCTCGCTAACATTTACTGCCCTCTGCAGTTTTTAACTTCACTGTTATTGCTGGTATGAGATGACATCTCATTGTTGCTTTAATTTGCATCTCTCTAATGGCTAATGATGAAGTCCTGGTGTGGCGCTGTGGGTTAATGTGCCAGACTGCAAAGCCGTTTGAACTGCAAGGTCGGCGGTTCAAGCTCACCAGCTGCTCCTCGGAAACTCTATGAAGAGTTGCTATGGGTCAGAACTGAATCGACGGCACATCACAACAACAAAAACATCTGCATATGTGTACCTATGCTTTATTGACTATGCAAAGGCTTTTGATTGTGTGGATCATGACAAGCTACGGACAACATTGAGAAGTATGAGTATTCCAGAACACTTAATTGTATTCATGAGGAATCTGTACCTGGACCAAGAAGCAGGTGTTCAAACAGACCATGGGAACACTGAATGTTTTAAAATTTAGAAAGGTGTGCGACAATGTTGTGTTCTTTCACCATACTTATTCAACCTGTATGCTGAGCAAATAATACGAGAAGCTGGGTTCTATGAAGAAAAACGTGGCATCAGGATTGGAGGAAGACTCATTAACAACCTGTGATATGCACATGATACAACCTTGCTTGCTGAAAGTGAAGAGGACTTGTAACATTTACTGATGAAGATCAAAGAGCACAGCCTTCGGTATGGATTGCATCTCAATGTCAAGAAAACAAAAATCCTCACCACTGGACCAATAAACAACATTCTTATCAACAGAAAAAAGATTGAAGTTGTCAAGGACTTCTTTCTTCTTGGATCAACTATCAACACTCGCGGAAGCAGCAGTCAAGAGATCAGACGACGTATTGCATTAGGCAAATCTGCTGCACAGGAACTTTTTAAAGTGTTGAAGAGCAAAGATGTCAGCTTGAGGACTAAGGTGCGCCTGACCCAAGCCATGGTATTTTCAGTAACCTCGTATGGATGCGAAAGCTAGACAGTGAATAAGGAAGATCATAGAAGATTTGATGCCTTTGAATTGTGTTGTTGGAAGAGAATACTAAAAGTGCCATGGTCTGCCAAAAGAACCAATCGATCTGTTTTGGAAGAAGTGTAGCCAGAGTGCTCCTTAGAGGCCAAAATGGCTAAACTTCGTCTCTCATACTTTGGACATACTGGAGAAGGATAGCATGGTTGGTAAGATGGAGTGTCGGGGAAAAAGAGGAAGACCCTCAAATGAGATGGATTGGCCAGGTGGCAGCATTGATGGACTCAAGTGTGGCAGCGGTAGTGAGGTTGGCCCAGTATCAGACAGTATTTCGTTCTGCTGTGCATGGGGTCGCTATGAGTTGGTTCGGACTCTATGGCACCTGACAACAACAACATGCTGTCATTATGTTAGTTTTTGTGTGGTGCTGCTGCTTTCTTTGTTTTGTATTTCTTCCTTGCTGAGTTCATGTTTTTTTGTTCTTTCTTCTCAGTTTCTTCACAGTTTTACTACTTCCATGTTCTTCTTGGATTTTCATTTCCTTGGCATGTTCTGAAGTATTAATTTTATTTGAGGTTAATTTATACTCCATTACCTTTTCCCTCCATTTAAGACAGTTTATTTAATCCTGTGATGTACCTGACCTTCTCACCACCTGGATCTGTTCCTATGTCCTTACCTTCTTTTAAATTGTAATTGTTTTGATCATAGACTGACCATACAGATCCTACAAACTTATCCTCACATTTTTGTTCTGTTCTCAACTCTTCCATTTGTCTATTGAGTTCTGCGTGGTACTGTCAGTCTCTAGTTGTTGTCTGCTCTTGTTTTTTGTAAGTCCACAGAACTCCTTTTAGGATGTTTTGCAGCACAGCATTGGCTTTGACAAAGTCTCTCAGCTTCTGTTTATCCTGGAATGTTTTGATTCCACGGTGGTATTTGATTGCCAGCTTTGCTGGAAGTTTTTTTCTTTCAGGATTTTATATATGTCTCCCCATATCCTTCTTGGCTGCATGGTTTCCATTGAGAGATCTAAGCTTAATCTGATTTACTTTCCTTTGTATGTAACACTTCTCTTTTCCTTAGCTGCTTTCAGGATTCTCTCCTTATCTTTGTTTTTGGAGAGCTTGAATATTATATGTCTTGGTGATTTTCTTTTTGGGTCTATCCTACCTGTGGTTCATTGAGCTTCTTGAATGCCTACCTTTTCACTTTTCAGTATGTTAGGGAAATCTTCTTCCAGCAGCTCTTCAACTATCTCCTCTATGGACTTGTGTGATTGCTTCTATTCTGGAATGCCAATAATTCTTAAGTTATTCCTCTTCATGTTGTCCAACATGTATCTTAGACCTTCTTCAGATTTTTTATCCTTTTTTTCTGCTTTTTCTTCTTAGTTGTATTGAGAGACTTGTCTTCCAGCTAACTAGTTCTGGCTTCCATCTCTTCAATTCTACTCCTTTTCCCTTTCAGTGTATTGTCCATTTCTGATATTCTATTATTAATTGTTTGGATCTCTTTTTGTAGGTTTTGAATTGTTTCCATTTTTTTATCTATCTTATTTGATTGTTCCTGTAGTGCTTTCCTGACTTGCTTATTTTTCTCAACAACTCTGTAAAGTGTGTTGATATATTTCATTATCATTTTTCTGAATTTCTTCTCAGGTATTTCCAAAACCTGCCCTCCTTCCAATATGAAGTCAAGGTCTACCTCCAGCTCATTTTTCTCAGTCACTTTATCTTGTTTCTGGACTCATCCAGTGATGGTCATCTGTTTCTTAGTCTGTGACCTTAGTACTTAAATGAATGTATGTTTTGGTATTTTATTATGCTTTCTGATTGCCTCCAGGTAGATGTGATCAGAAGATAGACTTCCCTTTTCACTCTGCTTATTACTCAACTCAGGGTAACTGTCACAGGTGTTGGATGCCTACCTGGTGTATGGCAGCTGGTATTGGTTCTTGCCTGGATGGTAGGATTTTATAGGGTGTTATTGTAGCTTGGCTGTATAACCACAACTGCTGTCTCTCCTTGGGTAATGTAGAGAGAGAAAGAGCTCCTAAAGGTAAAGAGGGTACCAAAAAATGAAACAGCAACTTCAAAATAGATTGGATACTGTAGTCTAAAATTGCAGAAAAGAAAGAAGAGAGAAAAAGAAAAAATTCTGTAGCCAAATATTAGTATGAATTTAATGTCCCTTTCTCAGTTTCTTGCCTTCAAGGCCGCCTGTGAAATTTCAAGATGCCACTGTTGGTTATTATGATGTAACTCCAGATTTCATTTTTGCCCTCTTTCCTTTTTAGTCTGTCCCTCTCCCACTCCACAACCCCATTCAGTCCTTTTTCCTAGTGATAAACAGTTCAGGACTGGATGTGGCCATTTTACACTGCCTTTTGGTTTTAAGTGGAAACTGTTCGATTAAATTTTGAGCTGGTCTGTGCACATGCATAATGTCCTCCAGGTTCATCCAAGTTATGAGATGTTTTTCAGATTCATCATTATTCTTCAGTGTTGTATAGTATTACATTGTGTGTATGGTATGTACCAAAGTTTATTTATGCATTCTTAAACTATTAGACACTTAGGCTGTCTCTATCTTTTTGTAATTGTGAATAGTGCTGTGATGAACATCAGTGTGCATAAATCTACTCCTGTCGTTGCTGGAGGGATTGCTGGGTCATAAGGTATTTCTATTCCCAACTTTCTGAGGGAACACCATACCATTCGCAAGAATGGTTGAAACATTTTACATTCCCACCAGCAATGTAGGAGGATCCCAGTCTCTGCACATTCTTGTCAGCATTTGTTGTTTTCTGTTTTTTGAACTTCACTATTAATGTTGGTGTGAGATTATATTTCATGGTTGTTTTGATTTGCATATCTCTAATGGCTAATGATTATGAATATTTCTTCATATATTTCTTGGCTGCCTGGATGTCTTCCTTGGTGAAGTGTCTGCTCATATCCTGTGACCATTTTTAGCTGGGTCATTTGTCTCTTTTCTTGTAGAAGTGTTGTAGTTTCCTATAAAGTTTAGAGGTAAGTCATTTGTCTAATATGTCATTACAAAAAAAAAAAAAAAATCCCAGTCTTTGGGACCAATTTTAATTATTTGGTGAAATCTTTTGATGCACACAAGTTTCTAATTATTAGGCAGTCCCAGTCATCTATTTTGTCTTCTACTGCTTGTGCGTTTTTTGTAATGTTTGATAGTATATGTATACCATGTAATAGAGTGCCTAAGTTTGTCCCTAAATTTTCACTGATGATGTATATATCTCTAGGTTTTACATTTAAGTCTCTAATCCATGTTGAATTTGTTTTTGTATATGGTGTGAGGTATGAGTCTTGTTTCATTCTTCTGCAAATCGATTTCCAGTATTGCCAGCACCATTAGTTTAAGACACTATATACTCTTTCCCATTTAGTGTGTTTTGGCCCTTTGTCAAAGCTCAGTTGACTGTATGTGGATGGATTTGCTTCTGGGTTCTCAATTCTGTTCCATTGATCTATGTATCTTTCATTGTACCAATGCCAGGCTATTTTGACCACTGTGGCTGTACAGTGAAATTTGAGATCAGAGAGTGAAAGATCTTCTACTTTGTTCTCCTTCTTATCTGAGGTCTCTTTCCTCTCCATATAAATTTTATAATCATTTTTTCCATCTCTTTAAAGAGTGATGTTGGAATCTGGATTGGGAGTGCATTATATCTTTTTTGTTTCTCTGGTTACATTATCCATAAGTATTTCATCCTTTCTATGGGTATTGTAAATGGTATTGTTTTCCTAACTTCCTTTTCAGTGCTGTCTTTATTAATGTAGAGGAATCCAACTGATCTTTGTATATTGATCTTGTATCCTGCCACTTTGCTGAATCTTCCAATGAGTTCCACTAGTTTTTTTGGTTGAGTCTTTGGGATTTTCTATGTATAGGATCATATCATCTGCAAATATAGAGAATTTTACTTCTTTGCCAATTTGGATGTCTATCTTGCCTTATAGCTCAGGCTAAGACTTCCAACAGAATGTTGAATAGGAGTGGTGATAAAAGGCATCCTTGTCTAGTTCCTGTTCCCAAAAGAATTGTTTTCAGTGTCTCCCTATTGAGAGTAGTAAAATTGCATTCCATGTAATGATAGCTGTTGAATTTGTATATATACTCTTAATTATGCTGCAGAATTTCCCTTCAATTCCCACTTTGTTGAGTATTTTTATCAAGAGTGGATGTTGGATTTTCTGAAATGCCTTTTCTGCATCAATCAATATGATCATGTGGTTATCTTCCTATTTTATTTATATGCTGAATTATGTTGACTGTTTTACTTACATTGATCCATCCTAGCACCCCTGGTATGAATCCTACTTGGTTATGAAGTCTTGTGGGGTTTTTTTTTTATTATGTTGTTGGATTCTATTGGCTAGGATTTTGTTGAAAGTTTTGCATCTATGCTCATAAGGGATATTGGTCTATAATTTTTTAGTGTCTGTGGGATGTCCTTGCCTGATTTTGTTATGAGGGTTATGCTCACTTCATAAAATGTATGTGAGAGTCTTCCATCCTTTTCTATTTTCTGGAATATTTTGTGAAAATTGGTGTCAGCTCTTCTCTAAATGTTTGGTAAAAATCACCAGGAAAACCATCTATACCTGTTCATTTTTTTTGGGGGGGGGGGGGGGTTAATAACCTTGTCAATTTCATCTTTTGTTATTTATTGTTGTTGTTAAGAGCATCAATTCAGTTCTGACTCATAACGACCCTGTACAGGGTTTCCAAGTAGTGGCTGGTGAGTCTGAACTGCCAACCTTATAGTTCAAACCAATATTGTGATTTAATGCTTTATCCCACAATGCCACACCAGTATGTTCCAGTTTTCTACTTCACTCTGTATTAGTTTAGTTTGGTCGTGTTTTTCTAAAAATTGCTCCATTTCTTTTATATTTTCAAATTTTCTGTAGTACAACTCTTCATAATATTCTGCTACTATTTTTTTTTTCTTTCCCTTGGTTCTGTTGTGACATCATCCATATAGTTTCTTATGTGTGTTATTTGTGTCTTCTCCCTCTTTTCTTTTGTTAGTTTTGCCAATAGCTTGTCAATTTTATTAATCCGTTCAAATAATCATCTTTTATTTTGTTGATTCTTTCTATTGTTTTTCTGTTTTCCATTTCATTTATTTCTGCTCTAACCTTTATTTATTTCTTTTCTTCTGGTGACTGTTGGCTTGCTTTACTGGTCATTTCCTAATGGTCAGAGATGTTGTGTTAGTGTGTTGATTTTGGTTCTTTCTTCTTATTGGATGTATGTTTATTGCTTTAAATTGCCCTGTTAGCACAGCTTTTGTTGTGTCCCAAATGTTTTGATATGTTGTGCTTTTGTTCTCATGTGCTTCAAAGATTTTTTTTTCATTTTTTATTTGTTCTAGTACACAGTAGATTTTAAGTCAGCTGATATTTCCATGCACTTAATTTTGTTTATTTGATCTACCTATTGTTGGTTTCTAATTTTATAGCATTGCGATCTGAGAAGATGCTTTTTAGTATTTTGACACTTCTAAATTTATTAAGACTTGTTTTGTAGCCTAACACATGGTCTATTCTGAGACTATTCCATGTGCACTGGAAAAGAATGTTCATTGTGCTGTTGTTGGGTTCAGTGCTCTGTACACATCTATGAGGTCAAGTTGATTGATTGTGTTGTTTAGTTCCTCTGTGTCTTTGATGAGTTTCTTTATGGTTATTCTGTCCTTTATCAAAAGTGGTATATTAAAATCTCTCACTATTATTGTAGATGTTATTGAGACATTTTTCTTGTCTTTCTTTAATTCTATTTGAGTTTGATTTATGTATTTTGGAGCTCTTTCATTAGGAGCATAGATATGTATTATGATTATGTCCTCTTGTTTCAATGATTCTTTAATCATGAGATAAAGTCCTTCTTTGTCTCTTATACTGGTTTTTGCTATAATGTTTCATTTATCAGAGATTAATATTGTTACTCCTGCTTGTTTTAGATTACCATTAGCTTGATATATTTTTCCATCCTTTAATTTTAAATCTATGTTTGTATTCGTGTGTAAGGTGTGTCTCTTATAGAAAGCATATTGAAGAATCCTCTCTTCTTATCGATTCTCCTACTCTCTGTCTCTTGAATGGTACATTGAATCTATTGACATTCAGTGTAATTATTGATAGGTATCAATAGACTGAAGTCATTTTGCTGTGTGATTTTTTGTAGTGCTGCTAGTTTCTTTGTTCCACATGCATTCCTGAGATGATTTCATTTTTTGTGTGTGCTTTTTCATGTCAGTTTCTTCATAATTTTAATGTTTACAAAATCTTCATGGGTTTTCCTTTTCTTGGTTTGATGTAAAGGTGTATTATGTTTCTTTCAGGTTATCATGTACTTTATTAATTTCTTCCCAATTTTAAAACAATCTGTTTTATCTTGAAATCTACCTGATCTGCTCACATCCTGGATCTCAGTAACTATACTTTTCCCTCCCTTTACTTTGTAGTTGTCCTTATCATAGACTGACATCTCTGATTCCATATTTTCAGTCCTGTATTTTTGTTCTACTCTGGATACTTCCATATCTGAACTGCATTCCAGGTGATATTACCACACATGTCAAGCTCTAGTTGTTGTTTGCTATGGTTTGTTTTCAGTCCAAAGGACTCCCTTTAGTAATTTTTATAAAGTTGCCTTGGTATTTACAAAATCTTTTAATTTTTGTTTAGCCAGATATGTTCTAATTTTGCCATCATATTTGAGGGATAGCTTTTCTAGGTATATTATTCTTAGTTGTTAGTTTTTTTCTTTCAGAATTTTGTATATGTCTTGCCATTTCCTTCTTGCCAGTTCTGCCAAGAAAGTCAGAGCATAATCTTATTGGTTTTCTTTTGTAGGTAATATTTTGTTTCTCCCAAGCTGCTTTCAGTATTCTTCCTTGTCTTTGATTTTGGAGAGTTTGATTATAATATGTCTTGATGATTTTCTTTTGGGGTCTATACTGCCTGGGGTTCGTTCAGCTTCTTAGATACTTACTTTCTCATCATTCATAATGTTAGAGAAATTTTCTTTGAGCAACTATTCAACTATATTTTCTGTGGTTTTCTTTGTCTCTTCCTGTACCAAAATTCCCATCACCTGTAGGATAATCCTCTTCATGTTGTTTCACATGAATTTTAGACTTTCTTCAGATATTTTCTATTATTATTATTACTGTTCTTGTAGATTACTAGCATTGAGAAATTAATCTTCAAAGTCACTAATTCTGGCTTCCATTGATTCAAATCTACTTTAGCCTTTCTGTGTATGGTCCATTCCTTATATTGTAGTATTAATCTTCTGGATTTCTGTTTGCAGGATTTTGTATTGCCTCCAATCCTTTATCTGTTTTGCTTGTTCCTGTAGCACTTTTCTGAATGGTTCCTTGTTTTCATGTGAACAAATTGTTTGTTGCATTTGAGGCATTGTGGTGTTATTGTCATTGATGTTGTGTGTAGCAGTTGGTATTAACAAGTGAGGTAGAGAAAAAGGGAAAGAAAAAGTATGGTTATAGTTCAGAGAGGCACAGTGGGATGATCTTATTTACTAAATGTTCGGATACTAGAAGTTATGCCACCAATAATTTAAATACCATCAGGTTACACATATGATGTACAGGTTTCAGCTGAGTTTCCAGACTAAGACAGACTAAGAAGAGGTGGACTACTTCTGAATATTTAGTCACTGAAAACCTATGAATAGTAGTGGATCAATGTCAGATAGCACCAGAATATTGAAAAGTGATGAATAACAACAGAACATTATCAGATATAGTGCTGGCAGATGAGCCTCTCAGATTGGAGGCACTCAAAATGCGACTGGGAAGCAGCTGCCTCCCCAAAGTAGAGATGACCGTGATTCTGTGAATAGAGTTAAGCATTCAGGACCTTCATTTTCTGATGGAGCACAACTTAAAATGAGGACAAGTAGATGTAAACATTGATTAATAATCAGAACATAGAATGTACAAAATATAAATCTATGAAAATTGGAAGTTGTCAGAAGTGAAAGAGAATACATAAAGATTGATAACATAGGTATTAGTGTGATGAAATGGACTAGTATTGACCATTTTAAATCTGACAATCAAATGGTTTACTATGCCAGGACTAATAAATTGAAGAAGGATGGCATTACATTCACCATCAAAAAGATCATTCCAAGATCTATGATTAAATAGAATGCTATCTGTGATAGGATAATATCCATACACCTAAAAGGAAAACCCATAAATACCACTATAATTTAAATTTATCCAAAGTTACTAAAGCCAATGATGATAAAATTGATGAATTCTACTAACTTCTTCAGTCTGAGGTTGATCAAACAAGGAATCAAGATGTATTGATAATTACTGGTGATTGGAATATAACAGTTGGAAACAAAGAAGAAAAGTATGGAAAATATGGCCTTGGTGATATAAATAATGCTGGAGATTGCATGATAGAATTTTGTAAGACTAATAACTTCTCTAAGGAGCTCTGGTAGCATAGAGGGTTGTACGAATTGGGTTGCAAACCACAAGGTCAACAGTTCGAAACTACCAGTTGTTCTGTGGGAGAAAGATGAGTCTTTCTACTCACGTAAAGATTTACAACCTCAGAAACCCTGTACAGGGTTGCTATGAGTCAGTTCTGACTCCACGGCACATAACCAACACTGCAAATGACTTATTTATTACAAATGTGTTTTTAAACAACTGACTTCAAGGTGCTTAAAAACAGCAGATACATGACTATACACATGAACCTAACCAGATGGAATAAACACAAATAAAATTGACTATACCTGTGGGAAGAAATGGTGGAAAAATTCCATATCATCAACCAAAATAAGGCTGGGGTAAGACAACGAAAATTAAAACAAGTCCATGAGATCCAAAATATGACATTGAACAAATCCCGCTTGCATTTAGAGATCATCTCAAGAACAGCTTTGATGCATTAGAAACTAATGACCAAAGATGAGAAGAATTGTGGGATCACATCAAGGATATCATACAGGAAGAAAACAAAAGGTCATTCAGAGTACAAAAGAAAATTGAAAGACCAAAATGGATATCAGAAGAAACTCTGAAACTTGCTCTCCAGCTAAATATGCTAAAGTAAATAGAGGAAATAAAGAGGTAACAAGCAGAGCAGAACATCTCAAATGGCATTTCATGAAGACGAAAATCAAGTATTACAATGAAATGTGCAAAGACCTGGAGTTGGAAAACCAAAAGGAAACACACTCAACCTTTCTCAAACTGAAAACACTGAAGAAAAAATTAAGCCTCAATTTGCAATATTGAAGTCCTAGTGTGACACTATAGGATATCAGTTTGAACCACAAGGTCAGAAGTTCAAACTCACCAGCCACTCCTCAGAAACCCTATTCAGGATCACTATGAATTGGAACTTACTCGATGGCACTTAACAACAACAACAACAATAGGAAAAATATTCAATGATGCAAAAAACATCAAAAGAAGATGGAAAGTATGTCTTCTGCCTATAACTGATTGGAATACCTAAAATGGGACTACAAAATGCCCAGTGAAGGAGGCTTCCTGCGGAGCCTCTGTATTACATAATCACATCCATAATCCTCAGAGATGGGAAATTTCTACTTGAAAGGATGAGCAGACCAGCCTGGAGAGGATAGAAGAACAGAAGATACTTCTTGAAAGAAAGATCAACAGGAAAAATACAAAACAATATAGGCAGACCGACTGTTACTACAAGAACAAGCAAGTTGCTTGCCCAGGAGACATCAAGGCAAGTGGTCAGGTCCCCTCAGTGCAAACCCCCTTCAAAGACTAAAACTGAATGGGAATACACGCTCTGATTGGTGACCACGTTCGTCACTGATAAAGGGAAGTGAGGGAAAAACAGCAATGAAGCTGAAAGCTAAGTTCTACAATGTTCAATAGACTCCTGTGAACCCAGGTGGAAACCTGGTTGGCCAGCAATGTGGCAAGACCTTGGCTTGGGACTCTTGGGCCCAGAGTCAGTGACATAGCCACAGAGAACTAGAGCAGAGAGTGAAGCATCCAGCTGATAAGAAGACAGGGCATATGCACAAGAACACCCACACTTGCAGATAATACTCACTTGACCTGGCTTCGATGACTGGATGATCAGAGCTCAACTAGAAGAAGAAAGAAGAGGAAAAAAAGAGTAATCTGATACAATTTGATGAACTTGTCCTACACCTATGGATGCAGTAGCTCAAAAGAGGGAACAAATCTTTACAATGAGGATCATTTCCACCCCCTCCATGCACAGAGTAGACAGGGAGGGGCAACTTGGACATTGGCTACCCAAAAAGGGGGGGGGGGGACGGGGAGGCTACAATGGCAAGAAGTGACTGGCTTACAAGCTTTCAAGAGGGAACTTAGATCCAGAGGGCATGGGGGAAGGTAGAATCTCCACTGAGTAGTACCCAATCTATCTAGGTGGGGCTGCTGAAAGGAAATGTGGATAGGTTACTTTTGATACAATAGAGTATAATTGTTATCAGGACTGATTGTGAGAGTTGGAAATGTAAAGATAGACATTTTGTAGCAAGTACGGGAGTGATTAACTTTGCAGTCTAGGAGCGGAGGTCCCTGGGACCATCAAGGGAGAAGAGTGGAAACTGGGACCATACCCAGAGAAGCGGTGATGCCTGAGATGGAGGCAGAGACGATGACGTGGGGAGATGGAGCAGCAGGGGACTTTAGACACAGAGAGGGAGAGGGGCTGTGTGCTGATGACTGAGGGGTAGGCTTGTAGTGTATACCATTTGGTTGGTTGATGATACCTGGAGGGAATTGTAACCATGGCAATGAAATGATAAACAATAGGATGAATGTAAAACTAATGTTCTGCCATGTAAACTATCACATAATTCAAAAAAAAAAAAAAAAAAAGCCACTTCGCAGCCAGAGCTCAGTAATTTGAGTAATAAGCAATTGTAAACTTCTAAACAAAATGATAATTTTATAATTGTTGCAGTTGATTTTAGATCTATGGTTTTGGAAACAGACATTGAAGAAATGATAAGACTTTGATTCCTATTCATCTAATTTAATATCACAATTTAACATATTAAGGCGCTCTGGTGACACAATGGTTTAGCACTCTGCTAACTGAAGGTTTGTTCTAACCCATCAGCTCCTCTGCTGGAGAAAGATGTGGCAGCCTTGGAAACCCTATAGGGATGTTCCTCTATGTCCAATAGAGTTGCTGTGACTTGTAATCAACTCAATAGCAATGTTTGTTTTTAATTTATTTAAATGATTTTTTTATGTGAAAAGATTATTAGTATTGTGTTAATTGCAAATTAATCATAAGTTCCTCAATTCATCTTGATATAATTATAATACTTTTAGATAAATGTACATTAAAAAGTCATCATTCCCACTGTGAAATTAAGTAAATTCAATTAAACAGAAAGAGATTAAAAAAAAAAAAAAGAAGAAGAAGAAGAAGAAGAAGATGGAAGGAATACACACAGTTACTTTACCAAAAAGAAACCATTGATGTTCAGTCATTTCAAGAGATAGCATGTGATCAAGGACCAATAATCCTGAAGGAAGAAATCTAAGGTGCACTGAAGGTATTGGCAAAGAACAAGGCTCCAGTAATTAATGGAATACAAACTGAAACCTTTCAACAAGCACGGGAGGTACTCACTCATCTATGCCAAGAAATGTGGAAGACAGGTACCTGGATAAATCATGAGAAGAGATCCATATTTGTGCCCATTCTAAAGAGAGGTGACCCAACAGAATGCAGAAATCATCAGGAAATATCATCAATATCATATGCAAGTAAAACTTTGCTAAAGATAACTAAAAAATGCAACCATATATTGACAGGGAACTGTAGGATTCAGATGAGGATTTAAAATGAGAGCTATCACCCCTGATTTGCTGAAAGCAGAAAATACAATACTAGAAAGGTGTTTACCTGTGCTTTATTCACTATGCAAAGGCTTTTGACTTTGTGGATCATGACGATCTATTGCAGAGAATGAGTATTCAGGAACACTTAATTGTGTTCATAAGGAACCTGTACATAGAACAAGATGCAGTCATTCGAACAGAACAAGGGAAGACTGAATGGTTTTAAATCAGGAAAGGTGTGCACCAAGATTGTATTCTTTCACTATACTTATTCAAGCTATAAAATGAGCAAATAATCCGAGATGTTGCACATGAGCAAATATGTAAGTTTGAGAACTAAGGTGCACCTGAACCAAGCTATGGTATTTTCAGTAGCCTCATATGCATGTGAAAATTAGACAATAAAGTAGAAGAATTGATGTGTTTGAGTTATGACATTGTGAAGAATGTTAAAAGTACCAAAACATGGACTTGACAACACTTAACAACAACCATGGACTGTTAGAGGAACAAATTAATCTGTGTTGGAAGAAGTACAGTCAGAACGTTCTTTGGGAGCCAGGAGGATGGCAAGACTTTCTCTCTCATTCCTCATACACATTATCATGAGGGACTGGTCCCTGGAGCAGGATATCATGCTTGGTAAAGTGGATGGTCAGCGAAGGACAGGAAGACTCCAATGAGACTGACTGGCACAGTGGCAGCAAAAATGGGCTCAATCTTAACCATGATAGTGAGGATGATGAAGGACTGGGCATTGTTTCATTTTGTTGTGCATAGTATCACTATGAGTAGAATCCACTCGATGGCACCTAACAACAACAACAACAACACATCTTTTTAGATTTCCTTTTTAATGCAAATATTTGTTAATTTTGAGATTATCTTGTAATTTATTCATTTCTTCTCCAGTTTAAAACAATTGTATTTGAGGGACTGTTTTGCTTGGTATATGATTCTTGGTAGGCAGTTTTTGTTTTTTTTCTTTCAGGGTTTTTATCTCTATCTTCCCATTGCCTTCTTGCCTGCATGGTTTCTACTGAGAAATCAGAGCTTAATCTCATTCACTCTCCTTTTTCATTTTTGTCAAGGTGCCAGCAGGATTCTTTCCTTCTCTTTGATTTTTTAGAGCTAGATTATTGTATGTCTTGATGGTTTTCTTTTGGAAACTATCCTGTTTGGGGTTCATTTACCTTCTTGAATTCTTCTGTCTTTCATGATGTTAGGGAAGTTTTCTTCAACAGCTCTTCGACAATTTTCTCTGTGCTTTTTAGTGTCTCTTTCTGCTCTGGAATTCCAATCACTCACAAGGTATTCCTCTTCATGGTGTCCCACATAAATCTTAGGTTTTCTTTTCTTTTTTTTTTCCATCTTTTTTCTGATTGTTCTTCTAATGTTATAGTATTGAACTATTTATCTTCAAGCTCACTAATTTATGCTTTCATTTATTCCAATCTACTCTGTTTTCCTTCCAATATCTTGTCCATTTCTGAAATCTTAGCATTGAATTTCTGGATTTCTAGTTCCAGGTTTTGTATTGGTTCAACCTTTACATTTGATTTTTGTCTATTTTTTTTATAGGCTTTTCCTGAATTCTTCTAAAAATTTTACTGTTTTCTCTTTGCTTTCTTTGATCTTTCTCTCACACAGTTGATGGTACCTAAATGCCATTCTTTCTAATTCTTTCTCAGGTACTTCCAATACTTTTTTTCCCTCAGAAACATTTTCTGGCTCTGCAACTTAGTCACTTATTTAAACTAATCTTTTGTTTCTTTGTGTGAATGGAAATTGTCTATTGTCTTTGAGACATTGTAGTGTCATTATATTTGTATTTAATTTATGATTGTATGTTGTTATGTTCTTAGGCTCTCATCAACTGCATCCTAGTGGATGTGACTAGAGAACAGAAGTGTATGCACAGTTCTTCATTCGTCATTCATGCAGTTCTGTTTAGGTTGGATTTGGCTGGTGTTGGATGTTATCTATCACTTATCAGGTGGTATAGGATAGGATATATAGTGGTGGATGAGCTCTATGGACATGATTACTGTCTTCCATCAGGTGCAGAAAGAAGAGAAAACACACAAACACAAGAAAATAAAACAAATAAGCAAATAAGAGCAGGATAAAAAAGAGAAAAATGAATGAGAAAAATAATAAAATGCAGAAAGCAAAAAGAAAAAAATGTAATAACTAAAATGAGTGACAGGGAAATAATGTTGTATAAGAGAGAGAAATTTTAAAAAGAAACACTAAAGAAAGAAAAAAAAGAAAGAAACACTAGATAAAGCTAGGGAGAAAGAAGATGAAAACAGAAAAGATTGAGAGTGGTAAAGAAAAATCAATTGGAAAGAAAAGAAAGAAGAGGGGGTAAAGAGTAACCAGAAAAAAGAAGACAAAACAAACATATAAATTGAAGGGATAAAAAAACAAGGGAAGGAAAAGAGAGGAAGAAAGAGAAGAATTAATAAACAAAAATAATGAAAACAAAACAAAATACAGAGCTAGTACTAGACCTAGAGAGAAGAAAAAATCTGGAAGGCTCCTGCCAGCCTTAGCGATCCCAAGGTGTATGTGGGAAGGCAGCATTCCTGGCCCTAGATGTCATTCTTATAAGCCCAGGTATTGTCTATGTTCAGGATACCCAATCCAGAAGCAGTTCATGTATGTCCTTACGGTAGCTAGGCTCAGTGTCTGTGAGGCTCAGAGTGCTGCTAGGAGCAGTGTCGCTAATTATGATAGTCCTTGCTGGACTGGTCTGGCAACTCAAAGTTTTTCAGGTCTGAGAAAAGCCCATCTGAATCCAAGTGTCAAAGAGGCACAGTCAGCACCCACCTCACAGTGGAGCAGCTCACCACCACGTGTCCCTGATAGCAGGGGTTGTGCTAGGGTGAACCAGGTTGAGGACTTGCCACACAGGGGAGTGTGGGGAACAAGAAATAATTACACCTTTCCTGCCACCAGTTACTGGTATGCATTGTACCACCAGGCCGCGCAATGTGTCTCCAAAACTGCTGGCAAATGTTCACGATGGCTATGCCATGTCTGATCGGCAGATTGTTTACTAGTCTGTCTCCTTCATTCTCCACCCCTGCTCAGCTTCTCCTACCAGTTAAGTATTCAGTCCATGTCTTTATCCTTTCCTGTGAAGTTCAGGGTTCCAGGGTTATTATTTATGTCTGTTTCATTTGGTTTTCTGTATTTTTGTTATAGAGGGTCTGTGTAGCTGTCTGCCTAATCTGCCATCTTGCCAGAAGTCCTTCTTTCACCACTATCAGAGACCAAATTGCACTCAGACCAGTGACTATAACAACAAGAACAATCCCGTACTTTCCTGTGACACTTTACAATTAGCAAACAGCTTCACATTCATTACCATATTTAAATCTCAACAACTTGTAATATTGTGGTTCAGACATTCAATTTATAGTTGAAGAAACATAAGAATGCACAAAGTGAAAGAAATTTAAGTCTTTAGTTTTGGAAAATAATCGCAGAAGTTTTGGGTTTGAGGTTGGTTCTGCAAGAAGTCAATCAGAAATTTGCCTAGTGGACAACAGCAAGAACAGCCTTAGAAAATGGTGGTATATGGCTATGTCTCTAATTTGAATTTCAGACCTTGTTATTAAAATTATCTTTCCATTAAATTGACCACTAACTTAACCATATTTAAGTTAAATCAGGATTTAAAAGGAATGTAAGGAGCTCTGGTAACATAGTGGTTACGAATCGGGCTGCTAACCTCAAGGTAGGCAGTTCTAAACTACCAGCCGTTCCTTGGGAGAAAGATGAGGCTTTCTGCTCCTGTAAAGATTTACATTCTCAGAAACCCTGTGCAGGGTCACTATGAGTCAGAACTGACTCCACGATACTTAACAACATCAATGATTATAATTTAATTTAATTCCTAGCCTGGTATCTGAACCCCTCTAGAATTGGTAGTTGGGCATCTAAAAAGAACTCAGTACTTGTTGAATCATCCCAAGCCTCTGAAACAGCAAGTTTTTTTTTCTGTTAACTTGAAATCTGTCCTTCTGAATGGCAGACCATTCAGTGGTGTAATTCAGAGTGCCTTAATCATTCTGGTAACAACACCCAAACCACTCTATACTCTTTGTGTCTCTCAGTTCTGAGCACCATACTCTTACTTTTCCATGACAAATGGCAAACAGAGAACCTGTTGTCATCCTCTTCCTGGATACTAAATTTTTGTCCATGCAGTCCATCATAAAACTAACTCATGCTGGCCCTGATAATTGGTCATTGCTTTATTAGATGTGAATTTAATTAGGGAAAAAGTTTATGTCCCCAAGGAAGGTTACACTTTATTCAGCTTATTCAATTCTCTGTTCAAGCCATTATCACTCTAAGCAGGACAATTCCCAGTATTATTAAGTTTTCATGAATTACAGAATGTCTGAACTGGAAGGGGTGTTAAGAAACTTAGAGGTTCATGGAAGTGAATTTGTCTGCCCAAGATCATGCAACAAGTTAGTGGTTGAGCATATTCTAAAACTAGACTCTGTGAAGCCCAGGTCAGAACTCTTATGGTTTCAGAGAGGTCATCTTCAGTCACTCTTTAACAGCTCTTATCTTTCTGACCACAGTTGACCAATGAAAATACAGATCCCCAAAGTTGCCAAATGTTTCTCTCCTGATCCCTTTCCTCTACCTTGCACACTACTGGCTGGTTTTCCCAGAATCCAAAATATGGGAGAAGCTTAGGTTTCATTAAAAAGGGGCATAAGGAAATGCAAGTGAAAATAACCCTGTGCCACCAGACAACTAAAAACTCTTCAAGACTCATGGTACCTGATTCTTATGGTACATGTTCTGTAGACTGATTCCCAGCCCAAGATCTAAGGTAAATACTTTTCGGGGAAGTCCAACTACAAACCAGAATTTTTGTTGTTGTTAAGTGAGGTAGAGTTGGTACTAACCCATAGTGAACCTGTATAAGGTTTCCAAGGAGTGACTGGCGAGCTTGAACAGCCGACATGGAGATTCAAACCAACTTTGCAGTCCAGCGCATCAACCCACAGCACCACATCAGTATGTATAGTTTATTCAGGCCCTATAACTGTCAACAGAAGCAGCAGAAGCAATCATGCATGACTGTCCTACACTCTCAAACTGTGGTTGGAAGCACAAAACTGCTCAGATAATGGGTCCAAAAAGTAGTATATCCTTTGGTTGTTCTTCATCTTCTGAGTGAGTTAAGTTTCTGTGGGGAATGAGTAATTTGGGTTACAGTAAGAGAAATAAATGTGCAGAGTGAGAGAAGTGAAACTTCTGAGTAAAAATGGTAGATTGAACACACATATCTAGTTTCATTACCTCTAAAACTTGAAAAAAAGTGATGTCTTTTTTTTTTTTTTTCAAAGCTTTTATTGTGAATTCAGTGAGTGAAGATTTACAGGGCAGCTTTACATTCAACAAATCATTGCAATTATTACAATCCCTTCCATGTACCATCAGCTAACTGTATTTACCTCTATTACCTTTTTTCTTTTCTTTTCTTTTTTTTGATGTACACATACTACACTGAAAATAAATATTCATTTAAATGTCCAAAAGGTACATTTTTTGAGGCAGCCTCCTGCTGGCAGGCACAATACCTTTCTCAGTTCATAGACCTATAGTTCTCTGGTGCTTTGTCTCTCTATGTCATCACCTCTGCCACCATCTCTGTTGTCACTACTTTTCTGGTTATGATCCCTCACTCCTCTCATGCTCTTCCCTCTTGATGGTCCTAGGGTCCTCTGTTCCTGAAATGACAGATTAACTGCTCCCACCTTTTAGTTACACCTTTTCTACATTTACAGTTGTGGTAATCGCTATTAGTCCTGATAACAATTACTCACAATTGAATCATAGAATCTTATTTCCCTCATCATCAGACCCATCTGGACAAGAGAAAATTATTCAGTGGTGATTCTATCTTACCCCCTTGTTCTGACCCTAAGCACCCTCATTAAAGCTTATAAACCAGCCAAGTCATGCCTATAGATCCCCCCAAAAAACAGGCACAGACTGAGATCTCAGAGCCCTGGATATCAGTTAAAGTGTTAGAGAGGTGATGTGAGTTACAGAACAGGAGAGAGAGAAAGTAGAGTAGGCAGAGAGACTGGGAGTGTCTGACCACAGTTGTCTGGAGGATTTAACTAACTGCAGCAATTTTGAAGCAGGGATTACAGTACCCTAAACAAAGAATACATAGGGGATCAAACCAATGAAAAGTGCAGTCCAATTAAGGTGATAAAGATTGGTTAGGGCAATTCACAAGCTATGCACTTGGGAAGAGGCACAGCGAAACAAGACATTGTGGGTGCTACTGAATCTCACTGAGACCTGAGACTGATGGTATCTAAGACCCAGAAGAGCAGAAGAGTCATGAGACCCATCTATTAACCAGAGTGAGAAAAATATATCAAATAGACAGCACTTCAGGAAACAACAGATCTTCTACCCACAAGGCTTTCAGGGTTGTCCATGAAGAGAAAACATAAAATTATCCCTCCCTCACCTTGAAACGATGTGTACCACCAATTCTACCTACAGCCAGTGAAAAAATATCTGCCCTGTATCAGGATTGCTATGAATGAGGCACAAAACAACAACAATATGCAATTCGTCACAAAGGGAAAACCAGACTCTAATACTACAAAGGCAAATAAAGGAATCCAGCCCCAAGAATGCAACCATCTGAGGAAGGTATCAACTAAATCCAAGGAAACAGAGGGACTCTCACACTAATAAAGTCAGCTATCTTAAAGAGACGAACCAGAGTAAACACCTAGAGACTTAAAACTTTCCAAAACACCTACAACTTAATAATATAAACAAGAACTAAACAGTAATAGAGACTAATCCTCAGATACTACTGCTAATTCAGCACTAGCAAAACCAAAAGGCCAGAGTGTCCTCTGGTGGAAATGAGAAGCACAATCCGAGTATAGATCCCAACAACACTTTTTGACGATATGGAAAAAACTATCATGAACTTTACTTGGAAGGGAAAAACTTTACCGTGGATAAGCAAAGCACTGCTTACTAAAAAGAACAAAATGGGAGGCCTCTTGCTTCGAGACTTCAAAAATCACTACAGGGCCACAGTGGTTAAAACAGACTATATTGGCACAATGAAAGATACATAAATCAATGGACCAGAAGTGAGAACCCCAAAGTAAATCCATCCACTTTTGACAAAGAGCAAAAATACATTATATGGGGAAGAGATAGTCTCTTCATCAAATGGTGCTGGCAAAACTCGACATTGATTTACAAAAGAATGAAATAAGACTTATACTGCAAACAATATACAAAAATTAACTCCTTGTGGATTAAAGATCTAAATGTAAATCCCAGAAATATAGCACTCATCAATGAAAAAACAGGTACAAATTTAAGGGCTCTAATATATGGCATACATAGACAATCAAATATGACAAACACACACACACATACACACACACACAAACAAAAAAAGAGAAAATGAATTAGATGAGTGGGACATACTAAAAATTAGACATTTATGTGCATCAAAATAATTCAACAAAAGAGTAAACAGGGGGATGTGGGGCTTGATGGGGGAAAGGGCGGAGGTGCAGTGAAGTTCCCCGTCAGCAATACCACAGAAAACCAGGCAAAGCAGATCCAGAGCAAAGTTCCGAAACTCGGAACCACAGAGAGAGGAATATTTTAAAACTTTGAAGGCTTATAGCTTGTGGAACTTGAAGCTGAAGTAAGAAATCACATACTTTTGAGTCTGCTAGGCTCAGAGACCCGGAGTCGACATCTGAAGTGAGACCGAATGGCAAGAACAAGTGGGGGAACAGATACACCACGGAAAAATACCACAGAAACCTTGGAGCAATGGTGGACAATACATTTTGTCAGTTTTGCTTTGTTCTGAT
>NW_006408770.1:2274058-2275232 GCF_000296735.1 Chrysochloris asiatica | reverse complement strand
AACTCTTCATAGTATTCTGTTATTATGCTTTTTATTTCCTTTGGTTCCGTTGTGACCTCACCCATGTGGTTTCTAATGCGTGTTATTTGTGTACTCTCCATCTCTTAACAGGTGCATTCAATCCATTTCCGGTCAGTGTAATATCGAATGGTATTGATTATTTGTTGTCATTTTATTTGGGTTTTTTTGTGGTCTTGCTGCTTCTTTGTTCTGTTTGTCTTTCTCTGTTGAATTCATGATTTGTGTGCTCTTTCTTGTGCGTTTTCTTATAGTTTTAATGTTTTCGTATTCTTCTTGGATTCTCATTCTCTTGGTGTGCTGTGAAGTGTTAATTTTCTTTGAGGTTGCCGTATGGTCCATTGAATTCTCTGTCCATTTTGTGTAGTCTATTTTATCCTGTAGTCTACCTGACCTTCTCATTGTCTGGATCACTGTTGCTATGTGTTCACCTTCTTTTGCATTGTACTTGTTTTGGTCATAGACTGCCTTCCCAGAGTCTCTCAGTTTGTTCTTACAGTTTTGTTTTGTTAAGATTTCTTCTTTCTGTTGCCTTAATTCAGGGAGGTGCTGCCAAGTATGTCAATCTCTGGTTGTTGTCTGTTCTTGTTGGTTCTCGGCCCACAGAACTCCCTTTAGGATGTTTTGTAGAACAGGGTTGGCTTTAGTTAAGTCCCATAGCTTCTGTTCAGCCTGGAATGTTTTGATTACACCCTCATATTTGATTGATAGCTTTGCTGGATAACGGATTCCTGGTTGGCAATATTTTTCTTGTAGGGTTTTATATATGTCTCCCCATTGCCTTCTCGCTTGCATGGTTTCTGCTGAGAGGTCTGAGCTTAGTCTGACTTGTTTGCCTTTGTATGTGACCTTTCTGTTTTCTCTTGCTGCTTTCAGGAGTGTCTCCTTGTATTTGAGTTTGGAGAGCTTGACTATGATATGTCTTGGTGTTTTTCTTTTGGGATGCACCCTACCTGGACAACGTTGGGCTTCTTGGATGTCTGTATTTCGCCCTTGAGGATGTTAGAGAAATTTTCTTTCAGTAGTTCTTCATCTATTTCCTCTGTGGACTTGTGTGACTCATTTTGTTCTGGAATGCCAATAATTCTTAGGTTATTCCTCTTTATGTTGTCCAACATGAATCTTAGACCTTCCTCTGAATTTTTTACCCTTTTTT
>NW_006408770.1:2271426-2273777 GCF_000296735.1 Chrysochloris asiatica | reverse complement strand
ATTTTATAATAATTTTTCTGAATTCTTTCTCAGGTATCTCCAAGGCCTGCCCTCCTTCCAGCATGGAGAGAAGGTCTACTTCTGGTTCATTTGTCTCAGATATTTTATTTTTTTCTGGACATGTGCAGATATGGTCATCTGCTTTTACTTCTTGGACATGTTTAATATTTATCTGTGGCCCTAATAATTAATTAAGTATGTGTTTTGGTAATTTTTTATGTTTTCTGGTTACCTCCAGGAAGATGTGATCAGGATGTGGTCTTCCCTTTTCACTCTCCTTATTGCTTAACTCACAGTACCTTTTTGGGCCTCATATGGGCCTGGGCCTCGGCGGGGGGCCGTTTTGGCCTCAAGCAGGTGGGTTGAGCCTAGGGTGGGCGATTTGGTCCTCTGGGGGCCCGGGCATCAGCGACCGGGCTGCAGGAGGGTTGGTCCTCGGGCAGGTGGTTTGGGCCTTGTGCAGGCAGTTTGTGCCTCAGGGGGCCTGGGTATCAGAAGGTGGGCATTGGGCAGCTTGGGCCTCAGCGGGCGGGCTGGGCAGATTGGGCCTGGGGGGACTGGGCTGAGGGCGGGTTTGGTCTCAGGGGCACTGGGCCTCAGCCACCGGGCTACATGGCGGGTTGGGTCTCAGCGGCCCTGGGCCTCTGCGACATGGTTACATGGCAGGTTGGGCCTTGGGGACCCTGGCCTCGGCAGCGACCGGGCCTTGGTTGGGCCTGGGCCTTTGTGTCCAATCTGTGAGCAGATTGGGCCTCACGGCAGGCTTTGGCCTCAGTGGGAGTGTCTTTGCCTTGGGAGGGCCTTGGCCTCAGTGGGCGGACCTGTGCCTTGGGCATTCCTAAGCCTTGGCGGATTGACAGAGGGCTGTTCTAGGCTGGGGCAGTAGAAGGCTGGGGGCAATGGCTGCAGGGAGGTAGTGTCTGTATTTGATGACGTAAAAGATGCCTCTCTCAGTCTCTCTGCACTGTGGGTACCCCGAATTCCTAATATCCACGCTGATATACCTCTCTATTTGTTCAGCTTTGTTAGTTTATGCTTCCTTTTCTCTGGAAATGCAGCCTTCTAAGTGGGGTTGCTCTAGCCATGCATTCCAAGGTCTGCAGGGGGCAGAGGCACTCACCATTGCAGGCACAGAAGTGGGAGCAGCGTGCAGGCAGTCAAAAGCTCAAAAATGCTCATAATTTCTCAGCAATTTGATCTTTTAAAAAACGAGTTCCGAATGTTGAAATATAAGATCTTATGTTTGTTCAAAGGCTGTCTGTCTAATAGACAGAGGTTTCCTATGTGCAATTCCACCCATTTTCCCTGGAGTCCTACCTGAGCTGCCTGGTCCGGGAACACCGGTCCCCTTCTATCTGTTTTGTTTTTTAATACAGGAAAGGGCAGAGCAGGGCTGTAGAGAGTGAAAGAGATTTAAAAAAAAAAAAAAAAAAAAAAGGCCAAAAATTAAATTAAAGCTTGAGGTATAGCATAACAACCAACATGGGCATCTTGAAATCCCTCAGGCACATTTAAAAGCAAGAAGCTGAAAAGAGGACATTAAAGTTATACTCATATAAGGTTACAGATTTTTTTCTTCTTCTTCACTCCCTCCTCTCCCTTTTCTATGATTATAGACTGCAGTATTCAGTGTAGTTTTTGTTGTTGCTGTTTTTTGGGGGGGTTTTCTCTTGTTTTCTTTCGTTGGTGTTGCTTTGCTGTTTTATGCTCCCCCTTCTACTTTGCAGGATTATTTCTCTACATACATATCACTAGAAGAGTCAGCAACTGCTTCCATATAGCCAAGCTACAATCACACTCTATAAAACACCAAAACCCAAGCAAGAACCAATACCAACAACCATATACCAGGGAAACAGACAACACCTGTGAATGTTACTCTGAGTTAAGCAATAAGAAGAGGGAAGGGGAAACCTGATTACATCTTCCTGGAAGCAATCATAAAGCATAAAAAATACCAAAACACATACTCAATTAAGTATTAAGGACACAGATAAACACTAAACATTTCCAAGAAGCAAAAGCAGATGACCATATCAGCACATGTCCAGAAACAAGATAAAATGTCTGAGACAGATGACCTAGAGTTAAACCTGGACTCCATCTGGAAGGAGGGCAAGCCTTGGAAATGTCTGAGATGGAATTAAGAAACATGATTATAAAATGTTTCAAAACACTTTACAATGGAGTTGAGAAAAATAAGGAAGAAGTCAGGAAACTGCTACAGGAACAATCAAATAAGATAGATACAACATTGGAAAAAATTCAGATTTACAGAAAGAGGTCCAAACGAGTAACAACAGAATACCAGAAATAGACAATACTCTCAAAGGGCAAAGGAGTAGAATAGA
>NW_006408770.1:2265069-2271227 GCF_000296735.1 Chrysochloris asiatica | reverse complement strand
AAAATTTCTCTAACATCTTGAAAAGTGAAGATAAACCTTCAAGAAGCTCAATGAACCCCAGGAAAGATAGAACCCAAAAGAAAATCACCAAGATATATCATAATCAAGCTCTCCAAAATCAAAGATAAGGAGACACTTCTGAAAGTCGCCAGGGAAAACAGAAGTGTCACATACAAAGGAAAGCAAGTCATATTAAGCTCAGATCTCTCAGCAGAAACCATGCAAGCAAGAAGGCAACGGGGAAACATTTATAAAACCCTGAAAGAAAAAATATTTCCCAGCAAGAATCCTTTATCCAGCAAAGTTATCAATCAAATATGATGGTGTAATCAAAACATTCCAGTATAAACAGAAGCAAAGGGATTTTGCCAAAGCCAACCCTGCTATGAAAACATCCTAAAGGGAGTTCTGTGGACTGAGAATCAACAAGAACAGACAACAACCAGAGATTGACATACTTGGCAGCATCTCCCAGAATTAAATCAACAGAAGGAAGAGTTGAGAACAGAACAAAACTATAAGAACAAACTCAGAGAATCTGGGACGTCAGTCTATGATCAAAACAATTACAATGTAAAAGAAGGTAAACACATAGGAACAGATATCCAGATGATGAGAAAGTCAGGTAGATTACAGGATAAAATAGACTGCACTAAATGGAGAGAAAAGTTAATGGACTATAAGGCAACCTCAAAGAAAATTAACACTTCACAACATACCAAGAAAATGAAAATCCAAGAAGAACATGGAAACATTAAAACTATAAGGAAACTTACAAGAAAGAACACAAAAAGCATGCACTCAACAAAGGAGACACACAGAACAAAGAAAGCAGCAACACCACAGAAAAAAACAAATATAAGGGCAGCAATTATTCAATACCTATAGATAATTATACTGAATGTACATGGATTAAATGCACCTGTTAAGAGATGGAGGGTGGCAGAATGGATAAGAAAACAAAATCCTTCAATATGCTATCTGCAAGAGACACATCACACACACAGAGACAAAAACGGATTAAAAGTCAAAGAATGTAAAAAATATACCAAGGCAATTTCAATAAAAAGCAAAGAGGAGTGGCAGTACTAATCTCTGATAAAATAAACTTTAAAGCAAAATACAGCATAATAGATAAAAATGGACATTGTGTCATGATTAAAGAGACATTTGAAAAAGATGAAATAACCATAATAAATATCTATGCTCCCAATGAAAGTGCTCCAAAATATATAAAGCAAAATCTAATAGATTTGAAGAAAGAAATAGATTACTCTACAATAATAGTGGGTGATTTTAAAACACTGCTTTCAAAAATGGAAACAACAGAGAACAAACAAGATGGCGGATCGGGTGGAAGTACAGTAAAGAGCTCCATCACCAACAACACAGAATACAGGACCAAGCACACTCAGGGGATGGTCCCAGAACTCTGAACCACATATAAAGGAATATTTAGATGCTTGGAAGGCTTACAGCTAGCGGAATTTGTAGCAGAAGCAAGAAATCCATTGCTTTCTAATTCAAGACGCTCAGCTGCGCCAGGAGCTGCCATTTTTGGTGAGACCAAGAAGGGGAAGGATCAGAGAAGCCATGGACACCTGGCAGAATTTCAGAGATAAAGGTGTGGACATATTTTTATTTTGGTAACTGTTCATTGGTCTCTTGCTTTCTGCACACCTCCATTCTGATGACTATAGGGGTGCCTGAGCTAGTGGACAAACCAGTGCCACCCTCAGAGTGTTCTACTACACATACACACAGATTTCCTCAAAATTTAAAGAGACCATTTCCACTTAAAACCAAAAGTGCACAGTCAGCCCTGAACTGTTTATAACTAGGAAAAAAAAAAAAAAAAAAAGGCCTGTACAGAGATTGTGGAGCGGGACAGGCAGACAATAAAGGAAATAGGCCAAAAACTAAATCCTAAGTTACGCCCAAATGACCAACAGTGGCATCTTGAAATTTCTCAAGAAGAAGAATGAAAAGGGAAGTCCATTTCCTGATCACATCTACCTGGAGGCAATCAGAAAGCATAAAAAATACCAAAATACACACCCATACAGTGTAGTGGTTACAAATTGGGCTGTGAACTGCAAGGTCAGCAGTTCGAAACTACCAGCTGTTCCACGGGAGACAGATGAGGCATTCTGCTCCCGTAAAGATATACAGCCTCAGAAACCCTGTACAGGGTCGCTATGAGTCGGTTCCGACTCCACAGCACATAACCACCACCATAATAAGTATTAAGGTGACAGATAACCACTGAATATGCCCAAAAAACAGAAGCAGATGACCATATCTGCACATGTCTAGAAATGAGATAAAGTGACTGAGGCAAATGAGCTGGAAGTAGACTTACACTCCATACAGGAAGGTGGGCAGGCTTTGGAAATGCCAGAGAAGTAATTCAGAAAAATGATAATAAAATGCATCAAAACACTATACAATGGAGTTGAGAAAAATAAGGAAGGAGTCAGAAAAGCACTACAGGAACAATCAAATAAGACTGACACAGCATTGGAAACAATTCAAAACCTACAGAAAGAAGTCCAAATGATTAATAATAGAACATCAGAGATAGAAAATACACTGAAAAGGCAAAGGAGTAGAATTGAAGAGATAGAAACCAGAACTAGTGAGCTAGAAGATAAATCTCTCAACACTACTAAAATAGAAGACCAAACACAAAAAATGGATTAAAAAATCTGAAGAAGGCCTAAGATTCATATTGGACAACATGAAAAGGAATAACTTAAGAACTATTGGCATTCCGGAACAATAACAATCACACAAGTCCACAGAGGAGAATCTTAAAGAGCTTCTGGAAGAAAAATTTCTTACATCCTGAAAAGTGAAAAGATAAGCATTCAAGAAGCTCAATGAACCCCAGGATGGAGAGACCCTAAAGGACAATCACCAAGACATTTAATAATCAAACTCTCCAAAATCACAGATAAGGACAGGATCTTGAAAGCAGCTAGGGAAAAGAGAACTGTAACATACAAAGGCAAGCCAATCAGATTAAGCTCTGATTTCACAAAAGAAACTATTTAGACAAGAAGGCAATGGAGAGAAATATGAAAAAACAATAAAAGAAAAAAAACTGCCACCTAAGAATCCTCTACCCCGCAAAGCTGTCAATCAAATATGATGGTGTCATCAAAACATTCCAGGATAAACAGAAGCTAAGGGATTTTGCCAAAGCCAATCCTCCTATGAAAAACATCCTAAAGGAAGTTCTGTGGACTGAGAACCAACAAGAACAGAAAACAACTACAGAATGACATATGTGACAGCATCACCCTGAACTCAATCGACAGATGGAAGATTCAAGAGCAGAATACAATTATAAGAATACAGGATTCCGGATGCCAGTCTATGATCAAAACAATTAAATGTGAAAGAAGGTAAACACAGAGGAACAGAAAACCAGGTGGTTGGAATGTCAGGTAGATTACAGGATAAAATAGACTGTATTAAATGGATGGTAGAACTAATGGAATATAAGGTAATCACAATGGGGTTGGGGTAGGGGGTTTCGTTTGGGTGTTGGGAAGGGCAATACAAGAAAGGAGGAGGAGGCAGAAGAACAAGATAGATAGGAGAACACTGAGACAGGATTGCATGGCCTAGTGGGACAGAGGTATATAGTGATGCATACTCAACCTTGGAACAACAAGGCTCTGGGATACAGGTATCTAGGTATAGTTGGAAGATGGTAAATAACACTAAAATCCTGGACTGCCTTATTCACTAGTTTCCCTTGCTTACTATTTTAAATAGACACTTGAGTGGGATAGAAAGGAATGTTGGGAAACATGATTAGAGAAAACTTGTAAGCCCGTCTTTGGCCTATAATGGACTTTAATACCTAAAAGGGGTTCTAGATCTTTCCCAGTGAAATATACCTCGTGCAAAGCCTTTACAGAGTATAGGACCTTAGGTGGAATCCTGAGTCCCATCCAGAACCTTATGAGGTGGGACATTCCCACTCGAAAGGACAAGCAGACTGGAACAGGTGACAGAAGATACATCTTCAAAAAAAGATCATCAGGAAAAACCCAAAACAAAAATGTCAGCATTACTGGCTACTACAAGAATAAGCAAGCTGTTCACCTGGAAGACATCAAGGCTAACAATCAAGTGCCTTCAGGACAAACTCCCCTCTAAGACTGAAACTCAAAAGGAATACACAAACAAGCATATAAGCTTGCTGGCGACCACATTGGTCTACTGGTGAGTGGAAGAGGCAGAAAGGCATCAATGAAGAAATGGGCTGAGTTCAACCCTAGTCCATTGACTCCCATTGACCTGGAGATAAGAGAGAGAAGTGGAAGGGCTGGTTGGTCCAAAGTGTGGTGAGACCTGAGGACACTTGAGCCCATGGACAAGGACTTAGCCACAGAGGGCTAGAACTGAGAATGAAGCATCCAGCTGATATGAAGTGAGGGGAGATGCACAAGAACACCCAAACTTGCATACAGTACCCTTTTTGACCTAGCCTCTATGGCTCTATAATCAGAACTCGACTAGAGGAAGATTAAAAAAGAAAAAAAAGTTTTTTGTTTTGCTTTTGTTTTGTTTTGTTTTGTTTTTTGATAAAGGAAACAAGGGTAAATTGTATCAATTTAATGAATCTGACCTATATACACAGGGTGGTATTTACTCTAAAGACCAACAGGGAGCGAAAGAGTCTTCACATCAAGTATCAATGCTATCTCCTCTGTACACAGCATAGATAGGGATGGGCAACTTAGACATTGGCTACCTAAAATGAGGGGGCAATAAAGGCATGAAGTGACTGGCTTGCAAGGTTTCAAGAGGAAATTTAGCTTAAGAGTATGGGGAGAAAGAAAGAGCCCCCACTGAATATCTGTCATCTTGTCTAGAAGGGGCTGGTGAAAAGAGATGGGGATAAGATTTGTAAAATTCAATAGTGAATAATTGTTTTCATGACTAATTGCAACTGTCATAATTGTAAAGGTAGAAGTTTTGTAACAAGAAAAGGGGAGTGGTTAATCTTACAGTCTAGACACAGAGGACCCCAGGACCATCAAGAGAGAAGCGCACATGCAGAATGCAGGATCTTATCTAGAGAAGCAGCAGCACCAGAGATGGAAGTAACGATGAGGGCATGGAGAGGGTGAGTGGCTGAGGAATTTAGATTCATGGACTAAGAAGAGAAGGACTAAGAGCTGGTGGCCAGGAGGCAGAGTTGTAGAATGTGCCCTTTGTAGATGTAAATTATTATATATGCCTGCATGTTTTTTTTGTTTGTTTGCTTGCTACTTAAAAAGCTAAAGTGGATAGAGAGAAATACTGTTAATTGATGGTACATGGAGGGGATTACAATCATTGTAATGAAACAAGGTGTATGATTTGTTGAATGTAAAACTGATTATATGTCCTGTAAACTTTCATTCAATCCACAATAAATACCTTAAAAAAAAAAAATGGATACAACAACCAGAAAGAAACTTGACAAAGACACAGAAGAACTAAACAACACAATCAGCCAACTGGACTTCATAGATGTGTACGGAACATTCAACCCAACAACTGCACAATACACATTCTTTTCCAGTGTACATGGATCATTCTCCAGAATAGACCATGTTTTAGGGCACAAATCAAACCTCCATAAATTTACAAATATCAAAATACTACAAAGCATCTTCTAAGACCACAGTGCTATCAAATTAGAAATCAACAATAGGAAGACCAAGGAATTCAAGTCAAATACATGGAAATTGAATTACACCCTGCTGAAAAGCAACTGGGTAGTAGAAGAAATTAATGTGTTTTGTGAATTCACAAAGTTCCTAGAAACAAATTAGAATGAAAACACAACATACCAAAATCTTTAGGACATGGCGAAAGCAGTACTGAGACGACAATTTATTGCAATAAACGCACACATCCAAAAAGAAGAAAGAACCAAAATTAACACATTAACTCAGCATCTACAACAATTAGAAACAGACCAACAGTGTTGCGGACCGTGTAAGACTGGTCAGAGGTTCGAGGCCCTATAGGCCCGAGTGTAACAAATGAGGCCACTGGCAGTTAATGGCAAATTGCTTTCATCTTAATATTCAGTTATATATATTAAATTAATACACGGAGCCTTTGAAAATCCACAGATAAATGTGATA
>NW_006408770.1:2259783-2264664 GCF_000296735.1 Chrysochloris asiatica | reverse complement strand
GGTGTGCATTACTGGTTGGAAGGCTTGCAGTAAAGATTGAAGTGCATTACGGGTTGGAAGGCATGCAGTAAAGATTGCAGGGCAGTGAGTTGCTGCCTGCAGAGGCCATGATGCCTGTAGTCCCAAGCCTGCGCACCAGTGATGTATCTACCCTGGTTTGGGGTGTCTCATTTTCTCCCTTCTTCTGTTTGTCTGTGTATTCGTTCGCTATCCCTATCGCTGCTGGATCTCCCCTCCTCGTGAACCAAACACTTGTGAACAACACAACTATGTCGATTCCAGTCCTCGGCAAACAGAGGGAACCTACAGCCACCAAAAGAAAAGAAATAATAAAGATTAGGGCAGAAATAAATGAGATAGAAAACAGAACAACTATAGAAAGAAAAAACAGGACAAGTTGGTTCTTTGAAAGGATTAATGACAGACCATTGGCAAACCTAACAAAAGAAAAGAGAGAGAAGACACAAATAACACGCATTAGAAACCACAAGAGCGATGTCACAATGGAACCAAAGATATCAAAAGGATAATAGCAGAATACTATGAGGAGTTTTACTCTAAAAAATTTGAAAACTCAGAACAGATTTTTAAATAATCAAGATTTTTAGATAAACATGACCTACCTAAACTTATACACAGTGAAGCAGAAAACCTGAACAGACCCATAACAAAGCAAGAAATTGATCAGGTCATCAAAAGATTCCCAAGCAAAAAAAGTCCAGGCCCAGATGGCCTCCCTGGTGAGTTCTACCAAACATTCAGGAAAGAGCTGTCACCATTTCTACTCAAATTGTTCCGGAAGATAGATGGGGGTGAAAAACTTCCTAATACATTTTATGAAGCAAGCATAACCCTCATACCAAAACCAGAGAAGGACGCCACTAAGAAAGAAAATTGTAGACCAATATCCCTTATGAACATAGATGCAAAATTTCTCAATGAAATCCTAGCCAACAGAATCCAGCAACACATCAAAAAAATAATACATCAAAATAGAGGCATGGTTTGATAGTGGCTAGGGTGGAAGTGCAATGAAGTTCCCTGTTAGCAATACCACAGAATGCCAGGCAAAGCTGATCCAGGGCAGAGCTCCAAAATTCGGAACCACAGAGAGAGGAATATTTTGAAGGTTTGAAGGCTTATAGATTGTGGAACTTGAAGCTGAAGTAAAAAATCACGTACTTTTAAATCTGCCAGGCTGGGCTCAGAGGCCTGGAGCAGACATCTTGGGCGAGACCAAATGGCGAGACCAAGTGGGGGAACAGAAATAACACGGAAAAACACCTCGGGAACCTTGGAGCAAAGGTGGACAATATACTTAGTTGATTTTGCTTTGTTCTAATTTTCTTTTCTTTTTCTTTTTTTGGTATCTGGTCATTGGTGTGCCCACTGTTTGCCCACATCCATGCTGGTGACTTGGGTGGGGGGAGTCAGAGTGAGAGGACATCCCCCACCCTCACCACTGTGGGTTCTTCTACCATGCTTGCACACAGATATTCAGCCTAAGATCAGGCCTTGAACTTATTTTGCTAGTTTGTCTTTTGTTTTGTTTTTTAATATGGGAAAGGGCAGGACAGGGCTGTAGAGAGGGTAATAGAGTTTAAAAACAAAACAGGCCAAAATTAAATTAAAACCTGAGGTATAGCATAGCAACCAACACTGGCATCTTAAAATCTCTCAGGAAGCTTTGAAAGGAACAAGCTGAAGAAAGGACATTAATGTCATATTCATATAAGGCTACAGAATTTTTTTGCCCCCTCTCTTCCCCCTCTCCCTCTCTGTGATTATACACTGCAGTATTCAGTCTAGTTTTTTTGTTGCTGTTTCTTGTTTTTTTGGTTGTTGTGTTTTTCCCTTGTGTGTTTTTTTCCACTGGTGCTGTATTGCTGTTATATGCTCCCCTTCTACATTTGGAGGACTCATTTTCTCCATATATTACACAAGAATAGTCAGGAACTGCTGCCATATAGCCAAGCTACAATCACAGTCTATAAAACACCAAATCCCAGGCAAGAACCAATACCAACCGCCATATACCAGGGAAACAGACAACACCTGTGAAAGTTACTCTGAGTTAAGCAATAAGAAGAATGAAAGGGGAAGCCCACATCCTGATCACATCTCCCTGGAAGCAATTAGAAAGCACAAAATATACCAAAACACATGCTTCAATTAAGTATTAAGGCCACAGATAAAACATTAAACATGCCCAAGAATAAAAAGCAGATGACCATATCAGCACATGTCCAGAAACAAGATAAAACGTCTGAGACAAATGACCTAGAGTAGGACCTGGACTCCATTCTGGAAAGAGGGCAGGCCTTGGAAATGTCTGAGAAGGAATTCAGGAAAATGATTATAAAATGTTTCAAAACACTTTACAATGGAGTTGAAAAGATAAGGAAGAAGTCAGGAAAGCACTCCAGCAACAATCAAATAAAATAGTTACAGCATTGGAAACAATTCAAAACCTACAGAAAGAGGTCCAAACGATCAACAACAGAATACCAGAAATAGACAATACTCTCAAAGGGCAAAGGAGTAGAATAAATGATATTGAAGGCAGAACCAGTGAACTGGAAGACAAATCTCTCAATACCACTAAGATAGAAGAAGAAACACACAAAAAAAGGATTTTAAAAAATGTGAAGAAGGTCTAAGATTCAGGTTGGACAGCAGGAATTGGGAATAACTTAAGAATTATTGGCATTCCAGAACAAGACGAATCACTCCAAGTCCACAGTGGAAATAGCTGAAGAAATCCTAGAAGAAACTTTCTCTAACATCCTGAAAAGTGAAAAGATAAACATTCAAGAAGCTCCACGAACCCCAGAAAGGATAGACCCCAAAAGAAAATCATCAAGACATATCATAGTTAAGCACTCCAAAATCAAAGATAAGGAGACACTTCTGAAAGCAGCCAGGGAAAACAGAAGTGTCACATACAAATGCAAGCAACTCAGATTAAGCTCAGATCTCTCAACAGAAACCATGCAAGCAAGAAGGCAATGGGGAGACATATATAAAAAACTGAAAGAAAAAAATTGCCAAGCAAGAATCCTTTATCCAGCAAAGCTATCATTCAAATATGACGGTGTAATCAAAACATTCCAGGATAAACAGAATCTAATGGACTTTACCAAAGCCAAATCTATGAAAAACATCCTAATGGGAATTCTGCGGACTGAGAACCAACAATAACAGACAACAACCAGAGATTGACACACGTGGCAGCACCTCCCACAATTAAGTCAACAGAAGTCAAGAACAGAACAAAACTATAAGAATAAACTCAGAGAATCTGGGAGATCAATCTATGATCAAAAGAAGTACAATGCAAAACAAGGTAAAGACATAGGAACAGAAATCCAGATGGTGAGATGGTCAAGTCGATTACAGGATAAAATAGACGGCATTAACTGCAGAGAAAAGTTAATAGACAATAAAGCAACCTCAAAGAAAATTAACACTTCACAACATACCAAGAAAATGAAAATCCAAGAAGAACATGGAAACATTAAAACTATGAGGAAACTCACAAGAACACAAAAAGCATGCACTCAACAAAGGAAGACACACAGAACAAAGAAAGCAGCAACACCATACACACACACACACAAAAAAAATATAATGGCAGCAATTGATCAATAACTATCGATAATTACACTGAATGTAAATGAATTAAATGCACCTGTTAAGAGACAGAGGGTGGCAGAATGGATAAGAAAACAAGATCCTTCAATATGCTGTCTGCAAGACACGCATCTCACACACAGAGACAAAAACGGATTAAAAGTCAAAGGATGGAAAAAATATACCAAGGTATATATATTTTTGCAATAAAAAACAAACAGGAGTGGCAGTACTAATCTCTGATAAAATAAACTTTAAGGCAAAAGCCAGCATAATAGATAAAGATGGACATTATCTCATGATTAAAGGGACAATTGAACAAGTTGAAATAACCATAATAAATATCTATGCTCCCAATGAAAGAGCTCCAAAATATATAAAGCAAACTCTAATAGATTTGAGGAAAGAAATAGATGAATCTGAAATAACAGTGGGTGATTTTAATACACTGCCTTCGAAAATAGATAGAACAACCAAAAGAAAATTGACAAAGACACAGAAGAACTAAACAACACAATCAGCCAACTGGATCTCATAGATGTGTAGAGAGCATTCAACGCAACAACTGCACAATACTCATCCTTTTGGAACATTCTCCAGAATAGACCATGTTTTAGGACACAAAACAAATCTCCATAAATTTACAAATATCAATATACTACAAAGTATCTTCTCAGACCACAATGTTATCAAATTAGAAATCAACAATAGGAAGACCAAGGAAATCAAGTCAAACATGTGGAAACTGAATAACACCCTGCTGAAAAGCGACTGGGTAGTAGAAGAAATTAATGAATTTTGTGAATTCACAGAGTTCCTAGAAACAAATGAGAACGAAAACACAACATACCAAAATCTCTGGGACACGGAGAAAGCATTGCTGAGAGAACAATTTATTGCAATAAATTCACACACCCAAAAAGAAGAAAGAACCAAAGTTAACACATTAACACAGCATCTACAACAATTAGAAACAGGCCAACAGAGGTAACTTACTGTCACCCAAAGAAAAGAAATAATAAAGATAAGAACAGAAATAAATGAGATAGAAAACAGAAAAACTACAGAAACAATCAACAAGGAAAAGAAGCTGGTTCTTTGAAAAGGTTAACAAAATCAACAGACCACTGGCAAACCTAACAAGAGAAAAGAGGGAGAAGACACAAATAACATGCATTAGAAACCACATCAGAGATGTCACAATGGAACCAAAGGAAATCAAAAGGATAATAACAGAATACTATGAAG
>NW_006408770.1:2242439-2258483 GCF_000296735.1 Chrysochloris asiatica | reverse complement strand
TGGTAGGACTGCAAAATGGTCCAACCTCTCTGGAAAACAATATGGCGTTTCCTCAGAAGGTTGAAAATAGAAATACCTTATGATCCAGCAATTCCTCTAATTGGTATTTACCCACAAGAAATATGAGCCACAACACGAGAAGATGTATGCACACCAATGTACATAGCAACACTATTTACAATAGCAAAAAGATGGAGGCAGCCAAAGTGCCCATCAACTGAAGAATGGATAAACAAACTGTGGTTCACACACACAATGGAATACTATGCTGCCTTGAAAAATAACAAGGAAGCTGCAAACCACCGCTTAACATTGATGAACCTTGAGGACATTATGTTGAGTGAAATTAGTCAGTCACAAAAGGAGAAATACTGTATAGGAACACTACTGTAAAAGACTAAGAAAAAAAGAAAACATACTTAAGGGGGTTGGGTTCTGTTCTGGTTGTTGGCATGTGGGGGTGGGGTGAGGGGAAGAAGGGGAAGATGGAGCACAGGGCAGAGAATAAACACAGGATAGTTCGGGTGCTAGGGAGGGGTCAATATACAAGAAGGGAGAGGGAAATTGAAGAACAAAGCAGATGGGAGACCAATTAGGCAGGTTTTCATGCGCTAAGTTGGACAGAGGTAAATAATGATGTATGCACAACCTTGTAACAACAAGGCTCTGGGATACAGGGATTGAGACATGGTTGGAATGGGGAAGATGGGGAAATAATGTTAAGATGCTTGGCTGTCTTTTGAATCTTGATTTTCCTTGCATTGTATTATAAAATAGACACTGGAAGGGGAGAGAAAGGAATAGCCAAAAATATCACCATAGATAGCTTGCAAGTCCATATTCTGCATATAACTGGTTAGAATACCTAAAACGGGGCTACAACGTGCCCAGTGAAGGAGGCTTCCTGCGGAGCATCTGCATTACATAAGACTATAAGTGGAATCCTGGACCACATCCAGAATCATCAGAGGTGGGTATTTTCCACTTGAAAGGATGTACAGACCAGCCTGGAGCGGCTAGAAGAACAGAAGATACTTCTTGAAATAAAGACCTAAAGGAAAAATACAAAACAATATAGGCAGACCGAGTGTTACTACAAGAATGAGCAAGTTGCTTGCCCAGGAGACATCAAAGCAAGTGTTTGGGTCCCCTCAGAGTAAACTCCCTTCCAAGACTAAGACTCAATGTGAATGCATACCCTGATTGGTGACCACGTTCATCACTAATAAGGGGAAGTGAGGGAAAAACAGCAATGAAGCTACAAGTTAAGCTCTACAATGTTCAATAGACTCCTGTGTACCCGGGTGGAGACCTGGTAGGACAGCAGTGTGGCAAGACCTGGGGACTGTTTGGCCCAGAGTCAGTGACATAGCCACAGAGCACTAGAGTGGAGAATGAAGCATCCAGCTGATAAGAAGAGAAGGCATATGCACAAGAACACCCACACTTGCAGATAATACCCTTGACCTGGCTTCAATGACTGGATGATCAGAGCTCAACTAGAAGAAGAAAGAAAAGGAAAGAAAGAGTCATCTGATACAATTTGATGAACTTGTCCTACACCTATGGATGCAGTAGCTCAAAAGAGGGAACAGATCTTTACACCCACTCCATACACAGAGTAGACAGGGATGGGCAACTTGGACATTGGCTACCCAAAATGGGGATCTACAAAAGCAAGAAGCGACTGGCTTTCAAGCTTACAAGAGGGAACCTAGATCCAGAGGGAGCGGAGGAAGGTAGACCCTCTACTGAGTAGTATCCAATATGTCTAGGTGGGGCTGGTGAATGGAAATCGGATAGGTCTCTTGTGATACAATAGTGAATAATTGTTATCAGGACTGATTGTGAGGGTTGGAAATGTAAAGGTAGACGTTTTGTTGCAAGTAGGGGAGTGATTAACTTTGCAGTCTAGGAGTGGAGGTCCCTGGGACCATCAAGGGAGAAGATCAAAGAGTGGGACCCTACCCAGAGAAGCAGTGATGCCTGAGATGGAGGCAGAGACGATGACGTGGAGAAATGGAGCAGTTGGGGTCTTTAGACACAGAGAGGGAGAGGGGCTGTGTGCTGACGTTTTGGGGGGCAAGCTTGTAGTGTATACATTTTGGTTGGGTGATAATGCATGGAGGGAATTGTATCCATGGCAATGAAACGATATACAATAGGATAAATGTTAAACTAATATTCTCCCATGTAAACTGTCACATAATTCACAATAAAGCATATAAGAAAAAAAAAAAAAAACTAATGGTACTGGAGAAAGTCCAAGGTGCACTGAAGGCATTAATGAAAAACAAGTCTCCAGGAATTGAAGGATGTACGAATTCAGATTGTTCAACAAGCTGATGTAGTACGTGAGGAGCTCACTCATGTACTATGCCAAGAAATTTGGAAGACAGCTACCTTGACAACTAATTAGAAAAGATCTATATCTATGTCCATTCCAAAGAGAGGTGACCCAACGGAATATTATTAATATCACATTCAAGTAAAACTTTGTTGAGGATAATTTAAAAGTGCCTTCAACAGTATATCCACGGGGAACTGCTAGACATCCAAGCAGGATTCAGAAGAGGATGTGGAATGAGAGATATCATTTCTAACATCAGATGGATCTTGGCAGAGAATACCTGAATGATGTTACTTGTATTTTGTTGACTATGCAGAGTCTTTTGACTGTGTGGATCATGACAAGTTATGGATGACATTGCAAAGAATGAGTTTCATACACTCATGAGGAACCTGTACATAGACCAAGAGGCAGTTGTTTGAAAACAAGGGGACACTGAATGGTTTAAAATCAGGAATGGTACGCACCAGGGTTGTATTCTTTCACCATACCTATTCAATCTGTGGAGCCCTGATGTGACATTGTAAAATAAGCACAGGACTACTAACTGCAAGCTTGGCCATTCAAATACAGCAGTCACTCATCAGAAACCCTAGATTGTTATGAATCAGAACTGACTTGATAGCACTTAACAACAACCACAATTTAATCTGTATGATGAGCAAATAATCTGAGTGGCTGGATTATATGAAAAACATGGCATCAGATTTAGAGAAAGACTCATTAACAGCCTGTAATATGCAGATGATAAAACCTTGCTTGCTGGAAATGAAGCGAGGACTTAAACTATTTACTGAAGATCAAAGATCACAACCTTCAGAATGGATTACCACTGGACCAATAAATAACCTCATAATCAATGGAACAAAGACTTCATTTTGCTTGGATCCACAATTGACACTCATGGAAGCAGTACTCAAAAAATCAAATGACACATTGTACTAGGCAAATCTTCTGCACAAGTCCTCAGTTTGAGGACTAAGGTGCATCTGACACAAGCCATGGTATTTTCAATAACCTCACATGAATGTGAAAATTGGACAATGAATAAGGAAGCGTATAGTAGAATGGATGCATTTGGGTAATGGTGTTGGAGAATATTAAAACTACCATGGAGTGCCAGAACAACAAACAAATCTGTGTTGAAGAAGTACAACCAGAATACTCCTTAGAAGCCAGAATGGACAGACTTTGTCTCTCATACTTTGGACATGTTATCAAGAGGGACCAGTCTCTGGAGAAGGACATCATGCTTGGTAAAGTGGTGTGTCGGTGAAAAAAAGGAAGAGCCCCAATGAGATATATTAGCACAGTGGTGGCAGCAATGGTTGAAGAGTAACAATTATGAGGATCTCACATGACCGGGCAGTGTTTTGTTCTGCTTACATAGGGTCATTATGCGTCAGAACTGACTTGACAGTGCCTAACAATATGAAGGACCATCACAACCACCCCACAGGTGATTCCAAGTTCAGCCAATGTTAAAAATCACAGATTTAAATGATCAAAGAAGGGTTGACCATAAGGGCTAAGGCTCAGACTGTGTATCTCAGATACGAGGCAATGAGGCCTTAGACATGCACTTATGCAATTGTTATCAAAGTATTACTTAGCTTTCCTCATACCTCTCTTCCCATATTCATAACTAAACAAAAAAGCGATGACCTGGTTCTGAGCCAGATTCTCTGGAAGCATCAGCTCTGGTCTCTAAGCTGCTAACAGGATGTTCCAAAGGAGCCCACTCACTTTCACAAGTGATTTTTATTCAAATAGGTGTCCTGGTGTGGCACCACAGGATGAACACTTGACCGCAAGGTCAGTTTGAACTGCAAATGGTTCAAGCTCACCAGCCACTCCTCGGAAGCCCTATGCAGCGTCGCTATAAGTTGGAACCAACTGACGGCACTTATCAACAACAAGGTGGCACAAACAGTTAAGCGCTCAGTAACTAACCGCCTGGGAACCTGCTTCCTAAAGGTCACATGCTAGAAAACCTTTTAGATGCTGTTTTACTCTGGAGCACATGGGTTGCCAAGAGTCAGAATCAACAGACAGCACTGGTTTGCTTTTTGTTTGTTTAATTTGAATGTCCAAGTAGTGCCAACAAAGTACTTAGTACTAGAGACTCGAATTTTAAATCATAAAAATTATTTCCTACCGAAGTAACCAAATGTTTTGTTATATTTGGTAGAGACTGGCGAAGCCCCGGGGTCTGTGGCCTTTTAGCATCCTTGTAGCCTGGAACTGAACTCACCCCTGGGGATGAACTTTCTGCTAAACAATAAACCAAAACCAAACCCACTACCTTCAATTCGATTCTGACTCATAGGACAGAGTATAGGACAGACCTCACAGGACAGAAGAGAATTGTTCCATCAGATTTCCGAGGCTATAAACCTTTATGGAAGTAAATTGTCTCATTTTTCTCCCTCCTAGCAGTTGGTGGGTTTCTAATCACCAACCATTTGGTTAACATCTTAATGCTTAATTCACTGCACCACCAGGGCTCTTTAGCCAAACAACGTTAAATTGTTGGGTGCTGTTGAGTGAGTTCCAACTCATAGCAATCGTGTGTGGGGTTTCCGGAGAGTGGCTTGTGAGTTTGAACCACCAGCCTTGTGGTTCAAACCAACCTGTGGTCCAGTGTGTCATGCTACAGGACTATAAAGTGAATAAAACACCATGGAGGAAGGGATGCCTGAATTAACCATACTAAACTAAAAGGACAGGATTTGTCCCAAAACAAAGCTTAGAAGGCAGTAAGGGGAAGGAAAGAAAGGGGTGGGCTACAGAGAATAAGTGGGAAGAATGGTGTTTACATTGAGGGGATCTTAACCAAAGTCACAAAGCAAAATGTATATAAATTGTTGAATGGAAAACTAATTTGTTCTGTAAACGTTTATTCAAATTACCATAAAAAATTTCAATAAAAACCAAAAACACCTTTGGGGCACAGTAAAAGCACTGCTTAGAGGGCAATGCATATCAATAAATGCACAGAGCAAAAAAGAATAAAAAATCAAAATCAGCACATTAACACAATCTCCAAAAATTACAAAAACACCAGCAGAATCACCAGAAGAAAAGAAATAATAAAGGTTCAAACAGAAATGAATGAGATAGACAGAAAAACACAAAATGAATCAACAAGACAAGAAGCTGATTCTTTAAAAGGATTAATAAAATTGACAAACCACTGGCAAATCTAACCAAAGAAAAGTGGGAGATGGCACAGATAACATGCAAAAGAAATCAAATGGGTGATGTTACAACAGAACCAATGGGAATAAAAAGGATAAAAACAGAATACAATGAAGAGTTGTACTCCAACAAATTTGAAAATCTAAAGGAAGTGGATACATTTTTAGAAAAACATGACTTACCTGCACTTACAAAGAGTTAAGCAGAAAACTTGAACCGACCTATAACAAAAGAAGAAATTGATCAGGTCATCAAAAAACTCCCAACCCAAAACAATCCAGGCCCAGATGGCTTTACTGGTGAATTTTAACAAACATTCACAGACTATCTGTCAGCAATTCTACTCAAATTGTTCCAGAATGTAGAAAAGGGTGGAAAACTTCCTAATACATTTTATGAAGCAAGCATAATCCTCAGACCAAAACCAGGGAAGGACATGACTATAGAAGAAATTTATTGATCAGTATCCCTCATATACATAGATGCAAAAATTCACAACAAAATGTTAGGCAATAGAATTCAACAACATACCAAAAAATAATACATCACAGCCAAACCGGATTCATACCAGGGATGCGAGGATGATTCAATATTGTTTTAATCACTGTAATCCACCATATAAATTTTAAGAAAGAAAAGAATCACATGATCATATTGATTGATGCAGAAAAGCAATTTGACATTATCTAACATTCTTTCCTGATAAAAACACGCACCAAAATAGGAATTGAAAGGAAATTGCTCAAAATAATTGAGCATATATATAAAAGTAATTGGAACTCATTGGAAGATTCATCAAAATTTCAGGACACAAAATCAACATACAAAAATCTGTTGGATTCTTCTATATTAATAAAGATATCTCTGAAAAGGAAATTCAAAAAACAATACCATTTGAAACAGTCAAACAAAGGTTAAAATATTTAGGAATAAATCTAGCCAGAGAAACAAAAGACCTGTGTTGGGGATGGCATATGCAAGTACTGAGAAGCTGTGGCCCTGTGACAAAATAGATGAAAATCCAATCCCGGGCCCTCCTCAGGATTGTGAGCCATGGACCCTGAAGGCCAAGGAAGTGACCTCCTGAAGTCCCGGGTTCATTGGTTTTTGCATACTCACTGGATGTATACCTCTGTACAATACCTTCTAGTCTCATATTGTTCATTCTGTACATGTTCTTTATGTTTCTAACTCCAGTAATTGTAGCTTCTGGGAAAATGGCTTCTTTTGATGTACACTTTGCCTCTCTTAAAGGCTCCACTGTAAATGTCACTGCCTTGAAGGTATTAGCAGTGTGTGGGGCCTGGGAACAAATCTTTTTGAGGAACAGGCTATAGCCACCTGAGATGAATGTCAGAACTGCTCCCTATCTAACTATTCAGTTATGTTTGATATTAACTTGAAGCACAAGCTCTTGATGTCCGTGTACAACAATGGGACTGAAACCCCTTCTAGGGTTGAGGCAATAAAGCTTCCTCAAATGACTCAGGAAGAACAGGAACAAGCGTATTGGGATTATGAGGGGAAGTTCTGGAGAAAAACTCAGGATTTACAAATGAAATGGAATGGTAAATTCTGGGAATACTGGATTAAGGGACAATGGTGGCAGCCCCTTCAAACTGCCCCTGGGTATAATCAGCTTGATCCAGATGCTCTTCTTCCCCCAAAAGGAATGTGAAGGTGAGACCTCACCCTCTTGGGAAGGTTGAGACTTGTCTCTCACCTTCCCTGGGACTGTAGCAAGAAAGAATTACTAGCTTAACAAATAAAGCTAAATGTTTGAAATCTTGTTCAAACGCATGTATTTGCAAAACAGAGAAAAAACAGTTTAAATCCCTTCAGAAACTATAAATTAACCTTTATATGAGCTTTTAAGTCTTTCACCTTTACCCACTAGTGATTAAGTGTTAAAAGTATGTTAGATGTCCTTGAGTAACTGCAAGTCGCTGTCCTAGGTCATGTAGTCCTAAAGGTTAATCTATAATAGCTTACTTGACCTTTACCTATAGAGATAAAAATGTTAGATTAGTAAGAAACTCATGCTGTATTCAGGAATTATCTTAAAGATTGTCTCTGTGAATCATTAAGCATTGTCTCATCTGAATAATCACATTCTTCTTCTGTAAAGATCTCTTCCTTAAAAAAAGGAGAATAAAAGACTGGGGTGGAGCTAGTTTTGTGTGCAATGTCTGCAGCAGAACTCTCTGCCCGTCAGCTTGCATCAACCTTTTGTGCCTTTGTCTTTGTGTAACCTCTCTTTCGTCATCCAGACCCTCACCTTCGTGAAGCCCACCCCTCTGTCGAGGCTGGACCCCGACAGACCTGTACAAAGAAAACTACAAAATACTATAACAAGAAACCAAAAGATATCTACAGAAATGGAAGAATATACCATGCCCATGTATAGAAAGACTTAACATTGTGAAAATGTCAATACTACTCAGAGCAATCTATAGAGATAACAGAATCACAATTCAGATTCCAACAACTTTATTTAAAGAGATGGAATAAATATCATGAACTTTATATGGAAAGGAAAGAGACCTTGGATAAACAAAACACTGCTTAAGAATAAGAACAAAGTTAGAGGCCTCTCACTCCCTGGTTTCAAAATGGCTACTGTGGTCAAAACAGCCTGGTACTGGTACAATGAAAGATACATTGATCAATGGAACAGAATCGAGAATCTAGATATTAACCCATCCACATGCAGCCAACTGATCTTTGACAAACGGCCAAAGTACATTGAATGGGGAGGAGATAGTCTCTTCAACAGATGTTCTGGCAAAACTGAAAATTGATATGCAAAAGATCAAAACAAGGCCTTTATTTCACATTATATGCAAAAACCAACACAACATGGATTAAAGACCTAAATGTGAATCCTAGAATTATAAAGGTCATTGATGAAAAAATAGGGACAAATTTAAGATTCTAATACAGGGTGCACATAGACTATCAAACATTACAAGAATTTCACAAATAAAAGAAGACAAAATAGGGACATAGCCAAAATTAGATTTCACCAAAAGAGTAGTAAGGAAGCCCATAAAATGGGAAAACATTTTTAGTAATGGCATTATCAGACAAGGGACTAATCTCTAAAATCTAAAAGACACTACAATTCTACAAGATAAAGACAAATAACCCAATTTAAAAAATGGGCATAGGACCTATACTTATGGGTGTAGTAGCTCAAAACAGGGAACACATCTTTACAGCGAGGATCACTCCCACCCACTAAGTACACAGGGTTGACAAGGATGGGCAACTTAGACATTGGCTATCCAGAATGGGGGTGGGGGTGGGCTACAAAGGTAAGCAGTAACTGGCTTACAAGCTTTCAAGAGGTAGTCTAGTTCCACAGGGTACATAGGAAGGTAGAATCTTCACTGAGTGGATTTCAGTCTGTCTGGATAGAGCTGGTGAAAGGAGATAGGGATAAGACTCTTGTGGTTCAATAGTGAATAATTGCTATCAGGATGGACTGTGAGGGTCAGATATGTAAAGATAGATGTTTTGCAACAAAAGGAGAGGAATGGTTAGTTTGTAGTCTAGGAGTGGAGGTCCCTGGAACCATCAAGTGAGAAGAATGAAGTGCAAGACTCTACCTAGAGAAGCAGTGACACCAGAGATGGTGGCAGAGATGAAGACGTGGAGAGATGGAGCAGCTGGGGACTCTGGACTCAGGGAGGGAAAGGGGCTGTGTGCAGATGGCCCCAGGGGTCAGACTTGCAAGGTGTATACTTTGGTTGTTTGATAATGCATGGAGGGGGTTTCAATCATTGCAGTGAAATGAAATATGATAGTATGAATGTAAAGCTGATGTTCTCCCATATAAACTTCACATAATTCACAATAAAAACTTAAAAAACAAAGAGAGAGAAAGATTCTACACCTTAAAAAAAGGGGGGGAGGGTGCATAGGACATGAACACATACTTCACCAAGGAAGACATAGAGGCAACCAACAAACATATGAAGAAATGTGCACAATCATTAGCCTTTAGAGAGAAGCAAATCAAAATAACAATGAGATATCATCTCACACCAACGTTAACAGTGAAGTTAAAAAAAAAAAAAAAAAAAGAAGAAGACAGAGGTAGGGCTTGATGGCAGATTCTGGAGAGGTGCCGTGCAGAACTCTGCCAGAAATAACACAAAATACCAGACCAAGCAGGTTCAGGGGATGGTCTTGGAAACCTAAACTACATTAAAAAAAAAAAAAAAAAAAAAAAGACTATTTAGAAAGATCAATAACTTATTGCTGGAGGGATTTGTAGCAGAAGTAAGACAGGTGGTATTTTCTGATCTGAAGCTGCCGGCACATCCCAGAGCAGTAATCTTGGGTGTGATGGAGCAGGTGGAGGATCAGAGGAGTGTTGTCAAAACATAGGTCTATGTAACCAACAGAGATAAAAGTGTGAACATTCTTTTTGTTGTTCATTTCTCTCTCTGCACACTTCAACTCTGGTGACTAAAGGAGGTGCCTGAGCGAGTGGACACAATCCCCACTCACAGTGTAGTCTACTGTGAATGTGCACAGATCTGATCAGCAAAGACCACTGGGCTGAGAATCTAAGAAGGGGAAGGGGTCAACAGGAACATCTTAAAATGGGAGTGTTTTTTTCAATGGATCTGGCCAGCTCTGGGCTGTTTACACTAGCAGAAACACGCAAATAGGTTTGAGTACAGGTGAGAGAGACAGACAAAAAGGAAAGAGGAAGAAAATTGAACCTTCAGTTACACCATAAGGAGAAATGTGGAGCCAGGGGACATCTGGTTTGGGGCTGCAGCAGAAGAAGCCAGGTAGGGTACACTCTGCTGAGAAGAGAGCGGGATCTCATGAAAGAAGCGCTCATAGAATAAACCCAGAGCTCCGGATCTACTATAAGATCCAGGACGGCAGTCTCCTGAACTTGCATATGTGAAAAAATCACGCTACTAAGGAAACTATGGACATCTTAGGAACCTGGAGGCTGGACCGTCTCAGTGACTACCCCACCCCGGCAGAGTATAGAGGGCAGGGCTAAAGCCAGCCTGGTTCAGAAAGTGGCGTTTCCAGCAAAAAAAAAAAAAAAAAAGGAGAGAGAAAACTGTAAGAACCTACACATCTCTCCCTCTCTCTCTCCTTATCCCAGCTTTATTTCCCAGCCCAGACATCAAGTGGGACAGTTTTCCCACAGTACAGAGAGAGGGAGCTGGGTGGTGACTTATGACGTCACCTGTGGGCCCAATATCTGAGGCTGTGTGTCTGAGTCAGTGGTGGGGCACTTTGCCTTTCTCCCAGGTAGCAGCTTGGAATTTCCAGCTATTATTCTAGCAATCCGCAGCTGCTGAGTTGCCAAACTTGTCTGACGGCATACGATCAATACAAAGCAATCTATAAAACCACAGCATAATAGGACTCAACCATCCCGAGACTTGCACAGCGCACATGCAGATAGCAAACTGAACTTCAGAAACAAAAATAGTGAACGATCTTTCTCCCATTAACTCCCCAATATATATCTGTCCACCTATACGGTAGTGGCTAGAGGAGGGGCCTGAAAGAGGGCTCATTCCCATCGGCTGCTGGAGGCTTCTATATGCACACATACTGATGGTGTAACATGGGAAAGTTGACCAAAGCCACATCTCTGCTCCAAAGTGGTGATTTTTGTCTATGTGTTTATATTACTTCTGCTTTTAGCCCTTTTGATCACACATCTTTCCTGGAGGTGGGAGCTTTTCCTCCCTACGTCACCTAAGAAGAGGCAGTAATTGTGGCCATATAGCCAAGCTATATGCATACATCATAATACTCCACCACAGAGACAAGACCTAACAACACTTGCTATGCATTACAGGCGATAAAGGAAGCCTATCTCATGATCATATTAATAATAATAATAATATAATAATAATGATGATGAATAAAAAGCAACAAACTTTATTGAAACACATCCAAAAGCAGAAGAGAGCAGCTGATGCAAATGAGCTGGAGACAGACAAAGGCTTTATAGAAGAGGACGAGCGGGTTCTGGATTTGCCAGAGAGGGAATTCAGAAGAATGATATGGAAACAAATTCAAATTCTCCGAACAGGGGTCAAAGAAAATAAGGAAGAAATAAGGAATGTACTGCAGGAACAATCAAATAGGATAGACACAGCACTGGAAACAATTAAAAACTTGCAAAAGATGTCCAGATGATCAATAATAAGATATCAGAAATGGACAATAGGCTGAAAGGGGAAAGGAGCAGACTAGAAGAGATGGAAACCAGAACCAGTTAGCTGTAAGACAAATCTCTCAATACTGCCAAGATAGAAGAGCAAGCAGCTAAAAGGATAAAACAATCTGAAGAGAGTCTAAGATTCATGCTGGATAACATGAAGAGGAATAATGCAAGAATTATTGGCATTCCAGAACAAGAAGAAATAGACAAATCCACAAGGGAGATAGTTGAAGAGCTTCTGGAAAAAAATTTCCCTAACATCTTGGAAGATGAGAAGATAAACATTCAAGAAGCCGAACGTACCCCAGGAAGGATAGACCCCAAAAGAAAATCTCCAAGACATGTAATAATGAAGCTCATCAAAATCAAAGACAAGGGAAGAATACTAAAAGTGGCCAGGGAAAAGAGAAACAGCACTTATAAAGGCAAGCAAATTAGATTAAGCTCTGACTATTTGGAACAAACCATACAGGCAAGAAGGCAATGGGGAGACATATACAAAGCCCTGCAAGAAAAAAACTGTCAACCAATAATTGTATACCCAGCAAAAATATCAAGCAAATATGATGGTGCGATCAAAACATTCCAGGATAAACAGAATCTGAGAGATTTTATCAAAACCAACTCAGCACTTCAAAACATCCTAAAGGGAGTTCTGTGGGCTGAAAACCAACAAGAACAGACAACAAACACAGATTGACAGGTATGGCAACACCACCTGGAACAAACACAGTGAACAGATAGCAGAGTACAGAACAAAACAAGTCTACAACAACAAACTCAAAACAGCTAAGAGATCAACTGAAGACCAAAAGTATATCAATGTCAAAGAAGGGACAAACGAAGCAACAGAAACCCAGGTGGTGGGGATGCCAGGTAAATTACAGGTTACAGTGGAGTATCCTAAATGCAGAGAAAAGTAAGTAGACTATAAGGTAACCCCAAAGAAAGTTAACACTCCACAACATATCATAAAAATGAATTCCCAAGCAGAAAAAGCGAACACACACACTAGGAAGAAACGGCACAAAAACCACAAACCCAACACAAGAAGTAATGCAGAACAAAAGAAGGAACAGCACCACCAAAAAAGTGACATAATAACAGCAATCAATTCATACTTATCAATAATTACATAGAATTTCAATGGATTGAATGCACCACTGAAGAGACAAAGAGTGGCAAAATGGATAAGAAAACAAGATCCATCAATACGCTGCCTGCAAGAGACACATCTTACACACAAAAACAGACTAAAAGTTAAAGGATGAAAAATATTTTACCAAACTAACTGCAAAAATAAACAACCAGGAGTGGCAATACTGATCTCTGACAAAGTAGAACATAAGATAAAAACCAGCATAAGAGACAAAGAAGGACATTATCTCTTAATCAAAGGGTCAATTGAGCAAGATGACATAACCATAATAAATATATACACTCCCAATGAAAGAGCAAAAAGATACATGAAACAAAGCTTACTGGAATTGAAGAAAAAAATAGATAAATCTACAATTTTAGTGGTAGATTTCAACACACCAGTCTCGAAAAGGGACAGAACAACCAGAAAGAAACTCGACAATGCTACAGAGGAACTAAACAACACAATCAACTAACTTGACCTCATACATGTATACAGAGAATTCTATCCAACAACAGCACAATACACATTCTTCTTCAGTGCACATGGACTTTATTGCTTTGGTCATGTGTTAGGTCACAAAGCAAGCCTCCATAAATTCACAACCATCAACATTCTATAGAGCATCTTCTCAGACCACAATGCTATAAAACTAGAAATCAACAATAAAAAGACCAAAGCAATAAAGTCGAATACATGGAAACTGAACAACACCCTGCTGAAAAGCAACTGGGTAAAAGTTCCTAAAAACAAACGAGAAAGAAAACACAAAATACCAAAATCTTTGGGACATGGAGAAGGCAGTCCTGAGAGGACAATTTATTGCAATAAATGCACACATCCAAAAAGAAGAAAGAACCAAAATAAACACATTAACACAGAACCTTCAACAATTAGAAGCAGACTAGTAGAGGGAATCTACAGTCACCAAAAGAAGGGAAATAATAAGAGCAGAAATAAACAAGACGGAAAACTGAAAAACTATAGAAAGAATCAACAGGACAAGAAGCTGGTTCTTTGAAAGGATTAACAAAAATGACAGACCATTGGTAAAACTAACTAAAGAAAAGAGGGAGAGGACACAAATAAATCGCATTAAAAACCACATAGGTGAAGTCACAACAGAACCAAACGAAATCAAAAGGATAATAACAGAATACTATGAAGAGCTGTACTCCAACAAATTCGAAAATTTGGATGAGATGGATATATTTCTAGAAAAACACAACCTAACTAAACTTACTAAGACTGAAGTAGAAAACTTGAACAAATCCATAACAAAAGAAGAAATTGACCAGGTCATCAAAAGACTCTCAACCAACAAAAGCCCAGGCCCAGATGGCTTCACGAGTGAGTTCTACCAAACAATCAGAGAAGAACTGTCACCAATTCTACTCAAATTGTTCCAGGACATAGAAGAGGATGGAAAACTCCCTAATACTTTATATGGAGGAAACATAACCCTCACACCAAAAACAGGAAGGACATCACTAAAAATGAAAACTATAGACCAATATCCCTCATAAACATGGGTTCAAAATCCTAGCCAACAGAATCCAACAGCACATCAAAAAGATAATACATTGTGACCAAGTGGGTTTCATAAAAGGGATGCGAGGATGGTTCAACATCAGGAAAGCAATTAGCGTAATCCAACATATAAATAAGAAAAAGGCAAAGAACGACATGATCCTATCAATTGATTCAGAAAAGGCATATGACAAAATTCAACATCCATTCCTGATAAAAAACACTTAACAAAGTAGGAATTGAAGGGAATTTCCTCAACATAATCAAGAGCATATATACAAAGCCAAGAGCCTACATCACACTCAATGGTGAGAAACTGAAAGCCTTCCCCCTGTGAACAGGAACCAGACAAGGATGCCCTTTATCACCGGTCCTATTCAATATTGTGCTGGAAAATTTAGCCAGAGCTATACAGCATGAAAAAGTCATTAAAGGCATCCAAATTGGCAAAGAGGAAATAAAACTCTCCTTATTTGCAGATGATATGATCCTATGCATAGAAAATCCTAAAGACTCAGTAAAAAAAACTATTAGACCTCATCGAAAGATTCAGCAGAGTGGCAGGATATAAGATAAAAATACAAAAATCAATTGGATTTCTCTAGAGCAACAGCAATAGCGATGAAAAAGACATTAGAAAAGCAATACCATTTATAATAGCCACACAAAGGATGAACTATTTGGGAATAAACATAACCAGAGAAACAAAGGACTTATACAAAGAAAATTACAAATCACTACTACAAGAAACCAAAAGAGACCTACGGAAGTGGAAGAACATACCATGTTCCTGGAGAAGAAGACTCAACATCATGAAAACGTCAATATTGCCCAGAGCAATTTACACATACAATGCAATCCCAATGCAGACTCCAACAACATTCTTCAAAGAGATGGAAAAGACAATTACTAAATTTATATGGAAAGGAAAGAGACCCAGGATAAGCAAAGCACTGCTTAAAAGGAAGAACAAGGTTGGAGATCTCTCACTCCCCAATTTCAAACTTTACTACATGGCTACAGTGGTCAAAACAGCCTGGTACTGGTACAATGAAACATACATTGATCAATGGAACAGAATCGAGAATCCAGGAATTAACCCAACCACATACAGCCAAATGATTTTTGACAAAGTACCTAGGCATATTGCATGGGGAAGAGAGAGTCTCTTCAACAAATGGTGCTGGCAGAACTAGAAAGCGATATGTAAAAGACTGAAACAAGACCTTTGGTTCATGCTCTACAAAAAATAAACTCAACATGGATTAAAGATCTAAATGTGAATCCCAAAATTATGAAGCTCATCAATGAAAAAATAGGGAAAATGTGAGGGTGCTAATTCTGGGCATATACAGACTACCAAACATTTTGAAAACTACACAAACAAAAATAGACAAAAGATGAGTGGGACACACTACAAATTAAAAACTTACGTGCATCAAAAGACTTCACCAAAAGAGTAAAAAGGGAACCCACAGAATGGGAAAAAATCATTTGCAATGACAGATCAGATAAGAGACTCATTTCTAAAATATATAGGAAAATACTACTCATCTACAAAAATAAGGCAAATAACCCAATTAAGAAATGGGTACAGAACATGAA
>NW_006408770.1:2240183-2242155 GCF_000296735.1 Chrysochloris asiatica | reverse complement strand
CTCTACTTGGTATTTACCCACAAGAAATACGAGCCATAACAGGAGTAGATATATGCACATCAATGTTCATAGCAACACTATTTACAATAGAAAAGAGATGGAAGGAGCCAAAGTGCCCATCAACTGAAGAATGGATAAACAAACTGCTGTATATACACACAATGGAATATTATGCTACCTTGAATAATAACAATGAAGCTGCAAGCCATCGCATAACATGGATGAACCTTCAGGATATTATGTTGAGTGAAATTAGTCAGTCACAAAAGGAGAAATACTGCATAGGACCACTACTGTAAAACACTAAGAAAAAGAACCCATACTAAAGGAGGGTGGAGAGGGATTCTTTGCTGGTTGCTGGGATGTGGGGGCTGGGGTGAGGCGAGGGACAGAAAGGTAGAACACAGGGCAGGGAATAGACACAGCATAGTTTGGGTGCTGCGGAGGGGGGCAATATACAAAAAGGGATGGGGAATGGAAGAACAAAGTGGATAGGAGAACAAGTAGGCAGGATTGTATGGGCTAAGTGGGACAGAGATAAATAATGATTTATGCACAACCTTGGAACAACAGGGCTCTGTAATACAGAGATTGAAACATGGTTAGATTAGGGAAAAGGGGGAATAATGTTAGAATGCTTGGATGTCTTCTGGATCTTGGTTTTCCTTGCATTACTTTATAAAATAGACACTGGAAGGGGAGTAGAAGGAAAAGCCAGAAATATCAACATAGAAATCACTTAAGTCTGTCTTCTGCCTATAACTGATTGGAACACGTAAAATGGGCATACAACGTGTCCAGTGAAGGAGGCTACCTGCAGAGTCTCTGCATTACTTAAGACTATAGGTGGAATCTGGAACAGCATCCAGAATCTTCAGAGGTGGGGAATTTCCCCCTGAGAGGATGGGCAGACCAGCCTGGCATGGCTAGAAAAACAGAAGATTCCTCTTGAAAAATACAAAACAACAGAGGAAAACCGACTGATTACTACAAGAACAAGCAAGGTGCCCGCCCAGGATACATCAAAGCAAGGGGTTGGGTCCCCTCAAAGTAAGCCCCCTTCCAAGACTAAGACTCAATGGGAATACACGCCATTATTGGTGACCACGTTCACCACCGATAAGGGGAAGTGAGGGAAAAACAGTTATGAGGCTGCAAGCTAAACCCTACAACGTTCAATAGACTACTGTGAACCAGGTAGAGACCTGGTTGGCCAGCACTGTGGCAAGATCTGGGGACTCTTGTATCCAGAGTCAGTGACATAGCCACAGAGGACTTGAGTGGAGAGTGAAGTGTCCAGATGATAAGAAGAGAGGGCATATCCACAAGAGCACCCACACTTGCAGATAATACTCACTTGACCTGGCTTCAACGACTGGATGATCAGAGCTCAACCAGAAGAAGAATGAAGAGGAAAAAAAGAGTAATCTGATATAATATGATGAACTTGTCCTACACCTATGGATGCAGTAGCTCAAAAGAAGAAACAAATCTTTACAGCAAGGATCATTCCCACACCCTCCACACACAGAGTGGACAGGGATGGGCAACTTGGACATTGGCTATCAAAAATGAGGCGGGGGAGGGCTACAAAGGCAACAAGTAACTGGCTTACAAGCTTTCAAGAGGGAACCTAGATCCAGAGGGTGTGGAGGAAGGTAGAATCTCCACTGAGTAGACCCAAACCACCCGACCGAGGCCCAAACCTCCAGCAGCCCGGTCACTGATGTCCAGGACCCCAGAGGCCCAAACCGCCCACCCAAGGCCCAACGCGCCCACCCGAGGCCCAAAGCACCCGCCCGAGGCCCAACGCTCCTGCAGCCCAGTAGCTGACGTCCAGGCCCCCAGAGGCCCAACCCGCCCGCCCAAGGCCCAACCTTCCAGTAGAACGGTCGCTGATGTCAAGGCCCCCAGAGGCCAAACTGCCCGCCCAAGGCCCAACACTCCTGCAGCCCAGTAGCTGACGCCCAGG
>NW_006408770.1:2208887-2218801 GCF_000296735.1 Chrysochloris asiatica | reverse complement strand
AAAAGTGTGAGCATTCCTTTTTTGGTCTTTTCTTTTCCTCTGCCTACCCACTTCCACTCTGGGGACCAAAAGGGTGTACCTGAACAAGTGGACACCCCCAGAGAAGATTCTGCTACACACATCAAAGGATCTGCACAGTGTGGATCGCTGGGCACAGAATTAATGAAGGTGGAGGAGTTAACAGGAAGAGCTGCCAACAAAAGTGTCTTCCAAAGTGGGTCTGGCCAGCCCTGGGCTTGTTCTCACTAGGAGAAACACCTGAATGGAAATGAGGAGAGGTGGGGGGGGGGGGAGGAAAAGGCCAAAACAAACCTTGAATTACATCCTAAGGAACATCTAAAACATCTTGACGTTTTCCAGGTGGCATTAAAGGCAAGAGGCCATAAAGTGGCTACCTAAAAAGGGGAGGCTGTAATGGGACGAAGTGGCAATTACCTGGCTTGCAAGTTTTCAAGAGGGAGTTTATTTTCAGAATGTGCAGGAGGGTAGAATCCCCACTGAATAATTTTCATCTTGTCTAGTGGGTCTGGTGAAAGGAGATCGGGATAGGACTCTTTTGATTCAGTTGTGAGTAGTTGTTATCATGCTTAATTGCAATGGTCACAATTGTAAAGGTAGAAGTTTTGTAACATAAAAGTGGGAGTAATTAATCTTACATTCCAGTAACAGAGAACCATAGGACAATCAAGAGAGAAGAGCATGAGTAGAATGTGGAAACCTAAGCAAAAAGCAGCAATATCAGAGATGGAGGCAGAGATGATGACATGGAGAGATAGAGCATCTATCATGGAAAGAGAAAGGCTGTGTACTGGTGGCAAAGAGGCTCTCTTGCAGAATGTGCCCTTTAGTTGTTTAAATTATTATATATTCCTGAGTGTTTTTGTGTATATGAAAACAAACAAAAATAAACAGAGGGAACAGAAGCAAATATCGATAACCGATGATCATGGGGGGATTGTAATCATTGTAATGAAACAAACACAATAGGATGAATGCAAAACAGTGTTCTCCCATGTAAACTATCACTCATGCACAGTAAAATTTATACAAACAAACAAAAAACAAACAGAGATCAACAAATGCTGGCCAGGGTGTGGAGAGACTGGCACCCTCCTACATTGCTGGCTGGAATTGTAAAATGGTACAAGCACTCTGGAAAACGGTATGGCATTTCCTCAGAAAGTTGGAAATAGAAATACCTATGATCCAGCAAATTCTCTACTTGGTATACAGCCACGAGAAATACGAGCCCAAACACGAGTAGATATATAAACACACCAATGTTTATTGCTGCACTATTCACAATAGCAAAAAGATGGAGACTGCCTAAATGCCCACCAATGGAAAAATGGATAAACAAACTTTGGTACATACACATAATGAAATACTATGGTACCTTGAAGAATAACATGGATGAACTTTGAAGACATATGCTGAGTGAAATTAGTGAGTCACAAAAGGACAAATATTGCATAAGACAATTATTGTAAAAGCTTTAGAAAATGTTTCCATACTAAAATAAAATTATTTGATGGTTACTAGGGGTGGGGGAATGGTGCTGTGGGTTAATGCACTGGACTACAAAGTCATTTTGAACTGCAAGATTGGCAGTTCAAGCTCACCAGCTGCTTCTAGGAAACCCTAAATAGGGTTGCTATATGTTGGAACCAACTTGACAATAACAACCACAGGTGGAGGAGGGGACAATAATTCACAGGTTAGGGGATAGACACGTGATAGCTTGGGTGATGGGGAGGGCAATATACAAGGAGGCAGAGGGTAATATATAAGAAGACTGGTGGGGGTATGTGAACAAGAAAGATAGGGGAACACTTAGGAAGGTATCTATGGGCTAAATGGGATAGAAGTAAATGGGATAGAAGTAAATAGTGGTGTATTCATAACCTTGAAACAACAAGGCTTTGTGATGCAGGGATCGAGACATACTCTGAATGAATAAAGGAGGGGAAATAATGTTAATGTGCTTGACTTACTTGTGGATGTTTCCTTGGCTACTATTGTAAAATATACATTTACGTGGGATAGAAAGGAATATTGAGAAATATGATTACAGAAAGTTTATAATCCTGTCTTCAGCCTGTAACTGATTGGATTAGCTTAAAGGGGTACTATAATTTGCCAAGAGAAATAGGTTTCATGTTAAGCCTTTGTGGAGTATGGGGTCTTAGGTGGAATCCTGAGCCCCAACCAGAACCTTCTTAGGTAGACCTTTCCCACTTGAAAAGAAATGCGGACCAACCCAGAATGGCTAGAGGAAGAGAAGATATTTCTTGAAAGACAGGCCAGCATTAAAAAAATAAACAAAAGAAAAAAAAAACACAGGAGAGTGTTTGGCTGTTGCAATACCAAGAAAGCTGTTTGCCTCCGATGCATGAGATTAAAAAAAAAAATCAGCATACCAGGGTAAACACCCTTCTAAGACTGAAACTGAAAGGGAGCACACGAGCATTGTTGTATGCTCCCTGGTGACCACCCTAGTCTACTTGTGAGTGGAAATGGAGGAAATTCCACAATAAAGACCTTGGCTGTTTGGCCATGTTTCATTGACATCCGTTGACCTTGAGATAAGAGAGAGGAGGAAGGGCTGGCAGGTTGGAAGTTTAGGGAGATGTGTGTACTCCCAAGTCCATGGACACTTACCTAGCCTCTGGGGCTACAGTTGAGATTGAAGCAGTCAGCAGGTCCGAAGTGGGAGGAGCCCTATGAGAGCTCCCAAACTTGCAGATAGCACCCATTTGACGTAGATTGCATGGCTTGCTGACCAGAACTCGACCAGATGAAGATATAGAAAGAAGTTTGATACATGGAGCAAGCATAAATTGCTACAATTTTAAGAGCTGGACCTTTGCTTATGGATGTAGCTGCTCAAAATTCCAGCCGAAAGGGACTGATTCTTCATAACTAGGATCAAGCTTGCCTCAATACACTGGGTTGACAGAGACAGGCAACTTAGACGTTGGATGTCAAAAATAGGAGAGTGAATGAACATGCATGCCCATGCAGGCAAGACATATTCTCAATTACTTTTAATACAGTTAAGAGATCATATAATTTTCCTGAAGAACATCTTTTCATTTCATTTATTTATTGATTTATTTTATAGATAATTAGTTTTAAACACATCATGAAAAGATGCATTTTCAATTGCATACTATGTGTTGAAATAACATAATATCTTAGAAAGGTTTGGATTTTTCAAAATATATACATTCCAAGTCAATCAATACATATCTATATGTGTGTATATATTTATTTATTTATTTATTTATTTATTTATTTATTTTTAGTTTGCTGTTGCTCTTATGCTTTTATGCTCTATGCCCCTTCCAACATCAGATCACCGGTGGCTTGAACATTGTTACTGAAGTTTAGAAGATCACTTATAATTTTTGAGGAAAATATTTACAGATAAAATAAATATATCACCCTAAATTTAAAAGATTGGTAACTTTTCTCTATGGGGTGACACTTCACATTTCTTAACTTTCAATGTGAATGTCTACATCTTTCTATTCCTACTGTGAAGGGGAATGACCAAATCATACAAACTGTGTAGCAGTGATAATAATAAGATGGACCTAAGGTTTTGAATTTAGTTGTGATTGAGAAAATCATTTAAATCTTTTTTTTTTGTGATAAGCTCATTTAAAAATCTCTTTCAGTAGAGTTTAGAAATAATTTAAACTCTTTTGAAGTTAAAATATACTTTAATATCTTAATTGTAATATCTTTATCATCATTACTTTTAGAAGTCACATATTATCTTGAAAAACAATAAATTATATGGTTAAAAAAATAGGAGACTATAAAGGCATGAAGATTCCTAGTGCGGTGCTGTGGGTTAATGTGCTATACTGCAAAGTCAGTTTGAACTACAAGGTTGGCAGTTCAAGTTCACCAGCTGCTCCTCAGAAACCCTATGCAGGGTCGCTTTGGTCCGAAACCAACTCGATAGTGCTTAACAACATCATAAAGGCATGAAATGTTTGGCTTATAAGATTTCATGAGTGTGTTTAATTTCAGAACTAGGCAGATGAGATAGAATAGTTTTCCTCTTGTCCAGATGGGTCTGGTGAAAGAGGATAGAGGGTAATGGGGAAAGGATTTTATAACTCAATTGTGAGTAATTGCAATCAAGACTAATTCTGATGGCTACAACTGTAAATATATAAAATATGTAACTAAAAGGGAGAAGTAGTTAATCTTGCATTTCAGAAACAGAGGACCTAGGGCCATCAAGAGAGAAGAGCATGAGAGGAGCATGGGATCCTAACCAGAAAATCAGCGACAGCAGAGATGGTGGCAGAGACAAGGACATAGAGATATAGAGCAGCTGAGGACTCTAGGCCCATGGATGAGAAAGGCTATGCGCCTTTGGGCAGGAAGCTGGCTTGCAAACTGTTTCCTTTGGACGTTTAAATGAATATATATTTTGTGTGCTCTGTGTATATTAAAAAAGAGACTAGAGATAAATACTGTTAACTGATGGTATATGGAAGGGATTGTAATAATTGCAATGAAACAAAATATGATTGGTTTAATGTAAAACTGATGATATGCCCTGTAAACTTACACTCAATTCACAATTAAAGTTTTAAATTTTCAAAAATGAGCAGCAGTGGCAATATTAATTTCTGATATAACAGATTGTAAGGTAAAATGCAGCGAAAAAGAAAAAGAAGAACATTACCTGATGGTTAAAAGGTCAATTGAGCAAGAGGACCTAACCATAATAAATATCTATGATTCCAATAAAAGAGTCTGAAAATCTATAAATCAAAAGCTAATAGATTTGAAGAAAGAAATAGACACTTCTACAATAAAAGTTAAGAGATTTAATACACCACTTTTGATAAAGGAAGAAAAACTAGAAAGAATCTCAACGAAGATAAAGAAGAACTAAATAACATAATCAATCAACTTTACCTCATAGATTGATACAGAGCACTAAACCCAACAGCACAAAAACACTTTTTACCAATGCAAGCAAGCTTCAATAAATTTTAAAACATCAAAATATTACAAACCATTCTTTTCAGTTTACAAATTAGAAATCAACAGTAGGAAGATCGAGGGGAAAAAAATCAACACATGGAAATTGAGTAACAACCTGCTGGAAAGCAGGATTTCCTGCTGGAAAGTCCTGGTGTGGCAGTGCAGGATAATGCACTGCACTGCAAGGTCCATTTGAACCTCAAGGTCGACATTTTGAACCCACTACCGGCTCCTTGGAAACCCTACACAGAGTCCCTATGAGACCTGTGTCTCGTTGAATTGGAACTGATTCAATGGCACTTAGGAACAGCAAATAATAGAGCAAATAAAAAATGATATTAAAAATATCCTTTGACTCAAATGAGAATGAAATACAGCATACCAAAAAAGCAGTTCTTAGATGGCAATTTATAGCAACAAATGCACACATCCAAAAATAAGGAAGGACCAAAAATCAATAATTATCTTCACCAATTAGGAAAAGAATAACAAAGTAAGCCAATAGTCACCAAAAGAAAAGAAATAATAAAGATTAGAGTAGAAATAATTGAATTATAAAACAAAAAACAATGGAAAGAATCAACAAGACAAGAAGTTGGTTCTTTCAGCGGATTAATAAAATTGACAAACCACTGGTAAATTTAACAAAAGCAAAGAAGATGCAAATAACATGGATAAGAAACAATATGGATGACAATGGAAATACAAAGGATAACAAGAGAATGCTATGAAGAAAAGAGTGTAACATCTGGTTCAGAAGGAGCCCAGCTCAGGGGAAGAAGCAAATGCAGACTCCTGGGGCTGGAGTGTGGTTCACAGATGTGAGTATAACTTGGTGCAGAGAAGTCAGGTGAGAATGACGAGTTGATGCTCAAGGATCTCCAGGTTGGGATGAAACTAGAGGTCATTGACAAGAGGAGCCTGCCTTAGTGTGTGTAGCAACTATAACAGACATCGTTAAAGACCGCTTGCTGGTGAATTTTGACAATTGTGATGATAGTTATGATTACTGGTGTGATGTTAACAGTCCTTATATCCAGCCAGTTTGTTGGTGTTAGGAAACTGAAAGAACTCTGACTGTATCGCAAGGCTATCCTGATACAGAAAAAAAAAATTTCCTGGGCAGAATATTTGGAAGCTACTCAAACTAATGCAGTTCCTACCACAGGTTTTTTTGTTTTTGTTTTTAAAATTTGAATTGGGACTTGAGTGATAGTTTACATAGGAGAATATCAGTTTTGAACTCATCCTATCATGTTTTGTTTCATTGCAATGATTACAGTCCTCTCCATGCATTGTTGGTTAACAGTGTTTGCTTCTGTTCCCTGTTTTTGGGGTTTTGTTTTTCATATACACAAAAACATTCAGGAATATAAAATCGTTTAAACAACCAAAGGGCACATTCTGCAAGCATGCCTCCTAGCCACCAGCCCACAGCCATTCTCTTTCCATGAGTCTGGAGTACTCAGCTGTTCTATCTCTCCATTCCATCATCTGTGCCTCCATCTCTAGTATCGCTGCTTCTCTGGTTAATGTTCCACATTCCGCTCATGCTCTTCTCCCATGATGTCCTAGGGTCCTCTGTTCCTGGAATGTGAGATTAACTACTCCCCACATTAAGGTACAAAACTTCTACCTTTACAGTTGTAACAATCACTATTAGTCATGAAAACAATTACTCACTATTGAATCAGAAGAATCCTATCCCCATCTTTCACCAGACCCATCTACACAAGATAAGAACTATTCAGTGGGGAATCTACCTCCCCACACACACCCTGAAACTAAACTCCCTCTTGAAAACGTGTAAGCCAGCCACTTCATGCCTTTATAGCCCCACCCCACCCTGCCGTTTTAGGTATCCAACGTCTAAGTTGCCTGTCCCTATCAACCCTGTTTACCTAGTGGATACACTTGATCCTTGATGTGAAGACTCCTTCTCTCTCACTTGGAAGTTTGAGCTCCTACATCCATAAGTATAGGTCAAGTTCATCAAATTATACCAAGTTACACTTGCTTCCTTTATCTTCCTCTAGTTGAGCTCTGGGCATCAAGCAATCGAAGGTGGGTCAAATGGGTGCTATCTACAAGTTTGGGTGTTCGTGTGCATCTCCCCTCACTTCATATAAGCTGGACACTTCACTCTCAGCTCTAGCCCTCCATGGTTTGGTCAATGATCATGGGATCAGGAGTTCCTAAGTCTCCCCATACTTCAGACCAACCAGCCTTTCCCCTTCACTTTCTCATCTTGAGGTCTATAGGAGTTTATCAAACTCAGCCCACATTTTCATTACTGACTTTTCCTGGACTTCCACTCAAATGTAGACTAATGTAATTGCCATTGACTTTATATGCCTGATTGTGTGTTCCCTTTGAGATTCAGACTCAGATTCTCCTGAAGGGACTTGATTGCTTGCCTTGATGGCTCCCTAATAAACAGCTTGCAGGTTCTTGTAAAAGCCAAACAGACCGCCATTTTTGTTTCTGATTTTGTTTTGTTTTTCTGCTGGTCTTTCTTTCAGGAAGTATCTTCTGTTCCTCTAGCTGCTCTGGGCTGGTCTGACCATCCATTCAAATGGGATTGTCCCACCTCACAAGGTACTGGGTGGGGCTCAGTATTTCACTTAAGGGCATATACAGTACAAAAACTCCACGAGAAGCCCATTTCACTAAGCAACTTTTAGATAATCCAATCAGTAATAGGCTAAAGATGGGCTTACTAGCTTTCTCATAATATTTCTCAATATTTCTTTCTATCCCACTCAAGTATCTATCTTACAATAGTAGGCAAGCAAAACTGATTTTTTTTTTTTTTCAGATTTTATTGTGAGGTTTACATACATGGGAAAACATCAATTTTACATTCATCCAATCGTATTTCTTTTCATTGCAATGATTAAAATCCCCTCCATGCATCATTAAATAACCAAAGGGTACACCCCACAGACCCACCCCTCGGCCGTCAGCACACAGCCCCTCTCTCTCCCTGAGTTCAGGGTCCCCAGCAGCTCCATCTATCCACATCATCATCTTTGTCTCCATCCCTGGCATCTCTGCAAATCTTGGTAGGGTCCTGCTCTCTGCTCTTCTCATTTGATGGTCCCAGGGACCTCTACTCCTAAATTTCAAAAACAATCATTCCCCTCCTTTTGTCAAAAAACATCTACTTCTATATTTCCTACCCTCACAGTCAGTCCTGATGGCAATTATTCACTATTGTACCACAAGAGTCTTATCCCCATTTCCTTTCACCAGCCCGGTCCCAACAGATTGGAAATCATTCAATGGAGATTCTACCTTCCCCCACCCCGCCTGGAACTAGGCTCCCTCTTGAAAGTTTGTAAGCCAGTCATTTTGGGTAGCCAATGTCTAAGTGGTCCATCTTTTTCAACCCTGTGTACCGAAGGGATGGAAGTGACCCTTGCTGTAAAGATTTGTTCCCTTTTTTTGGCTATTACATCCATAAGTATAGGTAAAATTCACCAAATTGTAGCAGGTTACTCTTTTTAATTTTTTTTCCCTCTTCTTTCTTCTTCAAGTCGAGTTCTGATCATCCAGCCATCAAAACCAGGTCCAGTGGGTACTATCTGCAAGTATGGGAGTTCTTGTGTATCTCCCCTCACTTCATATCAGCAGGATGCTTCACTTTCCACTCTAGTTCTCTGTGGCCATGTCACTGCCTCTCAGCCCAGAAGTCCCCAGGTCCTGCCTTACTGCTGGCCATCCAGTACTCCACCCAGATTCAGGGGTCTATTGAATGTGGTCAGACTTAGCTCGCAACTTCATTGCTGTTTTTCTCCCCTTTTCCCCTTATCAGTGATCAATGTGGTCATCAGCCAGACCACATACCTGCTCTTGTATTCCCCTAGAGTCTCAGTTTTGGAAGGGAGTTTGCTCTGAGGAGTCCAGACCACTTGCTTTGATGGCTCACAGCTTACTTATTCTTGTAGTAATCAATCAGGTTGCCATTATTGTTTCAGATTTTTCCTCAATCAGGCTGCCATTATTGTTTCAGATTTTTCCTGTGAGTCTTTCTTTCATAAAATATCTTCTGTTCTTCTAGCCGCTCCAGACTGGTCTACTCATCCTTTCCAGTGGAAATTTCCTACCTTAGACAATTCTGGATGCGGTTCTAGATTCCACCTATGGTCTTCTGCGATATAAAGGCTCCAGAGGAAGCCTCTTTCACTGGACAGCTTCTAGCCCCTTTTAAGGTATTCCAATCAGTTGTAGGCTGTAGACGGAATTAAAAGCTTTCTGTAGTTATGTTTCTGGCTATTCCTTTCTCTCCTCCTCAACAGTATTTTATAATGGTAGGCAAGGGAGACCAAGATTCAAAAGACAGCCAAGCATCTTAACATTATTCCCCTCTTTTACTAATTCAAACCATGCCTCAATCCCTGTATTGTTGTTCCAAGGTTGTGCATACATCATCATTTACCTCTGTTCCACTTAGCCCATGCGAACCTGCTTAACTGTTGTCTGATCAACCTTGTTCTTCCATTCCCCTCCCCGATCTTGTGTATTCCTCCCCGTTCCCCCAGCACCCAAATTATCCTGTGTCTATTTCTTACCCTGTGCTCTATCTTCCTCTCCCTACCTTCACTCCTCTCATCCCATGCATCCTTGTTGTTGTTGTTATTACATGCCATCAAGTTGGTAACGACCTATAGCGACCTTATGCACAGCTCAACAAAACACTGCCCGATCCTGGGCCAACCTCACTATTGTTGCCATGCTTGAGTCCATCAATGTTGTCACTTGGCCAATCCATCTCATTTGGGGTGTTCCTCTTTTTCTCTGACCATCCACCTTACCAAATATGATATGCTTTTACAGCGAATAGTCCCTCCTGACAATATGTCAGAAGTATGAGGGATGAAGTTTGGCCATCTTGG
>NW_006408770.1:2207422-2208002 GCF_000296735.1 Chrysochloris asiatica | reverse complement strand
TGTCTAAAGAAGGTATTTGAAATGAACAAATCATTGGTTTTGCAGAATTCTATCATGCATTCTCCAGCATAATTTCTTTCACCAAGGCCATATTTTCCATGAACTGTTCCTTCATCTTTGCTCCCAACCTTTGCATTCCAATTACCAATAAGGATCAATACATTCTGATTGCATGTTTGATCAAATTCATATTGAAGAAGTTGGTAGAATTCCTCTATTTCATCCTCACTGGCTTTAGTGGTTGGTGAGTAAATTTGAATAATAATGGCATTAACTGGGCTTCCCTGCAGGCGCATGGATATTATCCTGTCACAGACAGCGTTGTATCTCATGATAATGTGGATATGTTCTTTTTGACGATGAATGCAACACCATTCCTCTTAAATTTTTCATTCATGGCATAGTAGACCATGTGGTTGTCACATTCAAAATAGCAAATACCAATCCATTTCAGTTCACTCATGCCTAAGATATCGATGTTTATGCGTTCCATTTCATTTTTGACAACTTTCAATTTTCCCAGATTCATACTTCGTACATTCCATGTTCCGATTTTCAGTGGATGTTTACAGCTGTTTCT
>NW_006408770.1:2202419-2206877 GCF_000296735.1 Chrysochloris asiatica | reverse complement strand
TTCCTTGTTGTTCTTCAAGGTAGCATACTATTCCATTGTGTGTATGTACCACAGTTTGTTTATCCATTCTCCAATTGATGGGCATTTAGGATATCTCCATCTTTTTGCTATTGTAAATAGTGCTGCTATGAACATTGTTGTGCATGTATGTACTCGCGTTATGGCTTATATTTCTTATGGGTAAATACCAAGTAGAGGAATTGCTGGATGATAAGATATTTCTATTTCCAAACTTCTAAGGAAGCACCATATTGTTTATCAGAGTGGTTGGACCATTTTGCAATCCCACCAACAATGTAGGAGGGTCCTAGTTTCTCCGCATCTTCACCAGCATTTACTGTCCTCTACTTTTTTTTATCTTTGCTGTTGTTGCCGGTGTGAGATCATATCTCATTGTTGTTTTGATTTGCATCTCTCTAATGGCTAGTGATAGTGAACATTTCTTCTTATGTTTGTTGGCTGCCTGGATCTCTTCCTTGGTGAAGTATCTGTTCATGTCCTGTGCCCATTTTTTAATTTGGGTTATTAGTCTTTTTCTTGTAGAAGTGTTGTAGTTTCCTATATATTTTAGAAATGGTTCCCTTGTCTGATGTGTCATTGCAAAAGAATTTTTCCATTCTGTGGGTTCTCTTTTTACTCTTTTGGTTAAGTCTTTTGATGCACATAAGTTTTTAATTTTTAGTATGTTCCAATGATCTATTTTGTCTACTTTTTTGTGTAATTTTCAAAATGTTTGGCAGTCTATGTATTCCCTGTATTAGAGTCCTCACATTTGTCCTGACTTTTTCATTGATGGCCTTCATAATTTTGGGATTCACATTTAGGTCTTTAATCCATGCTGAGTTTGTTTGTGTATAGGGCATGAGGTAAAGGTCTTGTTTCAGTTTTTACATATCACTTTCCAGTTCTGCCAGCACCATCTGTTAAAGAGACTATCTCCTCCCCATGCAATATACCTAGGCACTTTGTCAAAATCACTTGGCTGTATGTGTATGGGTTAATTTCTGGATTTTCTATTCTGATCCACTTACCAATATATCTTTCATTGTATCAGTACCAGGCTCTTTTGACCACTTTAGCCATGTAGTAGACTTTGAAATAGGGGAGTGAGAGGCTTCCACCCTTGCTCTTCTTCTTGAGTAGTGCTTTGCTTATCCTAGGTCTCTTTCCTTCCCATATAAAGTTTGTAATTATCTTTTCCATTTCTTTGAATAATGTTGCTGTAATCTGGATTGGGATTGAATTATATGTGTAAATTCCTTTGGGTATTATTGAGATTTTCATGATGTTGAGTCTTCCTATCCAGGAGCAGGGTATGTTCTTCCATTTTTGGAAGTCTCTTTTGATTCCTTGTAGTAGTGTTTTGTAATTTTCATTATAATTTTCTTTGTTTCTCTGGTTACATTTATTCCCAGATATTTCATCCTTTGGGTGGCTATTGTAAAGGGTATTGCTCTCCTAATGTCTGTTTCAGCACGGTCATTGTTACTATAGAGGAATCCAATTGTTTTTGTATGTTGATCTTATATCCTGCCACTTTGCTGTATCTTCCAATTAGGTCTAGTAGGTTTTTTACTGAGTCTTTGGGGTTCTCTATGTATAGGATCATATCATCTGCAAATAGAGACAGTTTTATTTCCTCTTTGCCGGTTTGGATGCCTTTAATTTCCCTGTCTTGCCATATAGCTCTGGCTAAGCCTTGCAGCACAACAGTGAATAGTAGTGGTGACAAAGGGCTGATTCCTGTTCGTAAAGGGACAGTGTTCAGTTTCTCTCCATTGAAAGTGTTGTAGGCTGTTGGTTTTGTATATATGCTCTTGATTATGTTGAGGAATTTCCCTTCAATTCCTATTTTGCTAAGTGTATTTATCTGCAATATATGTTGGATTTTGTCACATTCCTTTTATACATCAATGAATATGATCAAGTGGTTCTTTTCCTTTTTCTTATTTATATGGTGGAATATATTGATTTTTTTTTTCTAATGTTGAACCATCATGCAACCCTTTTATGAAACCAACTTGGTCATGCTGTTTTATTTTTTTGATGTGCTGCTGGATTCTGTTGGCTAGGATTTGGTTGAGAATTTTTGCGCCTATGATCATGAGAAATATTGGTCTATAATTTTCTTTCTTATGACTTCCTTCCTTGGTTTTGGTATGAGGGTTATGCTGGCTTCATAAAAAGTATTAGGAAGGGGAGGATAAACGAGATGGTGAATCGAGTGGAAGTGCAGTAAAGAGCTCCATCAGCAACAACACAGAATACAGGATGAAGCAGGCTCAGGGGATGGTCCCAAAACACTGAACCACATATAAAGGAATATTTAGAAGATTGGAAAGCTTAGAGCTAGGAGAATTTGTAGCAAAAGCAAGGAATCCATTGCCTGCTAATTCAAGATGCTTAGCTGTTCCAGGAGCCACCATCTTGGGTGAGACCAAGGGGGAGAAGGATCAGAGCAGCCACAGGTGCCTGAAAGTACCATGGAGATAAAGGTGTGGACATTCTTTTCTTTTGGTATCTGTTCATTGTTCCCTTGCTGTCTGTGCACCAACATTCTGGTGACTATAGGAGTGCCTGAGCTAGTGGGCACCCCAGCCCCACCCTCAGAGGGTTATACTACACATGTGCACAGATTCCCTCAAAATTTAAAGAGACAGTTTTCAATTAAAACCAAACGGCCAGACGAAAACAAGATGGTGGATCGGGTGAGAGTGCAGTGATGAGCTCTGCTGGTAACAACACAGAATACAGGACCAAGAAGGCTCAGGGGATGGTCCCAGTACTCTGAAGCACATATAAAGGAATATTTAGAAGCTTGGAAGACTTACAGATGGGGAGTTTGAGGCAGAAGCAAGGAATCCATTGCTTCCTGGTTTGGGACACTCAGCTGCTCCAGGAGCCGCCATTTTGTGTGGGGCCAAGTGGGGAAAGGATAAGAGCAGAGCAGCCATGGGCACCTGACATAGCCACAGAGATAGAAGTGTGGACATTCTTTTTTTTTGGTATCTTTTTGTTGGTCCCTTGCTGTCTGCATACCTCCATTCTGGTAACTATAGGGGTGCCTGAGGTAGTAGATACTCCAGCCCCACCCACGGAGGGTTCTGCTATGCATGTGCATGGATCTCCTCGAAATTTAAAGAGTCAGTTTCCACTTAAAACCAAATGGCCAACAGATACTCAGCTCAAAAGCAGGCCTTGAACTTTTCTTGTTTGCTTTTTGTTCTGTTTTTTCAACATGGGAAAGAGAAGGAAAGGGCAGTAGGAAGGGAAACAGAGCTCATATTAGGCTACAGATTTTTTTTTTTTTAATTTAAAAAAAATTTTTTTTCTTCCTTCTTTTGCTTCTCTCCGTCCTCTCTCTTTTCTGTGAATAGAGACTGCAGTATCAGTTTTGTTTTTGTTGTTGCTCTTTTTTAGTCTTTTTTTGTTTTTGCTGGTACTGTTTTGCTGTTATATGCTCCCCCTTTTGCCTTTGGAGGACTCTTTGTTTCCCTATGTTACACAAGAAGAGTCAGAAACTGTTGCCATATAGCCAAGCTACAATCACATTCTATAAAACAACAAATCCCAGGCAAGAACCAATACCAACTGCCATATAGCAGGGAAACAGACAACACCTGTGAAAGTTACTGTGAGTTAAACAATAAGAAGAGTGAACAGGGAAGCCCACATCCTGATCAAATCTTCCTGGAAGTAATCAGAAAGCATAAAAAAATACCAAAACACATACTCAATTAAGTATTAAGGCCACAGATAAACACTCAACATGACCAAGAAGCAAAAGCAGATGACCATATCAGCACATGTCCAGAAACAAGATAAAGTGTCTGAGACAAATGATCTAGAAGTAGACCTGGACTCCATTCTGGAAGGAGGGCAGGCCCTGGAAACGCCTGAGATGGAATTCAGAATAATGATTGTAAAATGTTTCAAAAAACTTTATAATGGAGTGGAGAAACATAAGGAAAAAGCCAGGAAAGTGTTACATGAACAATAAAATAAGATAGATACAGCATTGGAAACAATCCAAAACCTACAGAAAGAGTTCCAAATGATCAATAACAAAATTTTAAAAAATAGAGAACACTCTGAAAGGGCAGAGGAATAGAATAGATGAGATGGAAGGCAGAACCAGTGATCTGGAAGACAAATCTCTGAATACCACTAAGATAGAAGAACAAACACAAAAAGGATAAAAAACTCTGATGATTGTCTAAGATTCATGTTGGACAGTATGAAGAGGAATAACTTAAGAATTATCGACATTCCAGAACAAGAAGAATCCCACAACTCCACACAGGAGATAGTTGAAGAACTGCTGGCAGAAAATTTCTCTAACATCCTGAAAAGTGAAAAGATAAACATTCAAGAAGCTCAACGAACCCCAGGAAAGATAGACCCCAAAAGAAAATCACCAAGACATATCATAGTCAAGCTTTCCAAAATCAAAGATAA
>NW_006408770.1:2172118-2180509 GCF_000296735.1 Chrysochloris asiatica | reverse complement strand
ACACCCTCGGAAACCCTGTACAGGGTCGCTATGGGTCGGACCCGACTCGATGGCACTTAACAACAACAACAACATGTGCATGTGTAGTAGAACTCTCCGAGGGTGGGGCTGGAGTGCCCACTAGCTCAGTCACCCCTATAGTCACCAGAATGGAGGTGCCCAGACAGCAAGGGACCAATGAACAGCTACCAAAAGAAAATAATGTCCACACCTTTATCTCTGCGGTTCTGCCAGGCATCTGTGGCCGCTCTGATCTTTTCCCCACTTGGTCTCACCCAAGATGGCGGCTCCTGGAGCATCTGAGCATCCCGGACTAGAAAACAATGGATTTCTTGCTTCTGCCACAAATTCTCCCAGCTGTAAGCCTTCCAAACTTCTAAATATTCATTGATATGTGGTTCAGAGTTCTGGGACCATCCCCTGAGCCTGCTTAGTCAGGTATTCTGTGTTGTTTTTGGCAGAACTCTTTACTACACTTCCACTCGATCCGCCATCTTGTTTGTTCTCTTGGGATTGCATTTTACATGTAGATTACTTTGGGTACTACTTACATTTTCACAATATTAAGTCTTTCTACGCAGGAGCACTGGTAGCATAGTGGTTACAAATTGGGCTGTGAACTGCAAGGTCAGCAGTTTGAAACTACCAGCTGCTCTGAGGGAGAAAGATGAGGCTTTCTGCTCCCGTAAAGATTTACAGCCTCGGAAACCCTGTTCAGGGTTGCTATGGGTCAGAACCGACTCAACAGCACTTGACAACAACAACAAACCCAGAAGCATGGCATATTCGTCCATTTTTGTAAGTCTCTTTTGGTTTCTTGTAGTAGTGTTTTGTAATTTTCTTTGCATAGGTCTTTTGTTTCTCTCGTTAGATTTATTCCTAAATATTTCATCCTTTGGGTGACTATTATTAATGGTATTGCTTTCCTAATTTCCTTTTCAGTGCTGTCAATTTTAGTATAGAATAATCCAACTGATTTTCATATGTTAATCTATTACCTTGCCACATTGATGAATCTTCCTATGATTTGTAGTAGTTTTTTTTCATGAGTCGTTCTGATTTTGTATCTATAGAATCATAGCATCTGCAAACAGAGTGAAATTTACTTTGTCTTTGGAAGTTAGGATGCCTTTAATGTCCCTATCTTGCCTTATAGCTCTGGCTAAGACTTTCACCACAATATTGAATAGGAGTAGTGATAAAGGGCATCCTTGTCTGATTTCATTCACAAGGGAAGGCTTTCAGTTCCTTTCCATTGAGAGTGATTTTGGCTGTTGGTTTGTATATGTGATCTTAATTATCTTTCCTTCAATTCCTACTTTGTTGAGTGTTTTTAATCAGGAATGGATGTTGGATTTTGTCAAATGCTTTTTTTAAACCAATTGATATGATCATGTGGTTCTTTTCCTTTTTTATTTATATGGTGGATAACATTGATTTTTTTTAATATCAAACGATCCTTGCATCCCACTCAATCATTATGTATTATTTTTTGATGTGTTGTTGAATCTGTTGGCTAGGATTTTGTTGAGAATTTTTGCATCTATGTTAATGAGGAATATTGAGTTATAATTTTGTTTCTTAGTGATGTCCTTCCCTGGTGTTGGTATGAGACTTTTGCTTGCTTCATGAAATGTATTAGGAAGTTTTCTATCCTTTTTTATATTCTGGAATAACTTTAATAGAATTGGTTACAGCTCTTCACTGAATGTTTGGTAAAAGTCACCAGTGAAGCCATCTGGACCTGGACTTTGTTTGGTTGGGAGTTTTTTGATGAGCTAATCAATTTCTTCTTTTGTTATACATCTGTTCAGGTTTTCTACTTCACTATGTGTAAGTTTAGGTAGGTCATGTTTTTGTAAAAATGTATCCATCTCCTCTAGATTTTCAAATTTGTTGGAACACATCTCTTCATAACATTCTTTTATTATCCTTTTTATTTCTATTGGTTCTGTTGTGACATCACCCATGTGGTTTTTTATGCATGTTATTTGTGTCTTCTCCCTCTTTTGTTAGTTTTGCTAATGGTTTGTCAATATTATTAATCATTTTGAATAACCAGTTTCTTGTCCTGTTGATTCTTTCTATAGGTTTTCTGTTTTCTATCTCATTTATTTCTGCTCTAATCTTTATTATTACTTTTCCTCTGGTGACCGTAGGTTTACTTTGCTGGTCTGTTTCTAGTTCTTTGAGATGTTGTGTTAATGTATTGGTTTTGGTTCTTTATTCTTTTTGGATGTGAGCATTTATTTCAATAAACTCTCTTCTCAGCATTGCTTTTGCTGTATCCCAAAGATTATGGTATGTTGTATTTTCATTCTCATTTGTTTCTAGGAACTTTTTGAATTCACATTCTGTTTCTTCTACTAAGCAGTTGCTTTTCAGTAGGATGTTATTCAGTTTCCATGTATGTAGCATTATTTCCTTGGTATACCTATTGTTGATTTGTAATTTTATAGCATTATTATCTGAGAAGATGTTTCGTAGTATTTTGATGTTTCTAAATTTATCGAGGCTTTTTTTGTGGTCTAACACATGGTCTATTCTGGAGAATTTTCCATGTTTACTGGAAATGCTTGTGTATTGCTCTGTTGTTGGGTTGAATGCTCTCTACACATTTAAAAGATCAAGTTGGTTGATTGCATTGTTTAGTTCTTCTTTGTCTTTGTCAAGTATATTTCTGGTTGTTCTATCCTTTTTGGGAAGTGATGTATTAAAGTCTCCCATTTTTAGTGTAGATTTGTCTATTTCATCCATCAGTTCTATTAGAGTTTGCTTTATATATTTTGGGGTTCTTTCATTAGTAGCATAGGCATTATGGTTGTCTTGTTCAATTGACCCTGTAATCATGAGATAATGTCCTTCTTTAGTTCTTATGCTGGTTTTTGCCTTAAAGTTTATTTTATCAGAGATTATATTGTCATTACTGGTCAGTCCTGATTACAATTCGCATGGTATATTTTTTTCTATCCTTTAACTTTTAGTCTGTTTTTGTCTTTGTGTGTAAGGTGTGTCTCTTGCAAAGAGTATATTGAAGGATCTTGTTTTCTTATCAATTCTGCCACTCACTGTCTCTTGACTGGTGCATTTAATCCATTGACATTCAGTGTAATTATCAATAGGTATGAATTAATTTCTATTATTATGATTATTATTTTGTGGTGCTGCTGGTTTCTTTGTTCTGCATGCATATCTGTGCTGTGTTTATGTTTTTTTGTGCTATTTCTTGAGAGTTTCTTCATAGTTTTATTATTTCCATATTCTTCTTGGGTTTTTATTTTCTTGATATGTTGTGAAGTATTAATTTTCTCTGTCGTTAACCTATATTCTATTAACTTTTCCTTTCTTTAAAACCGTCTGTTTTATCCTGCAATCTACCTGACCTTTCATCACCTGGTTCTCTGTTCCTACATTTTTACCTTCTTTCCCATTGTAGTAGTTTTTATTACAGACTGACTTTCCAGATGATTCTTGGTTGGTATTTTTTTTTCTTTCAGGGTTTTATATATGTCTCCCCATTGCCTTCTTACCTGCATGGTTTCTGCTGTGAGATCAGAGCTTAATTTTATTTGCTTGCCTTTGTAAGTAACACTTCTCTTTTCCCTAGCTGCTTTCAAGATTCTCTCCTTGTCTTTGCTTTTGGAGAGCTTGATTATGATATATCTTGGTAATTTTCTTTTGGGGTTTATTCTTCCTCAGGTTCATTCAGATTCTTGAGTGCTTATCTTTTTTTCTTTCTGGTTGTTAAGGAAATTTTCTTCCAGCAGCTCTTCAACTATCTCCACTGTGAACTTTTGCAATCCTTGCTGTTCTGGAATTCCAATAATCCTCAGGTTATTCCTCTTCATGTTGTTCCACATGAATCTTAGACTTTTCCAGATTTTTTAATACTTTTTTCTGCTTGCTTGTCTATCTAAGCAGTACTGAGAGATTTGTCTTCAAGATCACTGGATCTGGCTTCCATCTCTTCTACTCCTTTGCCCTTTCAGTGTATTGTCCTTTTCTGATATTTTATTATTACTCATTTAGACCTCTTTTTGCAGTTTTGGAATTGTTCTAAAAGCTATTTCTATCTTATTTGATTTTTCCTCTACTGCTTTCCTGACATATTCCTTATTTTTCTCAAGCCCTCTTGTTGCGCATTTGGATGTACTTTAATATCATTCTCCTGAATTCCTTCTTGGGCGGTTCCAAAGTCTGCCCTCCTCTCAATGGGAAGTCTAGGTCTACCACTAGCTCATTTGTTTCAGCTACTCTATCTTGTTTCTAGACATGTGCTGAGATTGTCTGTTGTTTGGGGGGCATTTTCCATAATTAGATGTATTTTCAATAATTAGATGAATTTTGGTGTATTATTAAGCTTTCTGATTGCTTCCTGGTAGATGTGATCAGGAGGTGGGCTTCTCTTTTCCCTTCTCTTATTACTCAACTCAGAGTAATTTTTGCCAGTATTGGCTATCTATCTGGTGTATAGCATCTGGTATTGACACTTGCCCATATGGTGGGATTGTATACGGTGCAATTGTAGCTTGGCTATATGACTGCAATTGCTGTCTCTTCTTGAGTATTATAGGGAGGGAAAGAGCCCCTCAAGGTAAAAGGGTGACCAAAAAAACAAATCAACAACAACAAATCATATTGATACTAAGGTCTATAATTGCTACACACACAAAAAAAAAAAAAAGGAAGAGAAAAACACGTAGCAAAATATGATATGAGTAAGACTTTATGACCCCTCTTTCAGCTTCCTGCCTTCAAGGCCACTTAAAAAATTTCAAGATGGTACCGTTGCTACTTATGATGTAACTCAAGATTTAATTTTCAGCCTCTTTCCTTTTTGCCTGTCTCTCTTTCCTTCTTCAACCCTATTCAGGTGTTTCTCCTAGTAAGGAACAGCCCAGGGCCAGCTCAAGCCATTTTGGATTACCTTTCCATTTTAAGCTGTTCCTATTGACTCCTTCCTCTTATTCAATTCTGCTCCCTGTGGTCTTTGCTGAGCAAATATGTATGTGTGTATGCATAGCAGAACCTTCTGGGAGTGGGGGGTGCCCACTCACTCAGGCACCCCTTCTAGTCACCAGTGCGGAGTTGCACAGAGATAAACAAATGAACAGAAAAAATGTTCACATTTTTACCTCCAACAATCAGCCAGACCCTTGCAATGGGAGTACTCCCCTGTTCTTGTATCAGTTCTGTAACACCCAAGATGGCCACTCTGGGGCCCACCAACAGCCACAGATCAGAAAACACCAAATTTCTTTCTTCTGCTACAAATTCCACTAGCAGTAAGCCTTCCATACTTCTAAATATTCCTTTATATGTAGCTCAGAGTTCTGGGACCGTCCCCTGAACTTGCTTAGTCCAGTATTCTGTGTTATTATTGACAGAGGTCTGGATTGATTTTGACAAAATCTCTTAGATTCTGTTTTTCCTGGAATGTTTTGATTGCACCATTGTATTTGATTGATAGTTTTGCTGGACAGATGGTTCTTGGCTGGCATTTTTTTTTTTTTTTTTTTTTTTAGGATTTTGTATATGTCTCCTCATTGCCTTCTTGCCTTAATGGTTTCTACTGAGAAGTCAGAGTTTAATCTGATTTGCTTGCCTTTGTAAGTGACACTTCTCTTCTTCCTGGCCACCTTTAGGATTCTCTCCTTGTCTTTGATTTTGGAGAACTTGATTATTATATGTCTTGGTGACTTTCTTTGGGGGTCTATCCTTCCTGGGGTATATTCAGCTTCTTGAATGTTTATCTTCTCATTTTTTCAAGATGTTAGGGAAATTTTCTTCCAGAAGCTCTTCAGCTATCTGCTCTGTGGACTTCTCTGATTCTTTCTGTTCTGGAATGCCAATAATTCTTAAGTTGTTCCTTTTCATGTTATCCAGCATGAATCTTAGACTCTCTTCAGATTTTTTTATCCTTTTTTCTTCTTCCTCTTCTGCCTTAGCAGTATTGAGACATTTGTCTTCATGGTCACTAGTTCTGGCTTCCATCTCTTCTATTCCTTTCAGTGTATTGTCCATTTCTGACATTTTATTATTAATCATCTAGACTTCTTTTTGCAGGTTTTGAATGGTTTCTAATGCTGTATCAAGCTTGTTTGATTGCTCTTGTAGTACTTTCCTGATTTCTTCTTTGTTTTCCTCCACCCCTTTTCAGAGCATTTGAATTTGTTTCCATATCATTCTTCTGAATTCCTACTTAAGCAAATCCAAAACCTGCTCTTCCCCTTCTGACTTCTTCTTTGTTTTCCTCCACCCCTTTTCAGAGCATTTGAATTTGTTTCCATATCATTCTTCTGAATTCCTACTTAGGCAAATCCAAAACCTGCTCTTCCCCTTCTGGGGAGCCTTTGTCTCCAGTACATTTGTCTAAGTTACTCTTTTCTGTTTTTAGAAATGTTTTGAGATCGTTTGTTATGTTTGAGATCTTTTGTTTGTCATTTCAAGTAGTTATGTGGGTTTTTAAATGCATAAATTGATGTTTGTTTTTGTGTTATTAAGTTTACTGGGTGTCTCCTGGTGGATATGATCAGGAGATAGTCATCTCTTTTCACATATAATGCTTAGCAGCTGTTATTGTCTCTTGTCTCAATGGTGGAATATTATGGGGTATGCTTGTAGCTTGGCTATATGGCCACAATTGCTGTCTTTTCTTGGGTAATGTAGGGAGAAAGTGTTCCCACCTCCAGGAAAAATGTGTGATCAAAAGGCCCAAAAGCAGAATATAAAAGCAGAGACAAAAACTACCACTTTGAAGCAAAAATAAAACTGTGGATGACTGTCCTTGCTACACAGAGTGTGTGCACTGTAGAAGCCTCCAGCAGTGGGTGAGGGTTTCTGCTCGCTTGGATCCCTCCACTAGTCACCACCATGGAAGTGCGCAGATAGATATTGAGAAGTTAATGGGGGAAACATTGTTCACTATTTTTGTCTCTGAAGGTCAATTAAGTATCTGCATGAGAACAGCGCAATTCTCAAGATACTTGCGTCCTTTTATGTTGGGGTTTTACAGATTGTTCATATGGTTTGTCTATCAGGCCTGAAGGGCCTGCTTTTTTCTTGCTAGATAGGCCAGAGTAAATTTTAGGGCTGTGACACTGAGGATGATGTCATAAGCAGCTGCCAAGCTCTTTCTCTCTGTACCATGGGAAAACTGTGGGGTCAGTGCTGGACTTTTTTTTTGGGGGGGTGGGGAGGTATACACCCACCCACCTGAAGGCATCCAGACTGGGCAAAGAAGGCATGACAGGGAAGATGAGGAAAAATGTGCAGAATCTCCCATAGCTCCTTTTGCAAATGTCACTGCACCGCTTTTAGAGCTGGTTCCCTGTGCTGGATTGGCTGTAGTCCTGCCCTCTGAACTCTGCCCAGGCGGGGTGGCCACAGAGGGAGTCCTGTCTCTAGCAATTACTAACTTGCAGTTCCTTTATATCATGATTTTTCACGTGTGTATGCAAGAAACTGGCATCCTGGACCTTATGGTAGATCCAGAGCTCTGGTGATTTTCTGTGAGCACAGTTTCTCTGGGTTTTCAATCCCTTCCCCACGGAGCCTTTCCTACCTGGCTGTCTCTGCCACTGCCCAAACCAGAACCTTCATCAGTTACTATTTTAAGTCCTCTTGATTTTCAGCAAGCAAGGTTGTATCATCTATATATTTCAGGTTGTTAATGAGCCTTCAGTCCATCCTGATGCCACGTTTTCCTTCATATAACCCAGCATCTTGGATTATTTGCACAGCATAGAGCTTGAATAAATATGGTGGAAGAATACAACTCTGTCGCACACCTTTCTTAATTTTAAACCATTCAGTGTTCCCATGTTCCATTTGAACAACTGCCTCTTGGTCCAGGTACAGATTCCATATGAACACAATCAAGTATTCTGGAATACTCATACTTCGCAATGTTGTCCATAGCTTGTCATGAGCCACACAATCGAAAGCCTTTGCATAGTCAACAAAGCACAGGTAAACATCTTTCTGATATTCTCTGCTTACAGTCAAGATCCATCAAACACCAGCAATGATATCCCTTATGCCATGGCCTCTGCTGAATTTGGCTTGAACCTCTGGAATTTCTCTGTCAATCTATGCTTGCAGCCATTTCTGTATTACCTTTAGTAAAACTTTACTCGCACTGGATATCAAAGAGATTGTCCGATTGTTTCTGCATTCCATTTGGTCACCTCTCTTTAGAATGGGCACAAATACGGATCTCTTCCAATCAGTTGGCCAGATAGTTGACTTCCAAATTTCTTGGTAGAGATGAGTGAGTTCTTCCAGGGCCACCTCACTTTCTTGAAAGATTTCCTTTTTTCCTGGTGCCTTGTTCTTTGCCAATTCCCTCAATGCACCTTGGACTTCCCCCTTCAGTATCATTGGCTCTTG
>NW_006408770.1:2169734-2171188 GCF_000296735.1 Chrysochloris asiatica | reverse complement strand
CCAGCATTGTACCTCATGACTGATCTGGATATGTTGTTTTTGACAATGAATGCAACACCATTCCTCTTCAATTTGTCATTACCAACATAGTGGTTGTCAGATTTAAAATGACAAATACCAGTCTATGTCAGCTCACTAATGCTTAAGATATCGATGTTTATACATTTAATTTCATTATTTACAATTTCTAATTTCCTAGATTCATACTTCGTACATTCCATGTTTCAATTATTAATGGTTGTTAACAGCTGTTTCTCTTCATTTTGAGTTGTGCCGCATCAGTAAACGTAGGACATGCGAGCTTTTCCCCTCGGGTTTTACTCCATTTGCATCATCATGGTCAGCTCTACTCTGAGGAGGCAGCTCTTCCCCAGTAACATTTTGAGTGCCTTCCAACCTGAGGGGCTCATTTCCCTGCACTATATATGACAGTGTTTCTCTGATATTCATAAGGTTTTCAGTGACTAAATATTTGGAAATAGTTCGTCTCTCCTTCTTCCTAGTTTGTCTTTGTCTGGATGCACATATGAAACCTGTCCACCATGGGTGAAACTGCTGGTATTTTAAATACTGGTGGCATAGCTTCCAGAATCACAGCAATTCACAAGCCACCATAGTACGACAAACTGACAGACAAGTAGTAGATCTTCAGCTGGCAAGGCCAATAATACACTTTCAAATTCTTACCTTAAGGTTCCGGAAAAAGATGACAGATCAGGTGGAAGTGTAGTGACGAGCTCTGCAGAGAACAACACAGAATACAGGACCAAGAAGGCTCAGGGAATGGTCCCAGTACTCTGAACCACATATAAGGGAATATTTAGAAGGTTGGAAGACTTACAGCTGGGGAGTTTGTGGCAGAAGCAAGAAATCCATTGCTTCCTGGTTTGGGAAGTTCAGCTGCTCCAGGAGCCACCATTTTGTGTGGGGCCAAGCGGGGAAAGTATCAGAGCAGCCACGGACATCTGACAGAGCCACAGAGATAGAGGTATGGACATTCTTTTTTTTTGGGGGGGGTATATTTTCGTTGGTCCCTTGCTATCTGTGTACCTCCATTCTGGTAACTATAGGGGTGCCTGAGCTAGTGGATACTCCAGCCCCACCCTCAGAGGGTTGTACTACACATGTGCATAGATCACCTTGAAATTTAAAGAGACAGTATCCACTTAAAACCAAACGGCCAACAGATACTCAGCCCAAGAGCAGGCCTTGAACTTTTCTTGTTTGCTTTTTGTTCCTGTGTTTTTTAACACAGGAAAGAGAAGGAGAGGGCTGTAGAGAGGGAAAGAGACCTCATATTAGGCTACAGATTTTTTTTATATTTAAATTTTTTTTTCTTCTCTTCTATTTATTTTTTTTTTCTTCCCTCTTCTTCTCTCCCTCCTTTCTCTTTTCTGTGAATAGAGACTGCAGTATCAGTCTTGTTTTTGTTGTTGCTGTTTTTTAGTCTTTTT
>NW_006408770.1:2169130-2169634 GCF_000296735.1 Chrysochloris asiatica | reverse complement strand
TGAGTTAAACAATAAGAAGAGTGAAAAGGGAAGCCCACATCCTGATCACACCTTCCTGGAAGCAATCAGAAAGCATAAAATATACCAAAACACATATTCAATTAAGTATTAAGGCCACAGATAAACATTCAACGTGTCCAAGAAGCAAAATCAGATGACCAGTTGCTTGGCAGTTCATAGTTAATTCTATGATGATTGGCTATGAGAAGCCAGTCAATTGAAAGCAATCAATTCCTTGGGCATGTGGCCTGCTCTGAATATAATGAACGTGTTCAGAAAGACTTCCACTACTCTTTCCCACAAGGTCTGGATCTTGCATCTGGGTTATTCTTGAACCTCCCGTTCTTTGAACCTGAACAAATGGCCTGTTCTACTGTACACTTACCTGCTGGACTGCACATTGAGTGTGCCGGAGCTCTGGTAGCGTAGTGGTTACGAATCAGGCTGCGAACCTTAAGGTCAGCGGTTCGAAACTACCAGCCGCTCCGCAGGAGAAAGATGAGG
>NW_006408770.1:2157618-2168530 GCF_000296735.1 Chrysochloris asiatica | reverse complement strand
TATGTTGTTTTAAGTGCCATCGAGTTGATTCTGACTCATAGCAACCCTGTATAGGCCTTGTTTTGGCTGATATGGAGCTTTTCCACTGTCTTTTTCCATAGATGTAGTCAATTTAATTTCTGTGTATTCTATGTGGTGAAGTCCACATGTATAATCATCTTTTATGTTGTCTAAAAAAGGTATTTGCAAAATGAAGAAGTCATTGGTTTTGTAAAATTCTATCATGTGATCTCCAACATCATTTCTATCACCAAGGCCATAGTTTCCAACTATTGATCCTTCCTCTTTGTTTCTAATCTTTGCATTCCTACTACCTGTAATTAATACATTTTAGTGTTGGTGTATAAATTTGAAAAATAGTGGTATTAGCTGTTCTTTCTTTTAGGAGGATGGATATTATCCTATCATTGACATCATTGAAATGATGATCTTTTCAGTGATGAATGTGATGCAATTCATTTCAATTTGTCATTCCCGGCACAGTAAACCATGTGATTGTTAGATACAAAATGGACAATATCAGTCCATTTCAACTCGCTAATGCCTAGGATATCAATATTTATGTGTTCCATTTCATTTATGGCAACTTCCAGTTTTCCTAGATTCATACTTCGTACATTCCATGTTCTAATTACTAATGGATTATTAAGCTGTTTCTCCTCATTTTGAGTTGTGCCCCATCAGCAAATGAAGGTTCCAAAAGCTTTACTCCATTCATGTCATCATGGTTGATTCTACTTTAAGGAGGTAGCTCTAACTCAAAAAATTAATTTTGAGTGCCTTCCACACTTATCTTCTAGCACAATCTCTGAAAATATTCTGTTGGATTTATCAAACATTCTGGTGCTATATGACAGTGATTTACAGCTATTCATAAGGTTTTAACTGGCTAAACATTTGGTAGTCCACCTCTTCTTCTTCTTCTTCTGTGTTTAGTCTGGAAGTTCACCTGAAACCTGTTCAAAATACCAGTGGCATAGCTTCCAGCTTCACAGCAACATGTAAGCCACTACAGTACATCAAACTGACAGATGAGTGGTGGATATACATATATATGTGTGTGTGGTGTGTGTGCATGTAAATAAAATATATCATGACCAAGTGTGATTCATACCACATAGGCAAGGATTTTTCAACATAAGAAAAACAATCACCTTAATCTGCCACATAAATATTAAGGAAAACACATGATCATATCAATCTGTACAGAAGAAGCACTTGACAAAATCTAACAACAATTTCTAATTGAAAACAACAACAAACTTACCAATAAAGGAAAAGAAAAGAAAGATGTCAACATAATTAAGGGCATATGCACAAAATGCACAAAAACAACAGCCAATATTATTTTTCTGAGAGATCAGAACTTAATTTTATTTGCTTGCCTTTGTAAATAATGATTTTCCTTTCCCTAGCTGCTTTCAGGATTCTCTCCCTGTATTTGATGTTGGAGAGCTTGATTGTATGTCTTGGTGATTTTCTTTTGGAGTCTGTCCTTCCTGGGGTTCATTCAGCTTCTTGAATGCTTATCTTTTTATTTTTTAGGATTTTAGGGAAATTTTCTTCCAGAAGATCTGTGAACTTCTGTGATTTTTCCTGTTCTGGAATGCCAATAATTCTTAAGTTATTCCTCTTCATGTTGCCCCACATGAATCTTAGATTTTCTTCAGGTTTTTTATCCTTTTTTTGGCTTGCTCTTCTATCTTAACAGTATTGAGAGATTTGTCTTCCAGATTGCTGGTTCTGGAATCCATCTCTTCAATTTACTCCTTTGCCTTTTCAGTGTATTGTCCATTTCTTTTTGCAGGTTTTGAATTCTTTCTAATGTTTTATCTATCTTATTTGATTGCTTCTGTAGTGCTTTCCTGACTTCTTATTTTTCTCAACCCCTCTGTGGAGTGTTTGGATGTATCTCAATATTATTCTCCTGAATTCCTTCTCAGTTCCAAAGCCTGCCTTCCTTCCAATGCAAAGCCTAGGTCTACTTCCAGCTTATTTGTCTCAGTTATTCTATATTGTTTCTGGACATGTACCAAAATGGATAGTTGTGTCTTGGGCATCTTCAATAATTAGGTGTTTTTTTCAATAATTAGATGAATGCATGCTGATGTATTATCAAGCTTTCTGATTACTTCCAGATAGATGTGATCAGAAGATGAGCTTCACTTTTCTTTTTTCTTATTATGAAACTCAGAGTAACTATAGCAGGTATTGGCTTTCTATTTGGTGTATAGCAGCTAGTAGTGGCTCTTGTCTCTATGGTGGGATTTACAGGGTGTGATTGTAGCTTGGCTATATGACCATAATTGCTGTCTCTTCTTGGGTAGCGTATGGAGAGAAAGAGCCCTCTGAAGGTAAAAGGGGGACCAAAAAACAAAACAGCAACAGCAAGAAAAGAAAATCTGTAGCAAAATGTGAGTATGATTTTTATGCCCCTCTCTCTGCTTCTTGCCTTCAAGGCCGTCTGAGTAATTTCAATATATTACTCTTGCTCCTTATGACATAACTTTGCATTTAATTTTCGGCCTGTTTCTTTTTTAGTCTGTCTCTCTCCCAATCCACAATTCCCACTCAGGGCTTTTTCCTAATGATAAACTGTCCAGGGCCGGCTGTAGCCATTTGAGAGACCATTCGGTTTTTAGAAGTGTCTTCCCCCTTCTTTGATTCTGCATGCAGTGGTCTTTGCTGAGCAGATCCATGTACATGCATAGCAGAACTTTCTGGGGGCAGGGGAGTGTCCACTTGTCAAGCATCCCTTATTAGTCACCACAGTGGACATGTGCAAACAGTGAGAGACCAATGAACAGAGAAAAAAAAAAAAGAGAGATCAAGAATGTTCACACCTTTATCTCCGAGAATCTGTCACACCTCTACAGTGGGAGTGCTCCCCTGATGCTTCACTCACTCTGCCACACCCAAGGAGTGGTTAGCAGCAGCAGATCAGAAAACATCACCTTTCTTGCTTTCGTTACAAATTCCACTGGCTGTAAGCCTTAGAACATTTGAAATATTCCTTTTTATTTAGTTCAGAGTTCTGGGACCATCCCCTGAACCTGCTTCATCTGATATTCTGTGTTATTGCTGGTGGAAGTCTGCACTGCACTTCTCCCTAATCCACCATTAAGCCCCACCTCCCAACAGCCAACGTTATTCTTAATGGAGTAGAAACTGAAAATATTCCCTTTGCAAACAAGAACCACACAAGGGTATCCTTTATCACCACGCCTATTCAATATTGTATTGAAATTCCTAGCCAGAGCATAAGGCAAGAAGGGCAATAAATGGCACCCAAATTGGCAATGAAGTGAAACTACCTGTTTACAGATGATATGATGCTATATATGTTGTTGTTGTTGGTACGTGGCGTGGAGTTGGTTCCAACTCATAGCGACCCTACTATATATTCCATCCTTAATGGAATATATTTTTTGCAGACTTAGATATTAGAATAGTCGATTTTGACAGTTGACAGGCTATGTTTAGCATCTTGCACCAGAAAGACAACTGAAAATAAAGAGCCTCTCAATGATCTTTAATTTTAAGACCTGTAAGCAGAGGTCTTATAGTGTTACCACCATTCTCGTATTAAAACAAAGTGTCTTGTCATCTGTATGTGAACAGTTAGATGTTCACACCTAAACCATGTGAAAGTAACAGGGTTCTGTTTCACTTGTCAATTTTAGTAACACATAAAAGTAAACATTTTCACGGAATTGAGCTCTGTTTGATGACAGTGTTGGTTTTCTTGAGTTTGACATTTTAAGATGGTTTTTAAACTTTTAAAGGACTGCTGTTTTTTGCTTTGCTTTTAATAACAAATAATGTTAAAAGAGAAGAAGAAAAACCTGGCAGTAATGCTGCTGAAGAGAAATATGCTTTGCTTTGGTAACAATCATGGTGCTATAACTACTGGAAAAGTTACTTAAAATTTTTTGTGTATGTGCTTTTCTGCCAGAATTGCTTAAAACTCTATTTAAATTATATTTCTGTCTAGAAATATTCAAATTCAAAGTATGCCTGTGATCTAATGGTGACATATTGCCTCTTTTATTGCCTGTATTGTTGGGGCTGATTTGATCTCCATGGTAGTATATTCTTTCTCCTTTATCTTCTAGATTTGACATGTTCCTTCCCCAAGAGCACTCATGATTGATGATGAACCATTCATTTAGATGTGAATGATACTTTTCACAAGGGGAATTTAGTTGTTTCTAGACCTTTAGATAAATTTTTTTTATTGTTTTATTACAGAGTTATGTCAAATATACACATGAGAATAATGAACCACATATACCATATGAGCTCTAGTGTGGTACTGCTAACTGCAAGGATTGGCAGTTCAAAACCCACTAGCCACTTTTGGAAACTCTATACAGGTCACTGGAGTCCTGGTCTGGTACTGTGGGTTAATGCACTGGACTAGCAAGGTTAGTTTGAACCTCAAGGTTGGCAGTTCAAGCTCACCAGCCACTCACTCATTGGAAACCCTATATGGGGTAGTTATGAGTCAGAACTGACTGAATGGCACTTAACAACAACAACAATATGAGTCAGAAATTACTGTACACCACACAGCAACATATACTATATACAAATTTGCTTACTATTACTACAAAGTTACTACCCATTTGCCATTTTTACTTAGTCTATTTTTTCTTTTAGGTGTATGTTATTTAAAAAAAAAACTATTAATGAAAATCTTCAAGAATAAAGATAATATAGTAAGGAATCACAATGATTATCAACAAATGTTGAGTCTATTACTCTATTTCCCAGCCTTGGTAGTTTCTAAACAAAGTTCAGACATCTAATTATTTCTTGGGTTGATATGCTAAAGTATATATGTTTTTTATGCTACAATATTTCAAGGTAAATCCTAGACTTGGCATTTCATCTCAGTTTCTTTAGAGTGCTTCTCTAAAAGATAAAGACCATTTGTAATATAATAAAGCTGTCAATATAATACTTTAAAAAAAAAGAATATTTCAAGAAACATCTTAAAGTACAATGCTGTTGATGATAGACTAATATCCATATGCTTGTTGTTGTTGTTAAGTACCATGGAGTTGATTTCCGACTCATAGTGACCCTGCACAGGGTTTCCAAGGCTGTAAATCTTTACAGAAGCTGAAAGCCTCATCTTTCTCCCATGGAACAGCTGGTAGTTTCAAACTGCTGATCTTGAGGTTAGCAGCCCAATTTGTAACCACTACACTACCAGAGCTCCTTATGCTTAAAAGAACACAAATGAACACCACTATTATTCAAATTTATCCACAAACCACTAAAGTCAATGATTATATAAATGAAGAATTCTACCACTTCTCCAGGCTGAAGGTGATCAAACATAAAATCAAGACACACTGGTGATTGTAATGTGAAAGTTGGAAACAAAGAAGGATCCATAGTTGGAAGAAATGGCTTTGGTGATAGAAGTGATGTTGGAGATTGCATGACAGAATTTTATAAGACCAAAAACGTATTCATTGCAAATACCATTTCTAGACAACATAAAAGGAGACTATACACCTGCATGTCACCAGACGGAATGCACAGGAATCAAACTGACTACATCTGTGAGAAGAGACAATGAAGAAGCTCAACATAATCAGCCAAAACAAGACCAGAGGCAGACTGTAGAACAGATCATCAATTGATCATATGAAAGATTAGTCTGAAGTGGAAGAAAATTAAAACATGTCCACAAGAGCCAAAATAAGACCTTCAGTACATCCCACCTGAATTCACATATAATCTCAAGAATAAATTGGTTGCATTAGATACTAATGGCTGAAGACCTAGAGGAGTTGTGAGATTATACCCAGAACATCATACATGAAGAAAGAAAAAAGGTCATTAAAAAGACAAGAATAAAAGAAATGACAAAACTGGAAGTCAGAAGAGACTGAAACTTGATCCTGAACATAAAAAAAGCTAAAGCAAATGGAAGAAATGAGGAAGCAGGGGACCTAAAGAGAAAATTTCAAAAGGCAGCTCAAGAAGACAAAATAAATTATTATAATGAAATGTGCAAAGACCTGGAATTAGAATACCAAAAGGGAAGAACACATTCAGCATTTCTCAAAATGAAAGAACTGAAGAAAAAAGTCAAGCCTCAGGTGGCAATATTGAGGGATTTTTTTTTTTTAATCTAGAGAACCATTTATTCAATACATTCGTTTTATCTACTTTAGAATCTTTTCATCTTACATGACTTTTTCTTATACCTGAACTAGGAATTTGTAATTTTTCTCATAGAAAAAAGACAATGAAGTTCTTAATAAATTACATTATCTGATTTTCTTGTCAGCTTGCTTCAAGGAAATTGATGTATTCAATATGCTTGCTTACAGTTTATCCCATATCAAATGACTGTTTAATCCAAATATCTGAGCAGGAAATTGAGCTGATCCTTCTAGAGAAAGAATGGCTGAATAGCTGAGACCACTGGGTAGACAAAGAGAAGACCATGCATCCTGAGCTCCCCAGTCTAGGTGACGGAAGGACAGCAGATCACTGGATATGCAGTATTACCAGACATTATTGGTCCCAAACCATTGTGTCTGCCAGCTACTACCACAAATATGGTCGGAATGCCATCCCATTCATATTCAGCTTTAACCCCCAGAGTTTCATTTGATCCTTTATGGGCAGAAGTTACCTGAAGTTCACATGGAATGCCAAAATTTCCACAAGGCTTGATTTCTTCACAGTGACAGTGATCAGAGGTTCAGTCCATCAATACTACAATCCTGCACTGGCTGTCTGATTCAGAAGCAACTCTACTCTCTCTGCAACACAAATTTTTTCTTTACCATTTACAGCCCTTCAGGAGTAACTTCATTGAAGTCACTATATGACTGTTTGCTTTCTGTTGGCTTTGATCTTCTAATGGCCAGTGTCTCCAGGAATCGTTATCAATAACATCAGAAGAACAATTTCCTTGGTGGTTATATCAACACCAAATTCAATCTTCATATCAACCAATGTACTGTTCTGGGGCAACCATTTTTCCAGTATTTCAAAAATAGCCTGTGTGGTATGATTCATGATATTCACTTCAGTTTGGCCTATAACAAGTCCAGCAAAGCAAAATTTTGCAGCTATAAGCTATTCCTCAGACCACAGTTGATCATTATTATTAGTATCATCCTTAAAAAACATTTCCACTTTAGGTGGGCAAAACTTATATCCTTCCTGATTTTTTTGAGAAAAGAACCAGTTGCTATTCTTCTACACCCATTCAATTGGAATAATTTCACGTTGTGATGCAATGAAAGCTGTCCCCCCCACATTTTTTTGGTGAAAGCAGTTTTGATACCTGATTCCTAACAACTGAAAAATATAACTGCTAATTTTATTTGAAATTGCAATTTTTCCTTCCAGTTTATTCTTTCTAGCTACATTACCTGCTGTAATCTAGTCCTTGTACTGAAGGAGGACTTTGCCTGGACTGTCTAACAACACATAGATATCTTTGGTTTTAGCCTCACAGAGGTTTTGACCAATGCTCAGTACCTCAGAGGCTGCCATTATCTTGGGTAGACTGGTGCAGTGACTGTGCTAGGCACACAATCAGATATTGCTATTGAAGGATTTTTGGCATTATAGGATAAGCACTGCACTGCTAACCACAAGATTGGTAGGTTAAACACACCATTCACTCCTTGAAAACTCTATACATGGCCACTATGAGTCAGAACAGACTCATAGACACTTAACAACAACAACATGGGCAAAATATTAATACAGGAAACATCAGAGAAGATAGAAGGGGGAGACGGGGAGAGGTGTGTTCCACATGGTCCAGCACCCCAGGACCACCATTTTCACCAACGCCAAGGAATTGAGCACCATTCAAGGGCATTCTCAAGCAGCTACTCAACTGCAAGTGGCTAAATAAGATGCACATTCAAGGCTATTCACATTAAGCTCTTCTCGAGTCCTCCTGAGCACTCCCACATGATGAAGTCACAGGGCTCAGTGAACAGTGTAAAGGAACAAGCCATGCAGTGAGGGTGGGCAATGCCTCTCAGTACCACCCTCCCCATAAATTTGGTTGTCAAAAAAAAAAAAAAGGAAAAAGAAACAGTAGCAGCAGTACATCAACAGGGAGCTGCCAGAAACTCAAGCCAGATTCAGAAGAGAACTTGAAATCAGATGGATCTTGGCTAAAAGCAGAAAGATATTTACTTGTACTTCAATGAGAATGTAAAGGCACTAGAATGTGTGGATCATAACAAACTATGGATAGCATTGTGAAGAATGGGTATTTCAGAATTCTTCATTATGTTCATGAGGAACCTGGACATAGACCAAGAAGCATTTGTTAGAATATTACAAGGAGATACTGAATGGTTTAAAATCAGGAAAAGTGTGTGTGAGGATTGTATCTTTTCAACATACTTATTCCATCTGTATTTTGAGCCAATAATCCGAGAAAGTGGATTAAATTAAGAAGAATATGACATTAAGATTGGATGAAGACTCATTAAAAACCTGGGATATGCAGATGGTACAGTTTTGCTTGCTACAATTGAAGAGGACTTGAAGCACTAGTTGATGAAGATCAAAGAATACAGTTTTCACAATGGATTAAACCTGAATGTAAAGAAAATAAAAATCCTCAAAACTAGACTAATAAATAACATGATAAGTAAAGAAAAGATTCAAATTGTCAAAGAGTTTATTTTGCTTGGATCTACAATTAATGATAGTGGAAGCAGCAGTCACGAAATCAAGCAATCTGCTGCATAAGACCTCTTTAAAGCATTAAAGAGTATACTGTGCAGATTGCTGGGCACAGGGAGGAGACAGCAGGAAAAAACTGGTCCAGGAGTCTCTTCCAAAGTGGATCTCGCTGGTGGGATGATTCTCACTAGGAGAAGCAGCTAAACAGACTCTGCTGTTGCTGTTGTTAAGTACTGTGGAGTCTGTTCCAACTCATAGTGACCCTGCACAGGGTTTCCGAGGCTGTAAATCTTTAAGGGAGCAGAACAACTCATCTTTCTCCCCCAGAACTACTGATAATTAAGAACTGCTGACGTTTAGGTTAGCAGCCCGATTCATAACCACTACACTAACAGAGCTCCTTAGAGGAGGTTAAAAACAAAAACAAAACAAAACAAAAAAAACCACCCAGTCCTGCATTAGATCACACAGGCACAGTGGGAACGTCAAGAAATTTCACAGTCAGCTTTGAAGGCAAGAGTCCATTATGTGTTGCTAAAGAATTATTCATATTTTCCTGCAGGTTTTCTATTTCTTTTACTTTGTCTGTTTAGGATTTTCCCCGCTCCTTTTTCTTGTTTAATACCACCCCCCCAGGGTTTTATGCCATTCAACTTCTTTTTAGTGTTGAGTTTTGGTTCTTCTTACATACTGTGGGAGAGCTTTTCCTTCATATCTCACCTGACAAGAGACAGAAACTGCAGCCATACAGTCAAGCTACAATTGCATCCTCTAAAACCCCACTAATTGGGCAAAAGCAAAAATCAGCTGATATAGACCAGAGCCACATTCTACAACCAACATTCTGAATTGAGCTGCAAGAGCAGTCAACAGAGAAGTCTATCTCCTGATCATATCTACCAGGAGCCAATTGGAGAATAACTAAAAATCCATCAAAATACATTCATCTAATTAATACAAATAGAAAAACAACAAAATGCCTAAAAAGCAGCAGAAAATTGCTGCTCACATGCATAAACAAGTAAGAATAGCTCAAATAAACAACCAAGAAAAAGAGTTCGGAATTGCATTGGAGAGTAGAGAGGATTTGGAAATGTCTGAAAAGGAACATAGGAGAATGATATTGAGGTACATCCAAACATCCCAAAAAAAAGTCAAGGGAAATAAGAAAGAAGTAAGAAAAGCACTACGGAACAATCAAATAAAATAAATATAGCATTGGAAAGAGTAACGCGGCACTTCCCTGACCAGACAACTCAGGTAGGGAAGTCTACGGGGAAAAGGGGCAGAATCGCACATAGGAAACCTCTGTCTAGCAGACAGTCTTTGAACAAACATAAGATCTTATATTTCAACAGTCTGAACTTGTTTTTTTAAAAGATCAAATTGCGGATGAATTACAGGCATTTTAAGCTTTTGCCTGCCTGCATGTGGCTCCCACTTCCGTGCCTGTGCAGGCAAGTGCCTCTGCCCCCTACAGACACTGGAATGCAGGGTGAGAGAAACCCCACTTAGGAGGCTGCATTTCCAGAGAAAAGGAAGCATAAACTAACAAAGCAGAACAAATAGAGAGGGATATCGGCATAGATATCAGGAAATTCGGGGTACACACGGTGCAGAGAGACTGAGAGAGGCATTCTTTATGTCATCAAATACGGACACTGCCTCCCTCCAGCCATTACCCCAGCCCTCTACAGCTCAGGCCTAGACCAGCCCTCTGCCAAGGCACCGAGGCTCAGGAATACCCAAGGCACAAGCCTGCCCACTGAGGCCAAGGCTCTCCCAAGGCACAAATCACATACCCGCCGCAGCCGAGGCCAAGGACTGCCCTGAGGCCCAACCTGCCCACAGACTGGTCACAAAGGCCCAAGCCCAACCAAGGCCCAAATCACATACCCGCCACCGCTGAGGTCCAGGGCCCCCAAGGCCCAACCCACTGTGCAGCCAGGTTGCTGAGGCCAGTGCCTTTGACACCCAACCCGCCCGCCCGAGGCCCAAACCACCCACCGAAGGCCCAACCCTCCTGCAGCCTGGTCGCTGTTGTCCAGGCACCCAGAGGCCCAACCCGCCAGCCTGAGACCCAACTCGCCCGCTCGAGGCCCAAACCACCCGCCCGAGGCCCAACCCTCCTGCAGCCCGGTCACTGACGTCCAGGCCACCAGAGGCCCAACCCGCCCACCCAAGGCCCTAGGCCCAACCCTCCTGCAGCCCAGTCGCTCAC
>NW_006408770.1:2128875-2137514 GCF_000296735.1 Chrysochloris asiatica | reverse complement strand
GACCCTACCCAGAGAAACAGAGATGCCTGAGATGGAGACAGCGATAATGACGTGGTGATAAAACAACTGGGGACTTTGGACCCAGAGAGGGAAAGGGACTGTGGGCTGAAAACTGGGGGGAGGAGGGGGAAGTGTAGGGAGCGGGTTTCTGGGATATACCCTTTTGGTGGTTGAGGATGCATGGAGGGGATTGGAACCATGGCAGTGAGATGATATACGTTGGAATGAATGTAAAACTAACGTTCTCCCATGTAAACTATCATATAATTCACAATAAAACATTTAAAATAAATAAATAAATATAGCATTGGGGACAATACAAAACCAGTACAAAGAGGTCCAGATGATCAATACTAAAATATCAGAAATGAACAATACACTGAAAGGGCAAAGGAGAAGAGCTGACAGAATGGAAGCTAGAATCAAAGAGCTTGATGATGAATCTCTCAATACTGCTAAGATAGAAGAACAAGCAGAAAAAAGCATGACAAATTCTGAAGAAGCCTAAAAACCAACAACAAGAACAACCAAAAAAAACCCACAGAAGAACTGCTGGAAGGAATTTCCCCTAACATCTGAAAGACAAAAAGATAAACATTCAAGAAATGATATGAACCCCAGGCAGGATTGATCCCCCAAAAAATCTCCAATATATATTATAATCAGAAGAGAATCCTGAAAGCAGCTAGGGAAAACAGAAGTGTTACCTACAAAGGAAAGCCAGTAGAACTAAGTTCTGATATCTCAACAGAATCCATGCAGGCAATAAGGCAATGGGAAGATATATAAAACTCTGAAGGAAAAAAAATTGTCAACCTAGAGTCATATACCCAGCAAAACTGTCAATCAAGTATGACGGCAAAATCACATCATTTTAGGATAAACTGAAAATAAGAAGTATTGCAAAGGTCAAGCCAGTGCTCTGAAACATAATAAAGGGAGTCCTTTGGACTGAGAACCTACAAGCGCAGACAACAACTAGAGATTGACATATGTGGCAACATTATCTAGACTCAGCCCAGATATGGAAGAGTCCAGAGCTGAAACAAAATACAAGAATGAAATTAGGGGATCTGGGATATCAGTCTTTGATCAGGACCACTACAAAGTGAAAGAAGAGAACAGTATAAAAACAAAGATCCAGGTGGTGAGGAGATCAGGTAGATTTCAGGATAAAACAGACTGTCATAAAACTTAATATACGGTAAATGCAAAGAAACTTAATGCATCTCCACGTCAAAACTAGAAATGGAAAATCCAAGAAGATTATAGAAACACTGAAACTATGAAGAAATTGACAAGAAAAAGCACACAGACAAAAATGAACTCAGCAAAGGACAGCATACAGAACAAAGAAACCCAAAGCATCACAAAAATCAAACCACATAATGAGAGCAAATAAAGGAGCTCTGGTAGCGTAGTGGTTACGAATCGGGCTGTGAACCTCAAGGTCAGCAGTTCGAAACTACCAGCTGTTCCGCAGGAGAAAGATAAGGCTTTCTGCTCCCGTAAAGATTTACAGCCTCGGAAACCCTGTACAGGGTCGCTGTGAGTCGGAACCTACTCCACGGCATTTAACAACAACAACAACCCATACTTATCAATAATTACAGAGTATCAATTGATTAAATGTACCAGTCAAGAGACAGAGAGTAGCAGAATGGATAAGAAAATAGGATCTTTCATTATGCTGCATATAAGATACACAACTAATACTCAAAGACAAAAATAGATTTTAAAAATTAAAGGCTGGAAAAAATATACCAATCTACTTACAATAAAAAATGAGCAGGAGTGGCAATATTAATCTATGATGAAATAAACTTTAAGACAAAAAACAACATGAGAGACAAAGAAGGACATTATCACATGGCTAAAGATCAATTGAAAAAGAGGACATAACCATAATAAATATGTTCCAAAAGAAGAGTCCCAAACTACATAAAGCAAACTCTAGTGGGAGAATTTAATATACCACTTATGAAAAAAGAACAGAACAACTAGAAAGAAACTCAACAATGCAATCAAGCAACTTGACCTCATAGATTTATACAGAGAGTTCAACCCAACAATATCACAATACACATTCTTTTACAGTACACACAGAATATTCTCCAAAACAGACCATGTGTTGGGCCACAAAGCAAGTCTCCATAAATTTAAAAACATCAAAATATCATAAAGCATGGAGGGTATTGTAATCATTGCAATGAAACAAAATACGATAAGTTGAGTAAAGAACTGATGTTCTCTCATGTAAGCTATCACTCAATTCACAACAAAGCTTTAAAAAATATTTGAAATACAATATAGCTGATATATAATGTTAGAAGCACCTAGAGAAACTCATTGTGAGGATACACATTGATACAGATTTCTTGAAAGAAATTTATCAACAAGCATCAGTTTTTAAAATGTAAATGAGCTTTGAGCTAGAAGAAATGGTAACCATATTAACATTGGAATATAAAATAGTTATAGAAAAGTACATAAAACATTGTGTACATCTCAATATGATAGCAAATTAAATATCCTTTTTTTAAAAAACCTTTTTATTATGAACTGAGTGAGGGTTTATATGGCAGATCAACAGTTTCACATCCAACAAATCATACACTTTGTTTCAGCTCAATGATTGCAATTCCTTCCATGTAACAGCAGTTGACCCATTTCCTCCCTGTGATTCCTAACTCTATTCTACCATTCTTCACAACCCTTAAGTTTGTCCTTAGGTAAACATTACTCTTTTGATCTTGAATGGTTGGCCATTCCATGATGAGCATACCTTATCAACAAGCATACCTTATCAACAAGCATGTTGTTGCTCCCCTATATACCTATCTATAGCTTGACTAAAAATTGGGTCATAAGGATGTTCTGTTCCAGACATGAATGGTGGCTGAGGGTCATAGTCTCGGGTTCTTTCAGTCTTTCAGACCAGTAAGTCAATTATTTTCATAATTTTGAGGTTTTTTCTACATTAAATACCTTAATATATATATTACAAAGCATCTTCTCAGACTACAATGTTGTAAAATGAGTTATCAACATTAAGAAGATCAAGAAAATAAAATCAAATACATGGAAACTGAATAACACCTTGTTTAAAGGCTACAGTGTAGTAGAACAAATAAAAAGTGAAATTTAAAAAATTTCTAGAAACAAATGAGAATGAAACCCAACATACCAAATGTTTGGAACACAGGAAAATCAGTGCCAAGAGGACAATTTATTTCAATAAATGCACACATTAAAAAAAAAAGAAACAACCAAAATCAACACATTAAAAGAACATATACAACAATTAGAAAAAGACTAGCAAAGTAAACCTAAAGTCACCAGAAGAAAAGAAATTATAAAGATTAGAGCAGAAATAAATGAGATAGAAAAAAGAAAAACTACAGAAAGAATCCACAAAAAGCTGGTTCTATGAAAAGATTAATATCATTGACAAACCTTTGGCAAATTGAACAAACAAACAAAAACAGAGGTAAAAGACACAAATAATATGCATAAAAAACCACATGGATGATGTCACAACACACCCAATGGAATCAAAAAGGATAATAACAGAGTACTATGAAGAGTTGTACTCCAACAAATTTGAAGATCTCAAAGAAATGGATACATATTTAGGAAAACATGACCTATCTAAACTTACACAGAATGAAGTAGAAAACTTGAACAGACCTATAAAAAAAGAAGAAATTAATCAGGTCATCAAAAAACTCCCAGGCAAAAGATCAGTCATAGATGGCTTTACTGGTGAAGTAGACCAAACATTCAGAGAAGTTGTCGTTGTTGTTATCTGCCGTGGAGTCGGTTACGACTCGTAGCAACCCTGTACTGGGTTTCTGAGGCTGTAAATATTTATGGGAGAAGAAAACCTCATCTTTCTCTCAAGGCATCACTGGTAATTTTGGACTGCTGACCTTGCGGTTCAGAGAAGAGCTGACACCAATTCTACTCAAACTATTCTAGGATACAGAAAAAGAATGAACAACTTCCTAATACATTTTATGAAGCAAGCATAATCCTTATGCCAAAACCAGGGAAGGCCACCACTAAAAAGGAAAATTATAGACCAATATCCCTCATGAACATAGATGCAAAAATTCTCAACAAAATCCTAGCCAATAGATTTCAACAACATATCACAATATAGCCACAAGAAATACCAGCCCAAACACAAATAGATATATGTACACCCATGTTAACTGCAGCACTAACCACAATAGCAAAAAGATGGAGACAGCCTAAGTGCGCATCAATGGAAGAATGGATAAACAAACTTTGGTACATACACCCAATGGAATACTATGCTACCTTGAAGAATAACGATTAAGTTGCAAACAAAAAACCCCCTCATAATATGGATGAACCTTGAGACCATAATGCTAAGTGAAATTAGTCAGTCACAAAAGGACAAGTATTGCGTAAGACCATTATTGTAAAATCTTAAGAAAGATTTCCATACTAAAATAAAATTATGCAATGGTCATCAGGGGTGGGAGGGAGGGGACAATAACTCACAGGTTAGGGGCTACACACATGATAGCTCATGAGATGGGGAAGGCAATGAAAAGGAGATGGAGGGCAATTCACAAGAAGGAAGAGGAGGTAGATTAATGGGGATGATAAGGGAAGACTTAGGAAAGTATACATGGGCCAAATTGCATAGAGGTAGATTGTGATGCATGTACAGCCTTGGAAAAACAGGGGTCTGTGATAAAGGGATCAAGACAGTCTGAATGGGTAACAACAGAGGGGTTGTTTTATGGATATTGATTTCCCCTGCCTGCTACTGTAATAGAGACATTTAAGTGAGATACAAAGGAATATTGCACAATAGGATCACAAAACGTTTGTAAGTACATCTTCAGCATATAACTGATTGGATTAGCTAAAAGGATATTATAATTCTTTCTAAGCCTTTGTGGAGTATGGTGCCTTAGGTGGAATCCTGAGTCCCTCCCAGAACCTTCAGAGGTGGACATTAGCACTTGAAAAGGCATGCAGACTAATCCATGACTAGAGAAAAAGAAGATACTTTTTTGAAAGACCATGGCTGGGCTTTTAAGACAACTTTTTCTCAGTTGCACTCTGCCACAATAAATAGCATTTATGAAATAGGTCAAGATCTCATGATAAGATAAAAAGTTCCACACACACCTAAGATGATGCAAACAACTTCACAAGAGTGCTCTCTCCTTTCCTCTTCGTTAGTATTTATTTTCAGCTCCTGTTCAATGTGGTATTTATCCTCTACCTACTACACTGTTGTGACTTATTGGCCATTATTTGATTTTTGTATGGGGGAAGAAAAAGCTTTGTTACAGAAATCAGCATACTATTTTTTTAAATCTGGAGAGAAGATATTATGGTGACTGAAATTATGGTCAGGTGTCAAATATAAATGTATAAAGCCTTGCAATCCTGTCTCATATTACATTCATTTTATATTTGCTAGCAATATTAAAAGTTTCTGTTTTTGTTTGTGCAAACTCTAATTTCTATCAAGTGTCTTAGATTTTAAAAATTAGTATTGTATTACTGCCCTTTTCACTCTGCAAAAATCAGCTAACCAAACTTGGCCAGCAGGTGTTGATGATAAAGAAAGAAAATTGTTAATATCTGGTCTATAGACATTTGCATCTCAAATATTAAATGATTACTCACCACAAGCCAACCATTACTAGCATATATACGAAATACTTGTCTAGAATGAAAATGAATATTTCACTTGCATTTTTCACTTTAAAATTTCCACAATTAAAATACAAGTAATTAAAAGTTCACAAAAAAAAAAAAAGAGAGAGAGAGAGAGAGAGAACAAACAAGATGACAGATAGGGTGGAAGTGCAGTGAGGAGCTCCATCAGCAACAACAAAGAATACCAGACCAAGCAAGCTTAGGGGATGGTACAAGAACTCTGAACCACATATAAAGGAATATTTAGAAGGTTGGAAGGTTTACAGCCAGTGGAATTTGTAACAGAAGCAAGAAATCCAGTGTGTTCTAATCCAAGGTGCTCAGCTGTTCCCTGAGTGGCCATCTTGGGTGAGACTGAACGGGGGAAGGATCACAGCAGCCACAGATGCCTGGCAGAACCACGGAGATAAAGATGTGGACATTATTTTTGTTGTATTTATATTGGTCTCTTGCTGTCTGCACACCTCCATTCTGGTGATTAGAGGGGGTGCCTGAGTAAGTGGACACCCAACCCCACCCCCGTAGGGTTCTATTACACATGCACACAATTCTCCTCAAAATTTAAAGAGACAGTGTTCACTTAAAACCAAATGGCAGCACAAAACAGCCACAGCCAGCTCTGATTATCACTAGGAAAAAGGCCTCAACGGGGGTTGTGGAGTGGGACAGGCAGACTAAAACATAAACATGGTGAAAATTAAATCCTGAGTTACGTCATAATGACCAACAGTGGCATCTTGAAAATTCTCAGGAAGAAGAATGAAAAGGGAAGCCCATCTCCTGATCATATCTACCTGGAGGCAATCAAAAAGCATAAATAATACCAAAACACACAACCATCTAAGCATTAAGGTCACAGCTAACTACTGAATATGCCCCCAAAACAGAAACAGATTACCATATCTGCACATGTCCAGAAACAAGATAAAGTGACTGAGACAAAAGAGCTGAAGGTATACCTACACTCCATACTGGAAGGAGGGAAGGCTTTAGAAGTGCCTGAAAAGGAATTCAGAAAAATGATTATAAAATATAGCAAAATACTTTACAATGGAGATGAGAAAATAAGGAAAAAGTCAGGAAAGCGTTACAGGAACAATCAAATAAGATAGACACAGGACTGGAAATAATTCAAAACCTACAGAAAGAGATCCAAACGATTAATAATAGAATATTAGAAATGGACAATACACTGAAAGGGCAAATGAGTAGAATTGAAGAGATGGAAGCCAGAACTAGTGAACTGGAAGATAAATCTCTTAATACTGCTAAGATAGAAGAACAAGAAAAAAGGATTAAAAAATCTGAAAAAGGTCTAAGATTCATGTTGGATAACATGAAGAGGAATAACAAGAATTATTGGCATTCCAGAACAGGAAGAATCACACAAGTCCACAGAGGAGATAGTTGAAGAGCTTCTGGAAGAAAATTTCCCTAACATCTTGAAAAGTGAAAAGATAAGCATTCAAGAAGCTCAATGAACCACAGAAAGGATAGACCCCCAAAAGAAAATCACTAAGACATATAATAATAAAGCTCTCCAAAATCAAAGATAAGGACAGAATCCAGAAGGCAGCTAGGAAAAGAGAAGTCTAACACACAAAGGCAAGCAAATCAGATTAAGCTCGGATTTCTCAACAGAAACCATGCAGGCAAGGCAATGGGAAGACATATATAAAACTCTGAAAGAAAAAAACTGCCAACTAAGAATCCTCTACCCAGCAAAGCTGTCAATCAAATACGATGGTGTAATCAAAGCATTTCAGGATAAACAGGAGCTAAGGGATTTTGCCAAAGCCAACAATGTGATGAAAAACATCCTAAAGGGAGTTCTGTGGACTGAGAACCAACAAGAACAGACAACAACCAGAGATTGATGTACATGGCAGCAATCACATGGAACTCAATGACAAATGGAAGAGTCCGAGAACAGAATAAAACTATGAGAACAAATTCAGAGGATCTGGGAGGTCAGTCTATGATCAAAACAATTACAATGTGAAAGAAGGTAAACACAAAGGAAAAGAGATTCAGGTGGTGAGAAGGTCAGGTAGATTACAGGATAAAATAGACTGTTTTAAATGAAGGGAAAAGTTAAAGGACTATAAGGTAATGACTATGGTTGGATTTGGGGGGTGGTTTCACGGGAGGTGGAGGGAGGTAACAGTAGACCACAGGGTAAAGGCAGACACATCATAGTTTGGATGTTGGGGAGGGCAATACAAGAAGGCTGAGGAGGTGTAAGAACTAGGCAGATAGGGGAACACAGCAACAAGTTTGCATGGCCTAAGTGGGACAGAGGTAAATAGTGGATGTATGCTTAAACTTGAAACAAAAGGGCTCTGTGATACAGGGATCTGGGCATAGTTTGAAGAGGGGAAATAATACTAAGATGCTTGACTGTCTTATGAATATTGGTTTCCCTTGCCTACTTTATAAAATAGACACTTGAATGGGATAGAAACGAATGTCGGGAAACATGATTACAGAAAACTTGTAAACCCATCTTCAGCCTATAACTAACTGGATGGAATACCTAAAAGGGGTTTTAGAACTTGCCCAGTGAAACAGGCCTCTTGTGGAGCCTTTGCAGGGTATAGGACATTAGACGGAATCCTGAGTCCCATCCAGAACCTTCTGAGGTGAGACATCCCCACTAGAAAGGACAAGCAGACCAACCTGGAACAGCTAGAGTGACAGAAGATACATCTTCAAAGAAAGATCATCAGGAAAAACCCAAGACAAAATTGTCGGCATGACTGGCTACTGCAAGAATAAGCAAGCTGTTCGCTGGGAAGCCATCAGGGCAAGCAATCAAGTTCCTTCATGACAAATCTCCCTCTAAGACCGAAACTAAAAGGGAATACATGACCAAGCATGTAAGCTTGCTGGTGACCACATTGGTCTACTGGTGAGTGGAAGAGGGG
>NW_006408770.1:2122623-2128224 GCF_000296735.1 Chrysochloris asiatica | reverse complement strand
TAATTGTTATCATGACTAATTGCGACTGTCACAACTGTAAAGGTAGGAAGTTTTGTAACAAAAATGAGGGAGTGGTTAATCTTACAGTCCAGAAATAAAGGACCCTAGGATCATCAAGGGAGAAGAGCACAAGTGGAATGTGAGACCTTATCCAGAGAAGCAGTGACACCAGAGATGGAGGCAGAGATGAAGACATGGAGAGGGAGCAGCTGAGGATTCTAGATTCATGGGAAGACAGGGACAAAGAGCTGGCGGCCAGAAGGAAGACTTGCAGAATGCGCCCTTTGGTAGTTTAAATTATTATATATGCCTGAGTGTTTTTTTGTTTTTTTTTTAAAGGAGCTAAAGTGAATAGAAATACTGTTAACTGATGGTGCATGGAGGAGATTATACTCATTGTACTGAAACAAGGTGTATGACTTGTTGAATGTAAAACTGATGATCTGCCCTGTAAACTTTTACTCAATCTACAATTAAAACCTTAAAAAAAAATAGGGGGCTATAAAGGCACCAAACTTATATGCTTTCATGAGGGTGATTAGTATCAGAACCAGGTGGGTAAAATAGAATCCTCACTGAATAATTTTCCTCCTGTTCAGATGGGTCTGGTGAAATGGGATGGGAGATGATGAGGATAGGATTTTATAATTCAATTATGAGTGATTATTATCAGGACTAATGACAATGGTCACAACTGTAAATGTAGAAGAGTATAATTAAAAGGGGGAGCAGCTAATTTGTCATCCTTTGTGGAGAATTACTCTAATTTTAAGAAACAACTTTTGGCTTGCTACCGGGCCTTAGTAGAGACCGACCATGCAACCACTGGCTAAAAACTAGTATTAACACCCAGCTATCACAAACTGGGTGTTATCTTTGACACAAACCTTAATGCCATAAATTTGAACATATGCAGCAGAACTCCATTATTAAGTGGCAGTGGTATATGAGTATATGAGATGAAAGACAAGCAGATCCTAAGGTCACAAATAAGTTGCATGAAAAATTGGACTAAATGCCTATGACCTGTACCTCCGTTACTTTATTCTTTCACAGTTAGCACCTATGGCCTCAAGAGTTAATTCTGTGATGAATTGACTGAGGAAGAAAAAAGGTTGTCTTTGTTTGCACAAGGTTCTCCATGATATGCATGTATCACCCAAAATTAAAGAACTGTAGTTATGGGAATTCTAGTATGCAGAAAGTTGAGCAGTGCACTTCCTTTGTCACTTTGTCTTGAAAAAGAAAATATTAGAAGTAAGAATCCATAGAGATTTATGGGCTACAGCCAATGGTTTGACTGTGTGATCAGGACTTGGAAGGAGCACTAGTAGAAAAACCAGTAACACAGAAGACTGAGGAAGAAATATGTGGATAGAATTCTTCACATGGACAAAGAATGTGAAGATATTTGGGTCCTGTGTGAACGCTAACAAAAGGGTGATATCAATAGAGGAGCATTTCTGTAGTTACGTGAATCAGATAACCCATTAGATAACTATCAGTCAGCCTCCTTCCCCAGCCAATCATGTCATTGTCCAAAGGTAGCAAAGACTTTGCCATACTCAGTTACATTTCCCAGAATTCGATTATTGTATTTTTCCAGTTAGGGTGCATGCACCATAAGGGATAGTCTTGTGAGATTCTGGAAAGGAGAAGTGTGCCAGCAATTGTAGCATATAGTTTATGTAACATCATTTATGTACCAATTGTAACATAAACACTGTATCATTAATCTGCTGATTCAAACTGACATGAAACAAGCTGGGCCAGTTGAATGTGTTTACCTGCATGACAAAAGGCGCTCACTTTTTCATGATAGTGTTATCACCAAAGTTAGAGGCAATAAGAATGGACAGACTTCAGTCTATCCCGTCAAGTTCTAGCTTATGTTCATAGGGTTCAGCCTGCTCATGACCTTCCCTTACTATTAGCCCTATAGACTTCAAGTTCCTGTATCAGATGCAGAAACAACATTCCAGGGACTGCTTAAGTGTCCTCCACAATTATGTAAGCCAATCCCTGCAATAAATATATCCATATCTGTCTATCTATCTATCTATCTATCTATCTATCTATCTATCTATCTATCTACCTGCCCACCTACTTATTATCTCTAATTGTTTTTACTTATCTGGTTGAAGCCTGGCCAAAATAGGAGTTGTTTTATGTATCTTCGTGATTTGTTCTGGTCCTGCTTGAACCTGTTCATCACCACTGGCCACAGCCTGTGAAGCAAATTTGTGGGTCAAAGTGCATGGGAATCCACCCAAACAGGAGATCGTTCTGACATTCAAAGTAATGCTGTCTACTACATTTTATTCATTACTTTACCAGTCATACAAGCAAACAGTGTATGTTTTCTTACCTTGTAATATCTCTAACCACCAGAAATTTAAATGTGTAGAGGAAAGATTGATCTTACCATAAAACCTCAAAACTACATTTTTGGGAGAAAAAAAAGTTATTTGAGAATCCCTAATGATAGCAATTAAGTTATGAAAGTTTTATTAAAAAGACTTACTCTTCAGACAAATACTCAAGTCTTTACATCTTTTAGTCTCCAAGGCTACAGTGGCGGAACTTATATTCTACTGCTATATTGATGATGTCATCCACACCAAAGGAAAGAACTCTGGAACAGAGTGATACAGTGTCTGTTCAACTGAGACTGGAGAAAAAGATGTTTATTAGGAAACTGTGCTTATTTCCTTTTCTCCCACCATTGGAAGTTAAAACCAAGTTTTATAATTCAGAAATGGATGACTTATTTCTTGAAATCCAGATTCAGAATACTTCATCTTCAACCGTGTTCATACAAAAGGTTTCCTTAGAGCTGTGTGTAATGTACACTGTGACAGAATTAAATACAGTTAACCAAGCTGGCATAGATGAGTGTACTTTTGGAACCAGGACATTTTTGCAGTCAACGGAAGGACGCCAATACTTATACCACCTTCAACTCAAGGAGGAATTCACAGAGAAAGCCAGTACCATTAAGGGACTAACAGAAATGGGAAAACTTGTTATAACATGGAAAAGAAATCTAGGTGAAATAGCATTGATCCAGACGATCCAACTTGAAAGAGAAGCCCCAGGGTATGGAAATATGAGGCTCTCTTTGGAGACAATCCCAGATACTGTAGTTCTTGAAAAGCCTTTTCATATTACCTGTAAGATAACAAACTGCAGTGAAAGGAAAATGAAATTGGTCTTGAAAACATGTGATACAGATTCAGTTCGTTGGTGTGGAAAGTCAAGAAAGTATCTTGGAAAGCTGCCACCAAGTTCATCTCTCTGTTTTACCCTCACACTACTGTCCTTGAAACTGGGCCTTCAAAGTATATCTGGAATACAGATAAAAGACAAATTATTAAAGAGAACATATGAATATGATGATGCCGCACAAGTCTATGTAATACCTTCTATGGTTAAAATAAAAAGCTGATGAAAATTTCCAGTATTATGCTTTCCAGGGATTTCAGAAAAAAGTTTTTTATATATTTGTCAGCAGCAAAATGTTCGACAATTAATAACAAATATAAGGGAAATTTTTTAAATTTATTTTCTGTAAGATTCTGAATGGCTTTGAGAATGAAGTATTTGTTGATTTTGAAAAGAAAAATGTATTTTTTCCCATCTCTTACTTGTATGAACTATTTTATAATTCTACCTTGTATACTTCTTAATTTTTATGACTGTATTAAGATCATTATATATGGCCATTGTTGTTCGGTGCCTTTGAGTCAGTTTCAACTCATAGTGACCCTATATAGGGTTTCCGAATTATAAACCTTCACAGAAGCAGAAAGCTCTATATGTCTCCCACACAACAACCGGTGAGCTCAAACTGCAGACCTTGTGGTTAGCAGTCCTTTAGAGCCACCGCATTCCTATAGATGGCCATTAGATATTTTTTTAATAGTGAAGCTACTACTGTCATCAAGTTCATTTCTACTCACATTGCTGCTGGTAAGTGTGATAGAGTTGGTTCTGACTTACAGTGACCCTGTACAGGGTTTCCAAGGAGCAACTGGTGAGTTTGAACCACTGACCTTGATTCAAACCAACCTTGTGGCCCAGTACTTATCCTACAGTGTAACAACATAGTGATCCTATATAGGGTTACTGTGGTTATGAATCTTTATGGGAGCAGACAGCCTCATTTTTCTCATGCTGAACATCTGGTGAGTATAAACCACCGAACTTGCAGTTAGCACCCCAACACCTAACCCACAGCACCATTTAAAAATAATTAGATCTGCCTTCCAGAAATAGTTAATAGCATTTGACTCAAGCTATAATCGAGAAAATATAAAAATTTCTTAGTATTGTGATACTTTAAATCATTATTATAGTTTATTTAGTATTATTTCAACTTTCGTTGTTAAGTTGTTAAGTACCATGGAGTCGGTTCCGACTCATAGTGACTCTGCCTAGGGTTTCTGAGGCTGTAAATCTTTACAGGAGCAGAACGCCTCATCTTTCTCACACGGAACTGCTGGTAGTTTTGAACTGCCGACCTTGAGGTTAGCATACCGATTCGTAACCACTACGCTATTTCAACTTAAACGATTTTATTTTGTTCCTTTTTTCTGTTTGATGTCTACTACTTGGAAAGAACATGATCTTTTCTAATGCTGTTGTTGTCAGGTGCCATCTAGTCAGTTCCAAATCAGTGACCCAGTGCACAACAGAATGAAACACTGCCCAGTCCTATGCCATCTTCACAATTGTTATGTTTGAGTCTATTGCTGCTGTCACTGCACCAATCCATCTCATTTTCGTTGGCCCTCCACTTTACCCATACTAATGGTAATACTATATTTTCTAATAGTTTTGCATTTCTATGACATGTTGAACTATCATTGTTAGCTGCCATTGAATCGGGCCTAACTCATGGTGACCACACACACATGATTGCTATCATTTTAAGTGGCTGTGATTTTGAAAGTAGATCACCAGACCTTTCTTCCCAGTATGTCTTAGTTTGGAAGTTCTGCTAAAGCCGGTTCACCAGCATAGCAACACACAAGCCTCCACTGACAGACAAGTGGTGACTGCACTTAGAGGCAGGCTTCCTGCATGGAAAGCAAGAACCACCACTAGCTTTGTATGAACCAAGAAATTGTTATTCTTACAAGAGGGCCTTGTTAAAACTACTTATATTATTCAGTTGGTCCTTAACAATTACCGTAAATGATTATTTCACTTTTATTTGAAGTAAAAAATCAGCTTGTGTGTGTGTGACTGAAAATATGCCATTTCTTTCATAAGGTTGCTTTGTTGTTGTTAAGTGCAGTCAAGTCCATCCTGACTCATAACTACCCTGCATAGGGTTTCCAAAAAGCATCTGGTGGATATTTATCCTATAGCGCCACACCAGGATTCCAAGGTAGCTTTAGTGGGTTCATAAATTTTGGTAATTCCACTCAGTTCCGACTCATAGAGACCCTGCATATGGTTTCTGAAGCTTTTTTTTTTTAATTAAATGTTTTTATTTTGCATTGAGTGAAAGTTTACAGGGCACATCATCAGCTTCACAGTCAACCATTCATATAGCTTGTTTCATTACATTGATTATTATCCCCTCCATATATC
>NW_006408770.1:2103767-2106583 GCF_000296735.1 Chrysochloris asiatica | reverse complement strand
TTCTGCAGTCTAGTCCCTTAATCTGCCGGGGCACAGCAGGATTGCCTTGTTGCTGTTGGTACAAATCTCCTCAGGGCGTCTCCCCTTGTGCCGGCCAATGCCGGCTTGTGCCTTGCTGGCAGGGTTTGAGCCTTGGAGGTTAGGCAGTGGGCTAGCCTGTGTTGCTAGGTCAGGGAAGCACCGGACGTCCCTCCCCTAATGCTCTTTTATAGGGTTTCTGAGGAGCAGTTGGTGGGCGTGGACCCATGACCCTGTAATTCAGGTGTCCTTGTAGTGGCACCCCAGCCCTCAGGGCCATGCCGGGGCTCCTGCTGAACCTTCTAAGATAAAAGATAATAATAAAAATAAAGGGGGGACCCAAATGGGGTTCCCCAGTGGGTGCTCGCGGCAGGAGGTGGACTGCCTGCCCCCGCGCTCCGCGGTTCAGTTGAGCGTGAGGTGAGCTGTTTGCCGGTGCACGCCCGGGTCAATTGGGCAGGGCAGAAGTGGTTCAGGCAGGCCCAGTTGGTGCCTGAGGGACGCTGCTCGGTTCAGCGGGAGGCGGGTTGCTCACTTTTGCGCATCTGGCAGGCCCTCAGTATGCGGCTCGGGCAGGCTGGCAACTGCTCGCCTGTGTGCGTGTGCGCCCGGCGGGCCCCGGGAACCCACAGGTCAACTGGGCAGGGCAGAAGTGGCTCAAGCAGGCACAGTCCGTGCCTGATGATGTCAGACAGTCGCCGCCTCTCTCCCTTCAGGGTTTTTTATTGTTTTATTTTTTCCTCTTCCTCTCCTAAGCTAACTTCCCTCTGTCCACTGTATGTGCAGAAATCCCCCCTTAGGGTAGGTGTCACCAGTGGTTCTCCCTGTTTGAGTCTCCCAGCCACTGGAGGCTCCGCACGAGCTGGTTCCCGCCCCACCCCCCCAAGCCCAAAGGAGCTGGGGATGCTGCGGCGCCCTTCTAAAAAGCCTGTAATTCCTTGCACAGTGATTTCTCAAAGAAACGGGTCTAAGGCTCTGGCGCACTAAGGTTTACGCGGGAAGCCTCTGAAGCTTTTAAATCTTCACAGTACAAAGCCTTATCTTTCTCCCTGCAGATTGTATAGTGTTACATTTGTGTGAAGGAGCTCTCGCAGTGTAGTGGTTACGAGTCGGGCTACTTACCTCAAAGTCAGCAATTCAAAACTACCAGCTGTTCCACAGGAGAAAGATGAGGTTTTCTACTGCTGTACAGATTTACAGCCTCAGAAGCCCTATGCAGGGTCTCTGAGTTGGAACCGACTCCACCACACACATATTGAACTGACTTTTTCCATTTCTGATTCAATTAACAAATCAAAAGAATTGGTTTATATTTTTCAGTTGTTATCTCTACAGGGGTGGTGCTGGTTATGTGCCACCAAGTCAGTTTGACTCATTGCAAACCTGTATAGGGTTTTTGAGGCTGCAAATCTTTCCTAGTTTGATGCTGCGGATTAATACACTGGACTGCAAGATCGGTTTGAACCACAAGGTCAGTGGTTCAAGCTCACCAGTTGCAGAAACTCTTTACAGGGTCGCTATGAGTTGGAACTGACTCGATAGCACTTCACAACAAATCTTTACTGGAGCACCGTCCACCTCTGCTTCCATGTTCACTGGCTAGCCTGGTGTTGGGGGCTTGATCCCGCAGGAGGAGAAGACCACCAGCACCGTTGTTGCTTTGACAGAGTTGCTTTATGGCCTGAGTACGGGCTCCAGCGCCGCCCCAGGCCCTGCCAGGCCGGGCCATGAAGTGTCACTACAAGGCGCTGGGGGTTCCACGTGACACCTGTAGGAGGAGTTCAAGAAGGCCTATCAGAAGCTCGTCCTGAAATGGCACCCAGAAAAACAACTGGATAGTGCTGAAGAGGCAGCTGAGCAATTTAAATTAATCCAAGCAGTATATAATATGTTAAGTGACCTTCAGGAAAGAACTTGGAATGATATCAGAGAGGCTTTGCTTTATGGAGAGTATCAACATGACAGCCTAGATATGCATCACTTTCACTGTTACCTGCTATTCTGGCTACTGAGATGATGAATAGGGTTTCTACGTGCTGTATCGTAATGTTGTTGAAATGATTTCAAAGGAAAAACTACTATCTTTTAAAGGATTTCCCAACTTTTGGAGACTCTCAGAGTGCCTATGATACAGTAGTCCATCTTTTCTATGCTTATTGGCAGAGTTTCTGCACATAGACAAATTTTGATTGGAAGGAAGAATATGAAACACTACAAGGTTTGAACCGCTGGGAAAAATGAGCCATGGTAAAAGAAATGAAGATCCGGAACAAAGCAAGGAAAGAGAAAAAATGAGTTTGTCTGACAGCTGGTAGCTGAGATAAAAGAGTGCAGACTCACCAGAAGCTAGTGGAATAACAGTGTGGAGAAGGCGAGGAAAGTGGAAGAGTTGAGACGGCAACAGAAGCTAACGTAAACTAAGCTGGTGGAACAGTACAAAGAACAGAACTGACTCACAGTGGTCAACTTGGAGAAATAACTTAGAGAAATGGTGGCACTGTATGGAAAGAAGTTTGGATATGGATCAGCTGAAGATGAAATGGAGGAACAAGAGCCCAGCTATGGACAGGATGGCAAGGACAGTGATAAGGTCGAGGATGCTGCAATTCCTGATGGCCTTTACTGCCTGGCATGTGACAAATCATTCAAGACAGAAAAAGCTATGAGGAACAAGAACACCCACACTTGCAGATAATATCCATTCAGTGACTGGATGATCAGAGCTCAACCAGAAGAAGAAAGAAGAGGAAAAAAGAGTAATCTGATACAATTTGATGAACTTGACCTACACCTATGGA
>NW_006408770.1:2079987-2103212 GCF_000296735.1 Chrysochloris asiatica | reverse complement strand
GGGGGGCAGACTTGCAGGGTATACCCTTTGGTTGGTTGAAGATGCATAGAGGGGATTGTAACTATGGCAATGAAACGATATACGATACAATGAATGTAAAACTAATGTTCTCCCATGTAAACTATCATATAATTCACAATAAAACATTAAAAAAAAGAAAAGCTACGAAGAGTCATGAAAAATCAAAGAAGCATCATGAAATGGTTGCCTTATTAAAAGAAAAATTTTCAGGGACCTCCAACTGATGAAAATACATTGAATGCCAATTCTGATGTAGAAGTGGAAGAGTCACCCAAACAAAAGCTTTCTAAAAAAAAAAAAGAAGAAAGGACACGCCACTGTTTTCTCATGAAATTGTCTAAGGGTTTCTGATTGTGGACTCCCAGCAGCGGACATGGCGCACTAGAACTTCAAGAAGATTATGGTGGTTCCATCCGCCAAGGACTTTATTGATCTGACATTATCGAAGACTCAACGAAAGACTCCAACAGTTATTCATAAACATTACCAAATTCATCGCATTAGACATTTTTACATGAGGAAAGTCAAATTTACTCAACAGAATTACCATGACAGACTCTCTCAGATTTTAACAGATTTCCCCAAATTGGATGATATCCATCCATTTTATGCTGATTTGATGAATATTCTCTATGACAAAGATCATTACAAGTTGGCTCTAGGACAAGTAAATATTGCCAAAAATTTAGTGGACAGTGTTGCCAAAGATTATGTACGTCTTATGAAAAACAGAGATTCTCTGTACCGCTGCAAACAGCTGAAACGTGCTGCCCTTGGACGGATGTGTACTATTATCAAAAGACAGAAACAGAGCTTGGAATACTTGGAGCAAGTGCATCAGCATTTATCCCGTTTGCCAACCACTGATCCGAATACCAGAACTCTGCTTTTGTGTGGGTACCCAAATGTTGGAAAATCCAGCTTCATCAATAAGGTGACAAGAGCCAATGTGGATGTTTAGCCTTATGCCTTTACAACTAAATCTTGGTTTGTTGGGCACATGGATTATAAGTATCTTCATTGGCAGGTGGTGGACACTCCAGGAATTTTGGACCATCCTCTGGAGGACCGGAACACCATTGAAATGCAGGCCATCACGGCCCTGGCCCACCTGTGCGCCACTGTCCTGTATATAATGGATCTGTCTGAGCAATGTGGGCATGGATTGAAGGAGCAGCTCAAACTCTTCCAAAACATTAAGCCTCTCTTTATCAATAAGCCACTTATAGTTGTAGCAAACAAATGTGATGTGAAGAGAATAGCTGAACTTTGTGAAGACGATCAGAAAATATTTGTAGATTTGCAGACCGAAGGATTTCCTGTAATAGAGACCAGCACTCTGACTGAGGATGGTGTTATTAAGGTTAAGGTTAACTCATCGAGTTGAAACCAAAATGAAAGGCAATAAAGTGAATGAGGTGCTGAACAGATTGCATTTAGCTGTACCAAACAAAAGAGATGATAAGGAGAGACCTCCCTTCATCCCAGCAGGAGTAGTGGCCCAAAAGAAGAGAATGGAGATTGAGGAGCCTAGAAAGAAAAGGGAACAAGATATTGAGCTGGAAATGGGAGATGATTATATTTTGGATCTTCAAAAGTACTGGGATTTACTGAATTCCTCTGAAAGGTATGATGAGATACCAGAGATCTGGGATGGCCACAACGTAGCTGATTATATTGATCCTGACATCATGAGGAAATTGCAAGAGTTAGAAAAAGACGAAGTAAGATCAGCTGCTGGAGAATATGACAGTGACTCTGAAAGTGACGATGAGGAAATGGCAGAGATCCAACAGTTAGCCAGTCAAATTAGAGAGAAGAAGAAACTGAAAATTCTGCAATCAAAGGAGAATACGCAGGGACCCAGAATGCCTCGGACTGCTAAGAAGGTTCAACGGAATGTTTTGGAAATGAGATGAGAAGTCTTGGTGTTGACATGGATGATAAAGACAATGCTCACTATGCAGCCCAGGCAATAAGATCTCGAAGTGTCACTAGAAAAAGAAAACGCGAAGACTCTGTTCCACCCTCTTCTGTAGCCCGGAGTCGTAGTTGTTCTCAAACACCCCATGATGTTTCTGGTCTTCGGGATGTCAAGATGGTGAAAAAAGCCAAGACAATGATGAAGAAGGCTCAGAAGAAGATGAATCGCTTGGGAAGGAAAGGGGAGGCAGACAGACATGTGTTTGATATGAAACCCAAACACTCTCTGCAAAGAGGAAATCTGGTAAAAAGGACAGGAGATAGTGTCCTTTTCACTGAAAATGTTTGTTTGAACTATGGGGGTTTTGTTTTGTTTAGTTGTGCGTATGTGGTAAAATATACAAAACATAAAACTAACCATTGAGTATATAATTCAGTGGTGTTAAGTACTTTCATGCTATTGTGTTATGTTTGGTTTGCTTTGCTTTGGAATTTCCTAATGTTGGAGGTAAAGATTATAAACAAAATACGTAAAGCACTTGTTGCTTTTCTGAAAATCATGGTTAACAGGTTAACTTTATATGAGTATGAGAAAGTTTTGTCACATCTTGCTATTGAAACTCTGTTGAGTGGGCAGTGACTTCAGAGTTTAATTGCTTGCTTCAGAGTCACAGAACTGGAAAGACCTAACTGATGTAACTGTGTTACTTTTGATGGAGAAAAACCTTATGAATTGACCTTCATACAGGAAAACATCTCCACTTGTGGGCTTAGGAGATGACTCCCTGGGTCACAGAGGGAGGGAGTGGTGATGAGTAGACTGGGCCCTTAAGGCTTCAGGTGCTCCTGAATGATTCTGTGTCTTTGTCCATTATAGCCGTGTAAATCAGTCTCCACCTGCTTTGTCCCAGATATATTTCTGTCAGAAAGTATTTTGTTTGTCTTTTTTTTGTGTGTGTGTGTGTTTAGTTACAAATCACGAATGATTTGGGCAAGTGAAAAGGGCAAAAATCATTATGTTTGCAAAATATAAAGTACTTTATTTGGAATAAAATTTTAGTTACAACAATTATTAAAAAAAGAAGAAAAACAGAAACTAGAAGAGTTATGATGACAGTCTCAATGAGAATGGAACTGGGGGAGAAAAGACTGATTCAGAAGATACTAACTTAAATCAATGCAGTGCCAAAAAATTGTGAGGCCGTCCGCAAGAAAACATCAGTGTCACAGAGGCCACCAAGCAGTGTGAAGATCTAAAAAGTGAAATTAAAAGTGTTCCTAAACCCAAAGGAAAGAAAGCCAAAGATATGAAAAAACCTGTTGAACAACAAATGGGTTCAACCTGCCTTGATGAATTTCCACCCCAGAATAAACTTTTTGGACACCTAAAGGCTATGCAAAAACACTTTCATCATCGTCATCTTTAAACAATGTAAATAAGTAGTCAAAGCAAGAAAGAAAAATGTAGAAACAGAAATTCTTTCACCATGTGTTCTTTTTGACTGTCTCTAGATTTCAAAACCAAAAACTGAACTGAAATCATCTAAAGAGTTAAAATTTCAGTAATTTGCCATTTGTTGCATTGTGGAAGATTATTTTTTATCTTATAAAAACTTTTTTTGTTGTTTATATACATTTTAAACATTTCACTAGTGACTGATTGAATTCTGCTCTTGCCATTTGAATTGACTTGAATGTCTCAAACAGGTAAATATTATAACTTGTGCACGCTTGGTTTCTGTCGACTCATGGGCAGAAATGTACAGGGAAATTAAATTAACATTCAGAAGCAAAAAAACATTCTTTACTGGAGCAGAAAGCCTCATCTTTCTCCACCAGAGTGACTGGGCTTTTGGTTAGCAACCCAACTTGTAATCCACTGCTCTTCATAGGATATTAAAACTACTTGGAACATATGATTTTCTTTTAACCATTTTGCCTAATATAATTGTTTACCTCTTATCAAGCTCCCAAATCAGACTTCAGCCACTGAAAATATTCAGTGGTGACTCTTAAGTTCTCAAAGGAGGAATCAACACAAAATAGATAAATACACACTACACTCTTATCATATACAAAAATACACTCCCAAATCCTCCACTTATATACATCCCTATATTAAAATTAATGGCATCAATGTATAACTCTTAAAATTAATGGTGACAACTCATTACTCCCATTTTTTTTGTTAACAGCCTTTCTTTCTTACATATTTCCCCCACAACCAGTTCCACATGCAATCAACATTATAATCATGTATGTATACTTAACCCAGTTTTACACTGTCATGTATAGTGGAGCTGCTTTAATCTTCCTTAGAAAAATGTTACCAAGTAATATATACTTCTATTCATCTTCTTGTTGTTGTCATTTAACAATATATTGTAGAAATTTTGCTAAGTCAATTTTACATGTCTTCCTCATTTATCACTGGCAATATAAGTCATCATAGAAAGTTACTTTCATTCAATAACACCTCTAGTGTTTTCCTCCCAATTTTCTTGGGCATTCAGTGAGTATTGTGAAAATAATCATTATCTAATGTTGTTGGATTATATACCATGTAGTTCAATTAGGAGATTAAAAAGGCAAGACCTACCTTTAGAATCTCTTTTAATCCTGGTGAAAATGAATTTGTGTCTTTAGCTACCTAAGACGATCCTGACAATATGAATCCGTAGAGCCACCAGACCAGCAGTCAACACTACCCTCAAGCTGCCCTGTGGTCCTAACAGACACTGAAACCAGCTACATCAAGGGTCTCCACAAACTACTTCCAGAACGGGTGCCATGAACACAGATAATACTGAGGCTGATAGGAACTCAATCTAGGGCCAGGATCTCTGCTGCTACATCCCTCCCACAACCACTTCATGAGATCTTGGTTCGTAGGAACACCCCCAGAGTTTTCTCTTCTCTGGGTCCAAAAGCTGTACTACTTTTTTGTTTTTGTGTTGGGGGTTGATTTTTTCTTTTGTTGTTTCATTGTTTTTGTTGATTCTTCTGTCTCCTCCTCCTTCTAATTTTCCTTGAATTTTCTCTTTTCTATCTCTTTTGTTTTTCCTTTTCTTCAGTCTCTCATTTCCCTTCTTCTACCCCCACCTTTTTGATCTTTCTTTACCAGTCTCTACTATCTTTTCATCTTCCCACTCCCTGGTTTTACTAAGGATTATTTTAATTTTTATTCTTTCCATTTATTTTCTCTTATCATTATTTTCTCTTTTTCCTGTCCCTCTATTCTCTTTTTAGTTATTATATACTTTTTTTCTTGTCCTTGCCTGTTTTTAATTCTTTTTGCTCATTAATTATTTTCTCTTTTCATTGTTGGTTGCTTTCTTGTTTATTCTGTTTTGCTTTCTGATGTTTGTGTGGCGGGGTAGGGTTGGGGATGTTCTCCTCTTTCATACCCAACAGGATCTCCAAATTCAGGAGATCTACTCTAGGATTAGATTTCCTCAATGTGTTCGCTCTGGGATAACTTCCTTGTCCCTTTTCAGCTTCTGTTCCTCAGTTCCTTGGGAATTTTTTTTTTTTTTAACTTTTTATTGTGAATGGAGCAGATCAGTTTTACATTCAACACATCATATACTTTGCTTTATTACAATGATTGAAATCACCTCCATTTATCATCAGTTAAAAGTATTTACCTCTATTCACTGTAACGCTTGCATTCTTCCCAGTGTCTCCTGCTACCTTCACCTTTCCTCTGCCAAACTTCCTCTTATTGCATATTAAGTGTATGCCCCCCCACCATGTAAGCCATAATAGAATGCTTCTTTTATCAATAAAACCTTTTCTTAACTTTTTACAACAGTATTCTCAAACAGTATTTGTCCTTTTGTAATTGACCAATTTCACTCAGCATAATCTCCTTCAGGTTCATCCATGTTGTGAGTTGATTTGCAGATTCATCATTATTCTTTAACTTTGCATAGAATTCTGTTGTGTAGATACATCAAGGTGTGTTTAACCATTCGTCTATTGATGTGCATTTAGGCTGTCTCCTTCTTTTTGATGTGTCTCTTATAGACAGCATATTGAAAGATCCTGTTTGATTACATAGTCTGCTACTCTCTGTCTCTTGACTGGTAAATTTAATCCATTTGCATTCACTACAATTATCAAAAGCTATGAATTGAATTGACTTACTATTTTTTTTGTGGTGTTGCTGGTTTCTTTGTTCTTTGGTGATCTTTATGTGGCATGACGTCTACCTTCCCCTATCTGTGCTTCCTTGTCTCTGCATAATCTGATCTTCTAATATCTCAAAAGTGATTGGCTTAAGAGGCATCCTACACAATATAGCCTCATCAACATATCAAAGAACCCCTATTCCCTGATGGAATTACATCCACTGGTGTGGTGCTGTAGGTTAATGTACTGAACTGCACAGTTCACTTTGAACTGGGAGGCCTGAAGTTCAAGTTCACCAGCTGCTCCTTGGAAACCCTAATACAGGGTTGCAATGGGTTGGGCCCAACTTGACGGCACTTAACAACAACAACCAAACTCCAAGTCGTTCTGTATCATGGCGACCATATAGGATGCAGAACTGCCCCATAGGGTTTCCAATTTTCCTAGATTCATACTTCATACATTCTGATTATTAATGGATTTTTACAACTGTTTCTTCTCATTTTGAATTGTGACCCATCAGCAAAAGAAGGTCCTTTGCTCCACCCACATCAGTAAAATCAACTCTATGTTGAGGTGGCAGCACTTCCCAAGTCATATTTTGAGTGCCTTCCAATCTGAGGGGTTCATCTGGTGCTACATCAGACAATGTCCCACTGCTATTCATAAGGTATACAGTGATTAACCATTCAGAAGTGCTCCACCTTTCCTTCTTCCTAGTCTACTTTAGTCTAAAACTTGTCCATCATGGGAGACCCTACTGGTATTTAAAATACTGGTGGCATAGCTACCATCATCACAGCAACACACAAACCACCACATTATGACAAACTGATAGAGCAGTGGTGGATTTTCTCCTTTAATATTGCAAGTCAAGGCTAGAATTTTTTCAGCTTGAGAAATGCTGAGAGTGTTCTTCCCTCTTGCTTTTCTATTTCCAGGTCTTACACATTACAATGTTATAATTTATCTCCTCAAACTGTCCTTTGACATTTTCTGCTCAGCTCCTTCATAATTTCTTCCATTCACTTTAGCTATTCTATGTTCAATAGCAAGCGTCAGAGTCTTATGACATCCTCTATGGTCTTTTCTTTCTTTCCTTTCTTAATAACCTTTTACTTGCTTTATATTGTTAACATCATGCCACAGATGTAGTGAATTTTGTTCCTCTCTGTTCCAACATGAGAGTATTATCTTCTGGCACTGGATCAGGCAATATTTCAATTCTATTCATAAGGTTTTAGGGGCTAATCCCTCAGAAGTGGATGGCCTATTCCTTCTTTCTATTCTGTTCTTAGTCTGGAAGCCACTAGAACCTATGAACCATGTGTGAAATACCTGCTGGTATTTGAAATACCAGTGGAATAGCTTCCAGAATCACAGCAATACACAAACCACCACAGTAAGACAAACTGACAGATGTGTGATGCATCTTCACTAGTCATTCAAAAACAAAGAAAAAAACAAGCTTTTCCATTCAATTCTGAAATCATAGTGACCCTATATGATAGGGTACAACTTCCCTATAGGGTTTACAAGGTTGTAAGATTTTGAAGGAATCATTGTGTGACACTGTAGGATAAGCACTGGACTGCTAATTACAAGGTCAGCAGTTCAAGCCGACCAAAAACTCCTCAAAAACGCTATACAGGGTTGCTATGAGTCAGAACCAACTTGATGCTCATCAAAAGAGTACTAAGACAACCTACAAACTGGGAGTGAGTCAGAAGCCTCGAGCTTGTCATCCAACCCATGGGCTTAGGACTTGTCAAACTACAATTATGTGAGCCATTTCCTAGATATAAACCTTCTTTATGGAGTTCCAGTAGCGTAGTGGTTACGAGTTGGGCTGCTAATCTTAAGGTCAGTACTTCGAAACTACCAAGGTTCCACAGGAGAAAGATGAGGTTTTTTGCTCCTGTAAAGATTTACAGCTTCGGAGGTATTTCTGGTTTTGGTGGCAATAGAGCAGAGTCAGGTAGGACAGGCTCCATAAAGGAGGGACTGAAAACCCAGAGAAGCTGCTTTAACGGAACAGTACCAGAGCTCTGGATCTAGCATAAGGTGCAGGGTATCAGTTTCCCGCACTTGCCAGTGGAAAAAACACAGTATAAAGGAAAATATTGTGTTTTAGGAATCAGTCGAGACACGGGACTCCCTCTGCAGCCACCCCGCCTGGGCAGAGTACAGAGGGCGAGAATATAGCCAGACCAGCACAGTGAAACCACACTAAGAGTGGTGCAGTGACATTTGCAAAAGGAGTTGTGGGGGGATTCTACATACTTTTTCCTCCTCTTCCCTCTCACACTTTCTTTGCCCAGCATGGATGCCTTCAGGCAGGTGGAGGCACACCCCCAAAAAAAGACCAGCGTTGAGCCCAGTTTCCCCATGGCACAGAGAGAAAGAGCCCCATCAGTCCAAGGGCAAATTCTTTGGCTGTTGCTTATGACTTCTGCCTCTGTGTCGCCACCCTATAGTTAACTTTTGCGGGATCCTTTACTCCGGCCTACCCAGCATGAAAGAAGCAGGTCTGGCCAGACAGACAAACCATATGAACAATTTGTAAAACCCCAACATAAAAGGATACAGCTATTTTGATAATTATGCTGTGCACATGCAGATACCTAATTGACCTTCAGAGAAAAAACAGTAGACAATCTTTCTCCCATTAACTTCTCAGTATCAATCTGCACACCTCCACGGTGGTGATTAGAGGTGGGGCCCGAGTGAGTGGACACCCCCACCCACTGCTGGACGCCTCTACAGTGCACACACACTGCCTGTGTAGCAAGGCGACTGGACAGTCAGCCACATTTTATTCTTGTTTCAAAGTAGTGGTTTTTGTCTCTGCTTTGATATTGCTTCTGCTATTGGTCCTTTTGTTCACACATCTTTCCTGGAGCTTTTTCTCCCTACATTACCCAAGAAGAGACAGAAATCGTGCCAATATAGCCAAGCTACAAGCATACCCCATAATATTCCACCATTGAGACAAGAGCCCAAAACAGGTGTAGTGTAGTGGTTACGAATCGGGCTGCGAACCACAAGGTCAGCAGTTTGAAACTATCAGCTTCTCTGCAGGAGAAAGATGAGGCTTTCTGCTTCTGTAAAGATTTACAGCCTCGGAAACCCTGTACAGGGTCGCTATGAGTTGGAACCGACTCCACGGCACATAACAACAACAAGCATTACATGCGAAAAGGGAAGGCTATCTCCTGATCATATCCACCAGGAGACACCAAGTAAGTTTAATAACACAGCAACAAACATCCACTTAAGCATTAAAAACCCACATAACTACTAGAAATGACAAACAAAAAAAAACAATAAAATATCTCAAAACATGTCCAAATGTAGAAAAGAGTAACTGAGACAAATGAGCTGGAAACAGACAAAGGATTTCCAGAAGAGGAAAGCATATTTTGGATTTGCCTGAGAAGGAATTCAGAAGAATAATGTGGAAACAAATTCAAATGCTCAGAAAAAGGGTGGAAGAAAACAAGGAAGAAGTCAGGAAAGTACTACAAGTGCAATCAAACAAGATTGTTACAGCGTTGTAAACAATTCAAAACCTGCAAAAAGAGGTCCAGATGATTAATAATAAAATATCAGAAATGGACAATACACTGAAAGGAGAAAGGAGCAGAATTGAAAAGATGAAAGCCAGAACCAGTGAGCTGTAAGACAAATCTCTCAATATTCTAAGATAGAAGAACTAGCGAAAAAAAGGATAAACATGTCTGAACAGAGTCTAAGATTCATGTTGGATAACATGAAGAGGAACAACTTAAGAATTATTGGAATTCTGGAATAGGAAGAATCAGAGAAGTCCACAGAGGAGATAGCTGAAGAGCTTCTGGAAGAAAATTTCCCTAACATCTTGAAAGATGAGAAGATAAACATTCAAGAAGTCCCCAAATGTACCCCAGGAAGGATAAACCCCAAAAGAAAATCACCAAGACAATCAAGCTCTCCAAAATCAAAGACTAGGAGAGAATCCTATAAGCGATCAGGGAAAAAAGAAGTGTTACTTACAAAGGCAAGCTCTGACTTCTCAGCAGAAACCATGCAGGCAAGAAGGTAATGGGAAGACATATACAAAATCCTAAAATAAATAAACTGCCAACCAAGAATGGTTTATCCAACAAAACTGTCAATCAAATACGATGGAGCAATCAAAACATTCCAGGATAAACAGAAGCTTAGACATTTTGTCAAAGCCAATCCAAGACTTCAAAACATACTAAAGGGAGATCCTTTGGACTGAAAACTAACAGGAACAGACAGAAACCAAAGATTGACGGGCATGGCAACATTACCTGAAACTCAGACGAAGGATAGCAGAGTCCAGAACAGAACAAAATTACAACAATGACTTCAAAGGATCTGGAAGGGCAACCAAAGATCAAAATAATAACACAATGTCAAAGAAGGGAAAAATTTAGGAACAGAATCCAGGTGGTGAGGAAGTCAGGTAGATCACAGGATACAACAGATTGTCTTAAATTGAGGGAACAAAGCTAATAGACTATAAGGTAACCTCAAAGAAAGTTAATACTTCACAACTTACCATGAAAATGAACTTCCATGAAAACTAAGAAGAAACAGACAAGAAATAGCACAAAAAACACAAACTCAGCACAAGAAGGCATGCAGAACAAAAGAACAAACAGCACTACCAAAAAATTAACACGATGGAAGCAATTAATTCATACCTATCATTAATTACATTGAATGTCATGGATTAAATGCACCAGTGAAGAGACAGAGAGTGGCAGAAAGGATAAGAAAATAAGATCCTTCAATATGCTGCCTGCAAGAGACACATCTTACACATGAAGACAAAAACAGACTAAAAGTTAAAGGATGGGAACAAATATACCAGGCTAACTGCAACAATAAACAAGCAGGAGTGGCAATACTAATCGCTGATAAAGTAAACCTTAAGACAAAAACCAGCATTAGAGATAACAAAGGACACTGTCTCATGATCAAAGGGTCAATTGAGCAAGATGACATAACCATAATAAATATCTACGCTCCCAATGAAAGAGCACGAAGATATATGAAGCAAACCTTACTAGAATTGAAGAAAGAAATAGACAAATCTCCAATTATAGTCAGAGATTTTAATACACCACTTTTGAAAAGGGACACAACAACCAGAAAGAAACTTGACAAAGTTACAGAGGAAATAAACAGCACAACTTGACCTCATAGATGTGTACAGAGCATTCAACCCAACAACAGCACAATATGCATTCTTCTCTTGGGCACATGGAACATTCTCAAGAATTGAGAAAGCAAGCCTTCATAAATTTACAAACATGAAAATACTACAAAGCATCTTTTCAGACCATAATGCTATACAACTAGAAATCAACAATAAGAATACCAAGGAAAAAAAGTCGAATACATGGAAATTGAACAACACCATGCCAAAAAGTGACTGGGTAAAAGAAGAAATTAAACATGATTTCACAAAGTTCCTAGAAACAAATGAGAATGAAAACACAACATGCCAAAATCTTTGGGACACGTCAAAAGTGGTGCTGAGAGGACAATTTATTGCGATAAATGTGCACATCCAAAAAGAAGAAAGAACCAAAATTAACACATTAATACAGCATCTAAAACAATTAGAAACAGACCAACATAGGGAACCTAAAGTCACCAGAATAAAAGAAATAATAAAGATAAGAGCAGACATAAATGAGATGGAAAACAGAAAAACTACAGAAAGAACCAACAGGAGAAGAAGCTGGTTCTTTGAAAGGATTAATAAAATTGACAAACCATTGGCAAGCCTAATAAAAGAAAAAAATGAGAAGACACAAAAGCTCACATTAGAAATCACATGGGCAATGTCACAACGGAACAAAAGGAAATCAAAAGGATAATAACAGAAAACTATGAAGAGTTGTACTCCAACAAATTTGAAAACTTAGAAGAGATGGATACATTTTTAGAAAAACATGACCTACCTAAACTTACACAAAGTCAAGTAGAAAACTTGAATAGACCAATAACAAAAGAAGAAATTGATCAGGCCATCAAAAAACTCCCAATCAAAAGAAGTCCAGGCCAAATGGCTTCACTAGTGAGTGTTACAATATCAGGTCCGCCATTTTAGGCTGTACCTTCCTTCCGGGTTCTTCCCTCTCCTTTCCACGTTTCTCCAGCGGCTCATTGATGGCCCGAGGCAATATACTAATCTTGATCCAGACTCTGCCAATGGCCAAAGGTTAATTATGATGCATTTTTTCTGTCAGAGCTACCCCGACATCAAAATAAAACTTAAGAGGCGAGAAAAGGGTTCCCTAACCCCTCAAGCAAAGGCTCTCGCCGAGATGACGCAAGGGCTGTAAAAAAGTACCAGTTATTAGCTCAGGCCATCAACCCCACCTTGTCACCACGTGTAAGTGGGAAACCCGCAAAGCCTCTGGGATCCTGCTTCCGGCGCAACCAGGGTAGACATTGGGCCAAAGAATGCCCAAATCCCAAACCTCCCACCAGGCTCTGCCCCAAATGCAAGCAGAAGGGACATTGGAATTTCAACTGTCCCTTGGCGTCTGGTCACCGTGTCCGTCCCCCCCACCCCCACCCCCTCCCCCCATCCCATCAAGCAACCTTATTGGTCTAGCAGCAGAAGACCTATTAGGAGGCCCTGGCCTGTCTGGCCCAATGTGGATCACCGCCCAGGAGCCCAGAGTAACTTTCACCATGGCAGGTAGAATGATCGCCTTTTTACTCGATACTTGTGCTAGTTTTTCTGCATTGCAGGAATTCTGGGGACCTACCTCCTTGTGCAGGACCTCTGTGTTGGGATAGAAGGTCAAGAACAACGCCCTTGGCAAACTCCCCTCCTTTTATGCAAAATTGGCAATTTTGAATTTTTGCATTCCTTTTTAGTCCTTCCCTCTTGCCCCATACCTTTCTAAGCTTGGCACCTCCCTCAAGTTTGACTTTCAGGGCCTCTCCAGCACTCCAACATCTTCCTTTTGCCTCTTACTATTGAAGGCTATTGAACCTCAAGCCCCTCCTTCCCAGTGGCCCATCAGTTCCGACCTTGTGCATCCTAAAGTTTGGGACATCCATTCACCTTCAATAGACAAATGCTTTCCAGTCAAAATCCTCCTCAAAAAAACCCCACCCATTTCCCAGCCCAAGCACAATACCCTCTCCCACAGTGTAATCTTTTGGGATTACAGCCAATTGTTAAAGAATTACTTAAAAAAGGATTTCTAAAACCAACTAATTCCCCCTACAATACTCCCATCCTGGTAGTCACAAAACCCAATGGGGCCTACTGCCTAGTTCAAGGTTAATAAACAAGAGCTCCTCTCCTTTTTAGGCCTAGCAGGATATCTCCGGGCCTGGATCCCAAATTATTCCCTTTGAGCAGCACCCCTTTATGATGCCCCAAAAGCAATCCCCATGAACCTTTAGACCTTTCTATTGCTACCCCATTTTTACAGCTCAAGTCCCAACTGCTAGAAGCCCCAGCCCTGCATTTACCTGATCTCACCTGTCCCTTTTATCATTATAAAGGGTTTGCACTAGGAGTTTTAGGCCACCAATTAGGCCCTACATTTGCTCCAGTAGCTTATTTATCAAAAAATAAAACTGGATCCTACCATCTGAGTATGGGCATCTTGCTTGCAGAGTTTAGCTGCAACCTCCCTTTTAATCCAAGAATCAAAAAAATTAACTTTTGGAGCCCCAACTATTGTCTTATCCTATCATGCTATTGCTGATTTGTTAAACTATAAAAACCTACAGGATTTACCCCCATACAGGATTCTTTCACTTCAAACCTCACTCCTTCATGATCCCTCATTAACCTTCCAGTTATGCCTGGTCCTTAATCCTTCCACCCTACTCCCTGTGCCAGACCAGGAACTGATTCACAATTGCTTAGAAGCCGTAGAAGTTTTCTTGCCACATGACTCGCACATCCAGGAAGGACCTCTTTCCTCCCCCGACCTGGTTTGGTAAACTGATGGTAGTTCTTTCTCCCAAGATAAAATCAAGCGGGCAGGCTATCACAAACATGCGAGCCTCCACAGTCTCTGCTTTCCTTTTCAAGGAGATTATTCCCCGCTTTGGGCTCCCAACTTCCCTCCAGTCAGACAATGGCCCCAAATTCAATTTCCACATAATTCAAGACTTGCTAAATTATTGGGAATTTCCTGGCACCTCAACATCCCCTTTCACCCTCAATCATCAGGGAAGGTGGAGCGAACCAACAGGTCAATCAAAGGTGTCCTTACTAAGTTAACCCTAGAACTTCATGTGCTGACTGGGTCTTGCTTCTCCCCTTAGCCTTGTTACGCCTCAGATCTTTGTCTAAAGTGCCTCTCCAAATTTCTCCTTTTGACTAAAACCTGAAGCATCTGCCCTTCCACCATCTCTTTTAGTAAGCTGTTTAAATTACTTAAGAACTTTATTATGGCAACATGTGGACTCACTTTTACCCTCACCTTTTCCCGCATTACCTTGTTCTTACCAATCAGGAGACATGGTCCTAATTGCCCCTCCGAGCCTACCAAAAGAACCCTTGAAACCCAAATGGATTGGTCCACATAAAGTAATTTTAAGCACCCCTACAGCAGTTAAGTTAGAGGGTCCCTCAAGCTGGTTCCACGTCTCAAGGGTTAAGCCCTTCCACAGCCCTGCTGGAGGACTCGAACCATTATCCCCTCCTAACTATAACGCTCAGCATGGCTTGGGAAAAAGAGAGCAATTCAAATAGCAGTGCTAGGTATTGGAGCAGGCATAGCTACTGGAACTGCAAGCATTTCCCATTAATGGAGGTTTTGCTAGTTGGTTCCATAATCCTCTATTAAATTCCCTGCTTCCCCTTGTAACCCCACTATTGGTTATCCTCACTTTACTGGCAGTTGCCCCTTGTGTTCTTCATTTTGTTGAATTGCAGGTTAGCCGCATACCCAAATTTTCCAGCAAGCTGCTACCCAGTTGGTGTTACAAGCTGAAGACCTAAGACTGTGGGACCAACCTCAGTCCAGCTTCTGACCCGGTTCCATCGCTTCTTTGTATCCCATTGAAGAACCCAATGGCTACCGCCAACACTGCCAACAAAGACAAAGCCATCGCCGACCATGGTCCAAGCCCAAAGAAAGACAACCTTGCTTCCCCAATGCCAGCAGGAAGTAGCTACAGACAAATGACCATCGTCTCTTCTCCCATGGGCATGGATCATAGAGACGGCCATTCTTTTTTCTTGTTTAACCAAATAGGGGGAAATGTTACATTATCAGGTCTGCCATTTTAGGCTGTACCTTCCGGGTTCTTCCCTCTCCCCTCCCTTCAACTCCATTTTGTCTGTTTCCCCGCCCTAAACTACAAGGCACGTAGTTTGAAGGGCAACATGGCTTTTGATAGGCCAGAGCTAAATCACCCCAGCAATGACCACTCCCTTCCTGTTGAACCTATATAAGTCCACTCCCTTCCTGTTGGCTCTCTTCTTCTTCCTCTCTTCTCTTCTGCCTCCTGCCTTCTTTCTCTGGCAGAGGTCACCTTCCTCACCCTGAATAAAAGTCTCTAGACGGGCCGGCTGGTGTGCAGTATGGTTGATGAGTGACGCTGGGGTTTGTTTTTTCCCTTTCAGTGCGTTCTACCAAACATTCAGGGAAGAGCTGTTACCGATTCTACTCAAATTATTCCAGAATATAGAAGAGGATGGAAAACTTCCTAATACTTTTTATGAAGCAAGCATAACCCTCATACCAAAACCAGGGAAGGACATAACTAAGAAAGAAAATTACAGACCAATATTCCTCATGAACATAGACGCAAAAATTCTCAACAAAATCCTAGACAACAGAATCCAGCAGCACATCAAAAAAATAAGACAGCCACTCTGGTAGGCGGAGGTGACAGCGCAGGAGTAAAGATGGAGGACTACCAGGCTGGTGAGATAAAGTGAGCAACATTGTAAAAGAGGCTATCAACACTGCCATTGGCGCTAACGCCTACCAACACAGCAAGGTGAATCAGTGGCGTACAAACGTCGTGGAGCAAACGCTTAGTCAACTCACCAAGCTGGGAAAGCCCTTTAATACATTGTGACCTGTGTCATCATGCAGAAGAACAGGGCTGGGCTGTTCCACGGACAGGAGCTGCATGGTGCATTGGAAGAACAAGACCATGTACTGCATTGTCAGCGCCATTGGGCTGTCCATCTAGTTCCTGCCCATGGCGGCTGCTTATTTCCATGTCCGGTTCCACCTTCCATCATCAGCCACAGAATCAGTGAACACGTTTTCTGTTTCTAAGCAGGGTTTTGTTTTTTTTTGTATACTTAGCACTCTCCAAACATAGAGAACAAAAACAAAAGGGCTGCATCACTCTGTGAATGTCACAAGGGAGCCTCTGGACCAACCCTTCCCCGGGGACCCAGAAACTGCTGCCACATATCTTAACTGAATATTTCTTCTCAAAGGTGATAAAACGAAAGTCGGCTAGAGCAAAGTTTCCTCTGCTCTCTGAAACAATTCAAATACACTAATTTTCCATACTTTGTACTTTTGTTAGAATAATAAATTATTCCAATTAATAATAATAATACACCATGACCAAGTGGGTTTCATAAAAAGGATGCAAGGATGGTTCAACATTAGAAAAACAATCAATATAATCCACCATATAAATAAGAAAAAGGAAAAGAATCACATGATCATATTGATTGATGCAGAAAAGGCATTTGACAAAATCCAACATCCATTCCTGATAAAAACACTCAATAAAGTAGGAATTGAAGGGAAATTCCTCAACATAATCAAGCCCATACATACAAAACCAACAGCCCACATCACTCTCAGAGGAGAGAAACTGAAAGCCTTCCCTTGCAAACTGGAACCAGACAAGGATGCCCTTTGTCACCACTCGTATTCAATATTGTTTTGGAAGCCTTAGCCAGAGCTATACGGCAAGATAGGGAAATTAAAGGCATATGAATTAGCAAAGAAGAAATAAAACTCTCTATTTGCAGACAATATGATCCTATATAAAGAAAACCCCAAAAGACTCAGTAAAGGCAGTTGATTTGGGGAACCTCCTAGAGACCGGTTTCTGCGGACCGAAAAAGACGAAACCAGTGCTCTCGCTTGCACATCAGGCTAGAAGCCGATGCCTATTGCGCCCAGAAGCCCCCTGTAGCGGGGCTGGATCATGAGTTTACTGAGCGGCCTCACGGCCTCGCTCCCTCACCGCGGTTGCCACTGCACTCCAGCAAGGCCAAAATGAAAAAGCTTTCGAAGAAGAGCCAGAATGAGAAGTACCGGCTGAAGTACCTGCAACTGCAGAAGACAGCCAAAGCCACGGTGTTCAAAAATGCTGCTATTTGTGATGAAATTGCTCGTCTTGAAGAAAAATTTCATAAAGCAAAAGAAGAAAGAAGGTACTTGCTAAAGAAGCTCCTCCAAGTTCAGGCTCTCACTGAAGGAGAAGCACAGCCTGCAACTCCTTCCCATAACTCCAGTTTGCCCCTGACATATGGTGTGGCCAGCTCTATGGGAGCAATACAGGGAGCTAGACCCATTTCTAGACCCAGCACTGGTGCTGAAGAACCATTTGGGAAGAAATCTAAGAAAGAGAAAAAAGAAAAAGGCAAAGAGAACAACAAACTGGAAGATACCTTGAGGAGAGATTATTTGTTCCAGTGGCTCAGATAATAAAGATAAAGACCTGGTACTACCTAGTAGACACATACAACCATGGATGCACTTAAACTCTCATCTGCTCCAGAAGCACCCCTAATAGCCTACAAGAAGCAAATGTATCAGAACTACTTCAAGTAGAGAAATTCCATTAGAACTGTTTAAATATTTAAATGCAAAGGGAACTGGCCGAGCCCTCCCCTATTCTGTGTGCCCAACTCTCTGAGTTCCTTAGATTCAGTGTTTCCTACAGACAGGGAAATGGGCTTTATGGCCTTTTTGAGCACACTTCTGACTTGGGAAACTCTTTATCCTAAAAATGAAGAAAGAGATCTCAAAAAGATTATCACTGACCGACCTGGCTTCCATGATGAATGTGCCATCTACCCTGTGGGCTACTGCAGTACTCGAGTATATGCCAGCATAAAGTCCCCAGACCAGAAGTGTCTGTATACCTATCAGATCAAGGATGGTGGTGTGCAGCCACAGTTTCCAATTGTTCCTGAAGATGATCCCCAGAATGCCATTGTCCACTCTTCTGCAGATGCTTGTCACACAGAACTGCTCAACACCATAAGTGCTTCTATGGGGAAGTTAATGCCGAACCTGATCTCTTTGGATTTTGTCATCCAACCATTCACAATCTGATCCAAAGTTGTCCAGGAGTTTGAAAATGTGTCAATTGCCAGTGGGTGAAATTTGATGTGTGTAAACCTGGAGATGGACAGTTACCCCCAGGACTACCAGAAAATGATGCTGCTATGAGCTTTGAAGTCTTTCAGAGACAGACCTTTGATGAGGATCAGAATGATCCCATTTTGCCAGGGCTTCAGCCTGCAACTTTTGTATCTTCTTACCAACGCATGTACCTGCCACACAAACCCCTGGTGGATACTTACCTGCAGCACTTGAAGTCTCCAGCACATGTAGCCCAACTCAATCTTCAGAATGAACAGGAAAGTAGCAGTGACACATCATTTTCATTCTGATGAATTTTTTAACTTAAAACCTAGAATACATGGAAGAAGACAGCAGCTCAAGAGTGAAGAAGATAACACATTTTATTATGCAAGTTCCCTTGGTAACACTTTTCCTTGGGCAGAAAAATCTTGAGCTTCTTTATTTCTAGTGAAAATTTCTTTTCACAGTTCTGCTTTCATTTTATAATCAAGATATAATTTCATTTGTTTAACAATTCTTGAGATAAACTTAACTCATTGATAAACTGGAGTGAGAGATACCTGCTGACTCATGAGGAAGTTGACTAAGATTCTGACACCCTCCTGCCCTTGCTTGATTCTAATCCTAATTCAATGGATATTAATTGTCAGTCCCTGAGACCTTGACTGCTGTTGTATTTCATGTCAGTATCATCAAAATCAAAACTTCTACTTTTACCGAAGCTGGAAAGTACTGTCCAGGGCACTCAGATCATCTTTCCCTTCACATTTTGCACATCTTTTGAGAGTCTCTTTAATTGTTTCTACATCCCCTCTGTGGCTCCTTATTGGAGATTGTGCATTTAAGTGCAACATAGTGAAACCACATAAATTCATTTATGATGTGACTAAGGATTGATTTTTTTTTCAATAATGCAACCTTTAGGAACCCTGGTGACACAATGATTAAGTGTTTAGCTGCTGAGAAAAAGGTCTGTGGTTTAAACCCACCAGTTGCTCCACTGGAGAAAAGACCTGGAGATCTGCTCCCATAAAGATTATAGCCTAGGAAACTCTCTGTGGCAGTTCTCTGCCCCATAGGGCCACTGTGGGTTGGAATCCACTCGGGCACAACATCATAACCTTGCATTCTATGCAACTGAATTTTCTGAACTCTACTTGTATCATTAAGGTTTACTGTATCATCTAATTCTGATCAGCACAACTCTCCATAGTACCTGAAAGGTTACCTTAACTATTCATCCACCATGGCTGGCTGGAATGGGAGCAAACAAAAGGTCTTGGGAGTAGACCAAAACCAAATCCACTGCCATCAAGTCGATTCTGACTCATAGCAACCTTATATACGATTTCTGAGACTAAATCTTTATGGGAGCAGACAGCCAAGAGGATTGAACCACTGCACAAAAGTAATATTTGTATCTTAAGTAATACATCTAACCAGCAGAGGGCGAGGGCATCAGACAGCAGGTCTGGATCACACCACACATGATGGTGTGCCATGAAGTTGATTTCCTAAGGCTGTAAATCTTTACAGGAGCAGAAAGCTTCATCTTTCTCCAGTGGAACCGCTGGTAGTTTCAAACTGCTGACCTTGAGGTTAGCAGCCCGACTCAACCACTACGTTACAAGAGCTCCTTCACACTAGCTACTGTAAACTATGAAAAACTTACATTAATCAGATGACTCTTAATTACAGCTTTTTAAAAATAAGTTTGTATAACTTTTACAGTGCAAAGTCTAATAAAATTTGAATTGTACCAAGTCAGAGGTAGAAATTAGTCAAAGCTGTTAAAATCAATGTTCTATCGTTTTTCTCTGCATAAGTTGATGAAACATATTGGCACTTGTTAATGATACATGCTGCTTTTCTCATATGACAAATTCTATTAGTCTTTGTAAAACAGTAAAAGCTTCATTTTTAGAAGATGTTTTTTAAAGTGTTTAATAAATGAGTATGCCATTTAAAAAAAAAGACTCAGTTAAAAAGCTACTAGACATATTTGGAAGATTTAGCAAAGTATAAGATCAATATACAAAAATCAGTAGGATTCCTCTATAGTAACAATGACAGTGCTGAGAAGAACATTAGGAAAGCATATCATTTACAATAGCTACCCAAAGGATGAAATATTTAGGAATAAACGTAAACAGATAAACACAGGACCTATACAAAGAAAATTACAAAACACTACTACAAGAAACCTATCATAAGAGACTTACAAAAGTGGAAGAACATACCATATTCCTGGATAGGAAGACTCAACATCATGAAAATCTCAACACTGCGCAAAGCAATTTACACATATAATGCAATCCCAATCCAGATTACAACGACATTCTTCAAAGATATGGAAAAGACAATTACAAACTATAGGGAAAGGAAAGAGACCCAGGATAAGCAAAGCACTGCTTAAAAAGAACAACAAGGTTGGAGGCCTCTCACTCCCTGATTTCAAAATTTACTATATAGCTACATTGATCACTGGAACAGAAACGAGAATCCAGAAATCAACCCTAACACATATGGCCAACTGATTTTCGACAAAGTACCTAGGTATATTGCATGTGGAAGAGATAGTCTCTTTAACAGATGGTGCTGGCAGAACTGGAAAACAGTATACAAAAGATTGAAACAAGACCTTTACCTCAAGCACTATACAAAAACTAACTCAGTATGGATCAGAGACCTAAATGTGAATCCCAAAATTATGAAGTTCATCAATGAAAAAATAGGGACAAATGTAAGGATTCTAATTTTGAAAATTTTGAACCAAAATTTTGAAAATTACAGAACCAAAAATAGACAAAATACATGATTGGGACATAATAAAAATTAAAAACTTATGTGCATCAAAAGACTTCACCAAAAGAGTAAAAAGGGAACCCACAGAATAGAAAAAAATCTTTTGCAACAACACATCAGACAAGAGGCTCATTTCAAAAATAGACAGGAAAACTACAACACCTCTGCAAGAAAAAGACAACCCAATTAAAAACTGGGCACAGGGCATGAACAGACACTTCACCAAGAAGATCCAGGCAGCCAACAAACATATGAAGAAATGTTCACGATCACCAGCCATTAGAGAGATGCAAATCAAAACAACAATGAGATATCATCTCACACCAGGAATAACAGCAAAGATCAAAAAAGTTGTTGTTGTTGTTAGGTGCTATTGAGTCGGTACTGACTCATAGCAACCTTATGTAAAGCAGAACAAAACACTGCCCGATCCTGTGCCAACCTCACTACTGTTGCCACGTTGCAGTCCATTGATGCTGCCACTTGGTTAATCTATCTCGTTGGAGGTCTTCCTCTTTTTGTCTGACCCTCCACCTTACAAAACATGATATCCTTCTCCAGCGACTGGTCAGTCTTGACAATATGTCTGAAGTATGAGTGATGAAGTTTGGCCATCTTGGCATCCAAGGAGCACTCTGGCTGCACTTCTTCAAAAACAGATCTAGACTTCCGGTTTGCCACAGCGGCCAGACAGCACTGGTGAGAGGGGCTCCAGGTTCAGGGGAGGGGAACTCGTGGGGGAGGCCTTCCTGGGACGAGCCCACACCCTTGCAGCCACCATAAGTCTCGGTACTTCAGAATCTTAAGCCCGCTTTTTTGAGAAATCACCATACTGAGTAACTACTGGCTTCTTAGACTTGTGCCCACTGCAGCATGAAGCTACAGCCCCAACTCCTTTGGGCTTGTGGGGCGGGGCTGGAACCAGCTCATGCAGAGCCTCCAGTGGCGGAGAGCCTTGAACGGGGAGAACCACTGGAGACAGGGGGAGGAGAAGGTGGGGGACATCTGCCCTAGAGTGGGATTTCGGCACGTACAGTGGGCAGAGAGAAGTTAGTTAAAAACAAACAAACAAACAAACAAACAAAAAACGACAAACAGACGGACAAGAAAAGAGGAGAAGTGGCGACTGTCTGACGTCATCAGGCAAGGACTGTGCCCGTCTGACTGAGCGGCCTCTGCCCCGCCCAGTTGAGCCACGTTCTCCAGCAAGCTACAGCCCGGCTGAGCAGCCTCTACCCCGCCCAATTGGGCCATGTTCGCCTGCCCCGCTGCCGCCCGTCCGAGCGGTCTCTACCCCGCTAAGTTGAGCCACGTTCACCCGCTCGGGAACTCTATCTGGGTCTCCCTTTTTTTAGCTGGGCTAGCAGGAGTCCCAGCGTGGTTCTCAGGGCTGGGGTGCCACTACAGATCCTTTTGAACTGCAGGGTCAGTGGTTCAAGCTCACCAGCCGCTCCACGGGTACCCTAACTTGGTCTCCCTTTTTTTAGCTGGTTTAGCATGAGTCCCAGTGTGGCTCTGAGGGCTGGGGCGCCACTAAAGAGCCTTTTGAACTGCAGGGTCGGTGGTTCAAGCTCACTAGCCGCTCCTTGGGAACCCTATCTGGGTCTCCCTTTTTTTTAGCTGGTTTAGATAGAGTCCCAGCTTGGCTCTGAGGGCAGGGGCGCCACTACAGAGCCTTTTGAACTGCAGGGTTGGGGGTTCAATCTCACCAAACGTTCCTCAGAAACACTATACAGGGTCATTATGGGTCGCAATCGACTCGACAGCGCCACACAACCAGGAGAGGAGGGCAGAGTGACTGAAAGAGAGTTAGGACATTAAAGACATACCCACACTAAGCCACAGATTTTCTTAGTATTATTGTTGTTGTTGTTTTTTATAATAATATTTTCTTTCTTTCATTTTTCGTTTCTTCTTCCTCTTTTTCTCCTCTGCCCAACTCCCTCTTTTTTGTGAGTGAAGAATACGGTGTTGAGTCTT
>NW_006408770.1:2077343-2078726 GCF_000296735.1 Chrysochloris asiatica | reverse complement strand
CAAAGATAAGGATACGTTTCTGAAAGCAGCCAGAGAAAACAGAAGGGTCACATACAAAGGCAAGCAAGTCAGATTAAGCTCAGATCTCTCAGCAGGAACCATGCAAGCGAGAAGGCAATGGGGAGACATATGTAGAACCCTGGAAGAAAAAAACTGCCAACTAAGAATCCTTTATCCAGCAAAGCTATCAATCAAATATGATGATGCAATCAAAACATTCCAGGATAAACAGAAGCTATGGGAATTTACCAAAGCCAATCATGCACTACAAAACATCCTAAAGGGAGTTCTGTGAACTGAGAACCAACAAGAAGAGGCAATAACCAAAGATTGACACACGTGGCAGAACCTCCCTGAATTAAGTCAACAGAAAGAAGAATCGGTAACAAAACAAAACTATAAGAACAAACTCAGAGACTCTGGTAGGTCAGTCTATGACCAAAACAAGTACAACGTAAAAGAAGGTAAACATATAGGAAAAGATATCCACATAGGGAAAAGGTCAGGTCGATTCCAGGATAAAATAGTCTGCAATAAATGTTCATAAAAGTAAATGGACTATAAGGCAACCTCAATGAAAATTAACACTTCCCAGCATACCAAGAGAATGAAAACCCAGGAAGAATATGAAAATATTAAAACTATGAAGAAACTCACAAGAAAGAACGCAAAAACCTTGAACTCAACAAAGAAAGACTAACAGAACAAAGAAGCAGCAACACCACAAAAAAAAACAAACGTAATGACAGCAATTAATAAATACCTATCAAAAATTACACTGAACGTAAATGATTAAATGCACCTGTTAAAAGACGGAGAGTGGCAGAATGGATAAGAAAACAAGATCCTTCAATATGCTGCCTGCAAGAGACACATCTCAAACACAGGGACAAAAACAGATTAAAAGTTAAAGGATGGAAAAAAATATACCAAGCCAATTCCAATAAAAAGCAAACAGGAGTGGCAGTACTAATTTCAGATAAAATAAACTTTAAGGCAAAAAACAACATAATAGATAGAGATGGACATTATATCATGATTAAAGGGACAATAGAACAAAATGAAATAACCATATTAAATATCTATGCTCCCAATGAAAGAGCACCACAATATATAAAACAAACTCTTATAGACTTGAAGAAAGAAATAGATGAATTTACAATAATAGTGGGTGATTTTAATACTTCACTTTCAAAAATGGATAGAACAAGCAAAAAGAAACTTGACAAAGACACAGAAGAACTAAACAACACACTCAGCCAACTGGACCTCATAGATGTGTACAGAGCATTCAACCCAACAACTGCACAATACACATTCTTCTCAAGTGCACACGGAACATTCTCCAGAATAGACCATGTTTTAGGCCACAAAACAAATCTA
>NW_006408770.1:2049310-2072918 GCF_000296735.1 Chrysochloris asiatica | reverse complement strand
CTGATGGAAAGAGAGGGCATGTGCACAGGAGCGCCCACACTTGCAGATGATACCTACGTGATCTAGACTGGATGATCGGAGCTCAAACAGGAGAAGAAAGAAGAGGGGAAAAAAAAAAAAAAAGAGTGAGCTGATACAATCTGATGAACTTGACCTATACCTATGGACCAGCAACCCAAAAGGAACAACAAATCCTTACAGCAAGAAACATTCCCACGCCCTCCACACATAGAGTGGATGGAGATGGGCAACTTGGTCATTGGATACTCAATGGGGAGGGGAGCACTACAAAGGCAAGAAGTGACTGGCTTACAAGCTTTCAAGAGGGAGCCTAGTGCTAGGGAGCATGGAGGAAGGCAGACTCTCCAGTGGATGCTATTTAATCTGTCTGGGCGGAGCTGATGAAAGGAGATACAGATGGGTAACTCGTGATACTTTAGTGAATAATGCTTATCAGGACGGATTATAAGGGTTGGAAATGCAAAGATAGACGTTTTGTAACAAGGAAGGGAGTGATTAATTCTCCAGTCTAGGAGTGGAGGTCTCTGGGACCATCAATGGAGAAGAGCCGAGAGCGGGACCCTACCCAGAGAAACAGAGATGCCTGAGATGGAGACAGAGAAGACAACGTGGAGTGATGAAGCGGTTGGGGACTTTGGATCCAGAAAGGAAAAGGGACTGTGGGCCGATAACTGGGGGGGAAGTGTAGGGGGTGGGTATCTAGAATATACCCTTTGGTTGGTGGATGATGCATGGAGGGGATTGGAACCATGGCAATGAAATGATATGATGGAATAAATGTAAAACTAAAGTTCTCTCATGTAAACTATCATATAATTCACAATAAAACATTTAAAAAAAAAAAAGGTGTGTGACAAGGTTGTATTCTTTCACCATACTTATTCAACCTGTATGTTGAGCAAATAATCCTAATAAACAACCTGCGATATGCAGATGATACAACCTTGGTTGCTAAAAGTGAAGAGGACTTAAAACATTTACTGATGAAGATCAAAGAGCACAGTTTTCGGTATGGATTACATCTCAATGTCAAGAAAACAAAAATCCTCACCACTGGACCAATAAACAACATTCTTATCAACGGAGAAAAAATTGAAGTTGTCAAGTACTTCATTCTTCTTGGATCAACTATCAGCACTCACGGAGAGTAGTCAAGAAATCAAAGGACGTATTGCATTAGACAAAAGTGTTAAAGAGCAAAGATATCAGCTTGAGGAGTAAGGTGCATCTGAATCAAGCCATGGTATTTTCAATAACCTCATATGCATGCAAAAGCTGGACAGCGAGTAAAAAGACCATAGAAGAATTGATGCTTTTGAGTTATGGTGTTGGAGGAGAATATTGAAAGTGCCATGGGCTGTCAAAAGAACCAATAGATCCATTTTGGTAGAAGTGCAGCCAGAGTGCTCCTTGGAGGCCAAGATGGCCAAACTTAATCTCTCATACTTCTGACGTATTGTCAGGAGGGATCAGTCGCTGGAGAAGGATATGTTTGGTAAGGTGGAGGGGCAGAGAAAGAGAGAAAGACCCTAACGAGATGGATTGGCCAAGTGGCACCATCAATGGACTCAAGTGTGGCAACAGTAGTGAGGTTGGCCCAAGATTGGGCAGTGTTTCGTTTCACTGTTAAGGCCGCTATAGGTCAGTACCAACTCGATGGTACCTAACAACAACAACAGTGGTCAAAACAGCCTTGTACAGGTACAATGAACGATACATAGATCATGCAATCCAGGACCGGAGGACTCTGGGACCATCAACGGAGAAGAGCGGTGTGCAGGACCCTATCCAGAGAAGCAGCAATGCCGGAGATGATGACATAGAAAGATAGAGTGGCTGGGGACTCTAAACTCAAGAAGGGAGAAGGGCTGTGTGCTGGCGGCCAAGGAATAGGCTTGCAGGGTATGCCCTTTGGTTGTTCGAATGGTTATATATTCCTGAGTGCTTTGGTTTACATCCAAAAAAAAAACAGAGGGAATGGAAGAAAATGTTGTTGAGTGGTAATGTACAGAGGGGATTTTAGTCATTGCAATGAAATGAAATATGATAGGATGATTGTAAAGCTGATGTTCTCCCATGTATACTATCACTCAATGCAAATTTTAAAAAAAACACATAGATTAATGTAACAGAATTGAGAATCCAGAAATTAACCCATCCACATACAGTCAACTGAAGTTTGACAAAGGGCCAAAGTATGCTGAATGGGGAGGAGATAGTCTCTTCAACAGATGGTGCTGGCAAAACTGGAAATCAATATGCGAAACACTGAAACAAGACCTTTATCTCACACCATATTCAAAAACCCAACTCAACATGGATTAAAGACCTAAATGTGAATCCCAGAATTATAAAAGTCATCAATGAAAAAATAGGGACAAATTTAAGGGCTGTAAAACAAGGCACAAATAGACTATCGAACATTGTGAGAATGGCAAAAACAAAATAAGACAAAATAGATGATTGGGACATACTAAAAATTAGAAACTTAGATGCATCAAAAATTTTTATCAAGAGTAAAAAGGGAGCCCACAGAATGGGAAAAAACCTTTTGGCATGACATATCATACAAGGGACTAATTGCTGAAATCTATAGGAAACTAGAACACCTCTACAATAAAAAGACAAATAAACCAATTAAAAAATGGGCAAAGAACATGTCACCAAGGAAGACATTTGACAGCCAACAAACATATGAAGAAATGTCCAAGACCATTAGCCATTAGAGAGTTGCAAATCAAAACAACAATGAGATAACATATCACAGCAGCAATAACAGCAAAGTTCAAAAAAACCAGACAACAGTAAATGCTAGCGAGGATGTAGAGGGACTGGGAACCTTCTACATTGTTACTGGGATTGTAAATTGGTTCAACCAAATTAGTGCTTCCTCAGAAAGTGAGAAATAGAAATATCTTATGATCCAGCAGTTCTTCTACTTGATATATATCCACAAGAAATATGAGCCAGAACATGAGTAGATATATGCACACCAATGTTTATTGCTGCACTATTCACAACAGCAAAAAGACAGAGACAGCCTAAGTGTCCATCAATGGAAGAATGGATAAACAAACTTTGGTATATACACATAATACAATATTATGCTACCTTTAAGAGTAACAATGAAGCTACAAACCATATATAACATGGATGAACCTTGAGGACATCATGCTGAGTGAAATTTGTTGTTGTTGTTAGGTACCATCGACTCATAGCGATCCTATGCACAGCAGAACAAAACAATGTCCGATACTGGGACAACCTCACTACTGTTGCCACACTTGGGTCTATCAATGCTGCCACCTGGCCAATCCATCTCGTTGGGGGTTTTCCTCTTTTTCTCTGACCCTCCATCTTACCAAGCATGATACCCTTCTCTAGCGACTGTTCCCCCCTGACAATATGTCCAAAGTATGAGAGACGAAGTTTGGCCATCTTGGTCTCTAAGGAGCACTCTTTTCTCACTGAGTGAAATTAGTCAGTCACAAAAGGACAAATATTGCAGAAGACCATTATTGTAAAAGGTTAAGAAAAGATACCCATACTAAGGGGAAAAAAAAATTATTTGTTGGTTACCAGGGGCAGGAGGGAGGGGATAGTAGAGCACAGGTTAAGGGATAGTCACATCATAGCTCAGGGGTTGGGGAGGGCAATTTACAAGAAAAGGGAGGGTAATACACAAGGGGGTAGGGGATGGAATAACAAGGTAGACAGGGAAACACTTAAATAGGTTTGCATGGGCTAAATGGGTAAGAGGTAAATAGTAATATAGATTTAAACTTGAAACAATAGGACTATGGGATATAGGGATCAAGGCATAGCCTGAATGGGTAAGAGGGGAAATAATGTTAAGATGCTTGACTGTCTTATGGATATTGGTTTCCCTTGCCTACTGCTATAAAATAGACACTTGAGTGCAATAGAAAGGAATATTGGGAAACATGATTACAGAAAGCTTATAAGCCCATCTTCAGCCTATAACTGATTGGAATACCTAAAAGGGGTTATAGAACGTGCCCAGTAATATAGGCTATTTGCGGAGCCTTTGTATTGTATAGAACCTTGGATGGAATCCTGAGTCAGAGCACAAGACACAGTAGTGGGCTTCTGGAACAGCTTACTAAGCAAGTAAACATGAGTCACTTTGGTCAGGAGACTTGCTTGCAGAATAGGGTGCCTCCAGGAACTTAATTTGGGGAACTAGGTTTTCTGACCCATGGAAATAGAGCTGCATGCCTTCAGGACGAGTATTATACCAGTGATGTGCTCTGTAGACATGTATCAGCTGCCCTAAAAGAATTCTGTAACACTGCCCTGGCAATGTTCTTCTGGGTACAAGCTGGAAGACCTGAGCCCTGTACATTTCTGACCCTGAATTACAACCTGTTAACTTCCCTATTAAACCCATAACTATGAGTACGGTATATAGAGTTCTATGTGGGAACTGCAGTTAATTATTGAACCCAACTGAGTGCTCTGCGGGGGGATGGTTGGTGTCATTTTTTTGCAGAACTAATTGTCTCCATAAGCCACTGCCTCCCTTAACCTTGAAACCAGAAGAAATAGATGGCATCCGCCTACAACTACCAAACATTCTGATCAAAGAACACAATAGACAGATACTGACAGAAGGATGAAAAATGTGAAATAAAACTTCAACTTCTCAAAGCATCTACTTATTGGACCTATTGAAGCTGGAGGAATCCCTTAGACTATTGCCCCGCAGTAGTCTCTATAGTAAAACTATCCCCTGAAGTCAATTTATAACTAAGTATTATTGTTGTTGTTTTTAAGTGATGTCAAGTCAGTTCTGACTTATGGTGTGAGGCTATAGGATAAGCACCTGACCAAAAGGTTGGCAGTTCAAACTAACCAGCTGCTCCTCAGAAACCCTACATAGGGTTGCTATGAGTCAAAACGGACTCACCAGCACTTAAGGACAATAGGGTTTTCAAGGAGTGGCTGGTGGGTCTGAACCACCAACCTTATGGTTAGTAAGCAGTACGGCTTATCCTACAGCACCACACCAGGACTCCTTTAACTACTTAAGCTCAAAAATTAAAGAATGTAACCCTTGAGTACTGTACTATTTTAAAAAATTATATACTTAACAGTGTACAGGAAAAATAGTCTACATGAACTACAGCCTCATCTACCCTGAAACCAGAACTAGATGGTACCCACTGCAAGAATAATTTCTTTTAGAAGAATCAACACGAGGCTGGTCTCTATGAGGTGGAGGTTAAAGACACCCCAAATGTCTGACTTTTCTTAAGTGCTATACTACTCAATACAGGGTCACTATGGGTCGGAACCGACTCGACGGCACTTAACAACAACATACCACTCCATAACCTGATTATCAACCACTAATCCTGGTGTGGCGCTGTGGGTTAATGCACTGGACCGTAAAATCGGTTTGAACCACAAGGTCTGTAGTTCAAGCTCACCAGCTACACCTTGGAAACCTTATACAGGGTTGCTATATGTCGGAACCAACTTGACGGCACTTAACAATAATCCTGTCGTGGTGCTGTGAGTTAGTACACTGGATTGCAAGGTTGGCATTCAAACTCACCAGCCGCTTCTCGGAAACCCTATACAGGGTCACTGTGAGTCGGAGCCTACTTACTCAACAGCATTTAACAACAAAATCCTCTCTTCAGTGTTGTCCCTCAAGTTCCAGGGCTCCACAACTTACTGCAATGTTTCACAGAACCTATGGGTCATCCAGGAAATGGCTCACATGATTTTGGAGACTATCAACTCCCAAATCCGAAGTTCAGACGTCAGTCTAGAGGATTCTCCTCACTCAGACCAACTTGGACTACTAACCTATGGAAGCAAGTCAAATCACCAGCTAAAGAATCAGAGGTCAACTGGGGGTGAGCTTGACTAGTCAAGCAAAGGAGCACAATGCCCACTCACATCAATAAATTGATTCATTTAATACCTAGCAGGATAGTAAAATCGACCAATCCCTTTGTTAGAGTTCCAAGTTTTAACAATCACAATTAATCCTGTTAACAAGCACTTACAACTGAAACATATAATCTTATCAGTATCTTCCTCCACTTTCTCTTACCCACACCCATCAGGAAGGAGTTGTTTGGTTGGAGTTACAAAGACATGGATAGAAGAGACATAATAAATAATTCACTACACTGCACCCAACAACCACTACCAACCATTCTAATCAGGGTCACAATCGATGAACCCTGATAGAATGGAAGAAAGTTCCTAAATAAATTCATAAAAAAAAAAAACAGACCTGCTGGACTGGTTGAAACTAGAGAACTCCCCTGACACTACTGTCCTGGTATACTCTTCTAACCTTAAACCAAAACTAACCACTGAGATCACCTGGTCACTAAATAACAAATTGGCTCAAAATATAACGAATATTACTTGTATGCACTGTGCTCCTTTAAAAAATCACCTATATGACACCAGATGGTCAAAACTACTTTAAAACAAGATGAGACTATAAGGGGACAAGGAAACCTAGAATAATGGAAATGGAACCACCAGAATAGTAATAATGAAAATATTGTGAAGACTGTAACCAATATCACTGAACAACCTGTGTAGAAATCGACTAGGAACCTAAATTGCTACGTAATCCTCCACCGAAAACACGAAATTTAAAAAAAAATATTTATATAAAACCAAATAGATTAACAGTTACTCTAAAATACAGATGAGAAGTTTGGGGCAATGAGACTAAATAGAAAGGGAACTAGAATGGAAATAATGATAACACTGACACAATGTGAAGAATGTAACCAATGTCCTTGAACATCCTGTGTAGAAATTGAAATGGGAACTGGTTTTGCTGTATATACGTTCACCAAAAATACAGTATTTAAAAAAATATGTTCAGTTTTCATTAATGTAAAAATGTACACAACTGTCCATTACACATAAAAGGGCAGTCACTCCACCAGGCTTTATGTTTATTATAATTTCTAGCTTTTAGGTTACAACCTGGATACCTAAAGAGAAGCAGTTATTGAAGTAGGGCCTCTCTTCCTCCACTAATATGAATTACAATCACATTGTGACAAGCTCAAGATACTGTTATCCTATAGAGCACTATCAAATCTTATGTCAGATATACCAAAGGAAGAGAGAGAACTATAGTCACTCAAAGGACAAGAGTCAATTCATATATAAGGATTTCTAATCCCTGTATCATTTACAACTACTTAACAGATAGGTGGGAACTTCAACACAGAAAACAATGAAAAGAATTAAGGAACAGGCAATAAATGTTTTATGTAAAACATAACTGCAGGCATTATATACCTGAAAAAATAGAATCAAATAATTTTAAATACCTTTTCCAAGTCAAGCACGCTATACTCATAAGAACTTAAAGCAATTTATTTACAATATTTCTCACTTGATCAGTGTTGAGTACCAAAAAAATAATACACTAAGAAACAATCTATAGAAATCACAATAACAGAGACCTCACTAGTAGAGTCATACTAACAGAGACCTATGTTGTTTTTTAGTGCCATCATTCTGATTCATCATAGCAACCCTGTATAGAGGTTCCGAGGAGCGGCTGGTGGATCTGAACCGCCAACCTGGTAGTTCAAAACGACCTTGCCTGTCGAGTGCTTATCCTATAGCGTCACATAAGACAGTTCATACAAGAGAATGACCAGAGTCCCTCCTGATTATCAGGCTACAAAGATGTCCTTCTGTATGTTCTTCAATTACACAAGGACATACATTTAACCAAAAGGGTCTGTGCAAACAGTTGAGTTACAGCTCCCAGAGTGCTATTCCCTATTTTACACAGCTGTTACACTGCCTTTGTTGATTTTGTTGTCAGCTTTTTTCTCTTTTTCCCCTTTGTCAGTGTTCTCTTTTTCTCCTCCTTTGTCAGTTCCTCTCTCTCCACCACTTTTGGCTTCTTTTTCTCTTTCTTTGTCAGGTCTTTTCTCTTCTCCTTTGCTCTGCACACTGGTGTAAACTGCTTTGTTATAGCCTTCCCGGTTCCGAGCAATTTCAATAGCAAAAAATTGTATTCTGGGAGCTGGAAGGCAAATAGAACTGATTATCATCCTAAACCCAGTTACTTCCCTAAGCTTACTGGAAATCTGATTAAAAGTTAACATGTAAAACATTCAAGTATAACCACAAGCTTCAGAAATCTGGAATTCTAACTATACTAAATGAGAGTGAAAATATTTAACTTTTTCAGTTATTTAAGAAACAACATATTTAAAAATATACCAAATAAGATGATCCCCACATTATCTACATCACCGATTCATCTATAAAACCAAATCCTTCCTCTTTATACAGAAACATTCTAAAGGTAAGAAACTCACCAAAGATGGTATTTTCCTCAGTGTAGCCCTGAGAGCAATCTAGTCGCAGCAAAGTGCCATAGTTGAAATCTTCTATAATCCCATCAAACTTCAAGCAGAATGGTCTCCACTTCTATCAATGCAAAAACGAGGCCTTAGTTGACAAATGCAAGAAGCTAATATAGTTAGACCTGTAAAAAAAGATTCCCATTTCTCCAGAAAGAAAAATAACCAGTTGAAGAGACTAGGATTGAAGTTAATAGCTAGTTTTACTGAGAATGAAACTAGCATCGAGTTTTTGTGCTACTTATTGTGTCTTCAGACTGGTATTTCACACCACAAAAAAATTTCTTCACCTGACAAGATAACTAAATCCTTCATTACAGAATTAAAATTTGATTTCTTATAGATTCTGTTTTGTTTTTTAAGTTATTGGCCAGCACAGCCTAAAATGGCTGTTCATACCCACTGAAACACAAATGAGAAAAAGGAAGCAACAATTTGGCCCAAAGTCACAAAGCTATTAGATTTTTAAGAAAAAGTTCAGCACACCAATTCATTGCAACTCTGTTCACAACAGCCAAAAGGTAGACACAACCCAAATGTCCATCAACAAATGAATAAACAAACAAAATGTGGTATATACATACAATGGAAATACACTATTACTCAGCCATACAGAAAAATAAGGTCCTGCTACATGCTACAACATGGATGAAGCTTGAAAACATTATGCTGTGTGAAATAAAGCAGTCACAAAAAGACAAATACGGCAAGATCCCACTTTTATGAAATAGGTAAATGTATAGAGACCAAAGTTTAGTAGTGGTTACCAAAGGTGGGAAGGAGGGGAAAAAGGGGACTTTTTGCTTGGAAGGCACTGAGTTTCTGTTAATGCTGGTGGGATAGCTTGTAAACAGATACTAGTGATGGCTGCACAATATGATGAATATAACTAACCAATGTTGGTTCAACATAGAAAAAAAAAGGTGAATTGGCAAATGTTTTGGTATATTTTAACACAATACAGAAGGATGGGAACCATTAAATAATGACTATTTTCCAAAGATCAGTAACAGCCTGTTGATGTTAGGTGTCATAGAGTCAGCTCAAACTCATAGTGACCCTATATATAACAGAACAAAACATTGCCTGTGCTGCACTATCCTCACAACAGCAGGTATGTTTGAACCCATTGTTGCAGCCACTATGTCTGATACAATTTAGGTTTTTCACAAGCCAAAGATCCATATTCAAGTAAATTTGTTACTAACTGACATAGTTTCAGTGTCCAGTGGAAGTACAAGCTAATCAAGTAAGCAATGTTTTTCAACTGTCTATGGTAACATGAACTTAAATCCAGAGAATTAAAACACCTCCCTGTCACTCCCCTATCTAGCCCTCTGGCTAATCTACTCTTATAAACAGATTTCTCCTCAAATGAAAGAGTTTAGTAGAAATGAAATGGCTCAAACAAGGAGGAGAAAAAAACATTCAATGAACATAAAAAATCCATAAACATTCCTTTTATAATTTATTAGCTGATTAGAATAGAACTCTGGTTCTCTACAGACTTTCCTTAAAACAAACAACAACAAACTTTTAAATGTATAAAATGTACTCACAATTAGCAATTGTTAATCAGAGGTTAGGTAATATTCTTACCTCTTTAGCTAATTCTGATTTGAGCTCTTCTGGGTCCAATACATCGATTCTGAGTTTCTCAAAAATTTCCCGGAACTCAAAGTATATTTGATCATCCACTTTGGTAAGTTTCAGGAACTGTGGGTCAACTGATGAAATCAGCTACCAGACAATAAGACAATATACGGTTACTAGTCTGGTAGCCTAGTGGTAACGAATCAGGCTGCTAACCTCAGGGTCAGCAGTTCAAAACTACCAGCTGTTCTGCGAGTGAAAGATGAGGCTTTCTGCTTCCGTAACAATTTACAGCCTCAGAAACCCTATACTCAGTGAGTATGAGAGGTCGCTATGAGTTGGAACCGACTCCACGGCACATAACAACAAGAAGTCTATAATTTGGAGTGACGCTATAGGATAAGTACTCTACTACAAGGTCAGCATTCAAACTCACCAGCCACTCCTCAGAAACCCTATATAGGGGCGCTATGGGTAGGAACCAACTCGACGGCACTTAACAACAGTCTGTAATTTACGACTCCTGGTGTAGCTCTGTAGAATAAGCAGTGGACTGTGGACCACAGGATCAGTGGTTCAAACCCACCAGCTGTTCCTCGGAAACCCTGTACAGAGTCATTATGAGTCAAAATAGACTCAACGGATCTTAACAAGAAGTCTGTAATTTGCTACACTTCTATCCCCTACCCCCTGAAAACCCTTACATTTCTCAGGGCAGATGATTTCAGTAGCATATGCAAACAGCCTAGATTCTGACAAAGTTTTAAACAGTCATAAAACAGTCCCTTCCACCAATTCAAACCAAATTTGGCACTAGTATAGGCTGTTGCCCTCTGTGGATTGTTCACTCATTCAACAAACATTTATTAAGTGCCTGCTGTGGACCACACACCTCTTTGCCATTTAGTAACATAAAAGAAAACCAGGCAATGAAGCAGAAATTCTCATTACTAAAGCAAATTCGTTTCACTCTCTCCTATGGGTAAGCTCTTACAGTAATAAAACTCATTTCCAAAACCCAGCTGTCTTAACTTACTGAGAATCATGATTAGCAGAGTATCACACACTATGTTATTGTTGAGTGCCATTGAGTCAGTTCTGACTCATAGCGACCCTGTACAGGGTTTCTAAGGAGCAGCTGGTGAGTTTGAACTGCCAACCTTGTGGTTCTCAGCCCAGTACTGATCCTACAACAAGAGTCCCACCACACTCTAATTATGTTTTATTCTGCTTAATAATGAAGAAGACAGACAAATCACCTTATAGTAGACTTCAGCATGTTGCATTGCTCTCATGGCCCAAGCCATCTCAATATCAGGCTGCAACAGAGTAAAGAACACAAGGTCAGAACTCTCCCAATCCTGCTATTTGGACAACAAATTAAGAAAGTCTATGAATGCCTAGTTAATGTTCAAGAGGCCCATCAAACTTGACATTATTTTCAAAAGATAGAAACTAGATGATTCGGTTTAAGAAATATAATTCCTTTGACAATCAAAAGAAGCTACCCATACAGTCTAATAAACACAATGGATCAGTGGCTATCTTTTCCCAGCAATGAAAATAAGCGAGAATACATAAAGCAGTGAATAAATTGCCTTCTCAGGACTGAGTTATTAAAATCAATGGAAGTAAACCTATTTTTCACTTTTTAAAAGGATTGTTGTTAAGTGCCAGCGAGTTGGTTCCGACCCATAGGGACCCTGTATAGGGTTTCCTAGGAGCAGCTGGTGAGTGTGAACCACTGACCTTGCAGTTCAAACCAACTTTGCAGTCCAGTGCATTAACCCAGAGCCCCATACCAGGACTCCTTAAGGGAAGAGAGATGTTGACGTTTGTGGTAGTGGTGATGGTGGTTGTGTAATGTGGAGTCGGTTCTGACTCACAGCGACCCTGTATAGGGTTTCTGAGGCTGTAAATCTTTACATGAGCAGAAAGCTTCATCTTTCTCCCACGGAATGGCTGGTAGTTTCGAACTACTGACCTTTAGATTAACAGCCCAATTCGTAACCACTATGCTACCAGAGCTCTTTTTAAAGTGTTTTTAACCCTTTTAGACTCGATGGCACTTAACAACAGGGTAGCATGTCACAATCAGAGACCTTAAGTGATACAACTAATTAAGCACTGGACAACTAACCAAAATGCTGGTGGTTCACATTCACCCAGAGGCACCCGGAAAGTAAAGCCCAGCAATTTGTTTTCAAAAGGTCAAAGCTTTGAAACCCCTATGGAACAGTGTTATTCACCACACATGGGATTGCCATGAGTCAGAACTAACTAGACAGTAACTAACAGCAACACCATGTCATTAACATCAGTTGTGTTTCCATCCTACAACATCTAGCAATGAATCAATACCATGAAATATGCCGGATTATAAATAAACCATCCCCAGCACCCAGCATCCGTTCTGCTATAATATCCCATTCCAATTAGACTGATTTCACTAACTTCACAAAAAGCTATTTTCATTTCTAATTCCAAGCCTTCCAACACATCCTTTTCCTGCCTGCAATACCCTCCCGTCAGTCAAGCTGTGTTCTCTGCCCACCTATATTTTGTTAATCAGTTCAAACTCCTACATGCAATTTTCCCCTGCTGCCTCAGTACCTAAGTCTCTTCTTCAGTTATACTTTTGGATTATATGACCTGATCCACTCATCTAGCAAATATCACATTCCTATTTGGATGTTATTACTATGCTCATGTGTTGTGTCTTTATTTCTCAAAATAGAACACATGCTTTTTCCCTAAGGCTCTGAACCAACACACCATTAAGTTAGTGCAACTTTGCTGAACATTGAAATCACCCAGAGATCTCTAGAAAAATTACTGATTCCCTAGCACCTATTTCCAGACCTTCTGATTTAACTGGTATGGAATGCAACCTCAATATCGGGATTTTTAAAAGCTCCCCAAGTGAAGCTACAGTGTAGCAAAGTTTGGGAACCACTTCCATTGCAAACTAAGTTTGCGAAGCAAAAAGAAAAGAAATTGAAAGAAGGCGCATTTGGGAGCAGACATGAAGACGGTTTGCCGAAATTGTAGAGGAAGAGGGTTCTAATTTAGTGGCAAGCCTTGCAAAAACAGTGGGAGTCGTGTTTAAGTCATACTTACATCGTTGCAGTAAGACTCTGCCGGAAGAGAAAGAGCATGTGCCACAGACACCAGCTCCCTGGAAACCTGGCAGGGGAGAAAAAGAAAGTGTTCAAGGTTCCACTTGGCTCGACTTCCCAACTCATCCAGTCCCAGAGCAGCGTCTCACCGGCTCATCAGTTTCAGTCGCAGTCGCAGTTGCAGTCGCAGTCGCAGCCTCCATCTTGAAGCCCAGAAAACGTGGCTTTTCACTTCCCCGGAAGCGATTTTTTTGTTTGCTCCTCCCACCGTAGGAGTCCAGGAATGGCGTTACAGGGTAAGCATTGGAATGCTAACCGCAAGGTTGGTGATTCAAACCCTACAGAAGATCCTTGGAAACCCAGTACAGGGTCGCTATGAGTCGGAAAAACAACTCCGTATTAGTAGTAAAAGGCTTGATAACCTCCGCGAGAACTTCTATATGCCTGGAGGCAAAAGTCACTTGCCTGCCTCACCCGACCTGCGCAACCACGGAAGTGATGCTTTATTTTGCAATCTGATTGGCGCTAAATTGTAAGGCTTTCACGTCCCTGCGGCGCTCTGTGGCAGGCAGATTTGAATTCCTGTGCTCCGTGCGTGCGTGCTCTCTCTCTCACACACACACACTCCCTCCACCCCCACCCCCCGTTATGGGTTAATGCGCCACACTGCAAAGACGTTTGAACTACAAGGACGGCAGTTCAAGCTCACCAGCTGCTCCTCGGAAATCCTATACAGGGTCGCTATGGTAGCGTAGTGGTTACGAATCAGGCTGCTAATCTCAAGGTCAGCAGTTCGAAACTACCAGCTCTTCTGGGGGAGAAAGATAAGGCTTTCTGCTCCCGTAAAGATTTACAGCCTTGGAAACCCTGGACAGGGTTCTCGCTATGAGTCGGAACTGACTCGACGGCACATAACAACAACAATGGGTCGGAACTGACTCGATGGCACTTAACAACAATAAAAGAATTAGATGTAGTGAGGAAAGATGCAAAGTGGTGATCACAGCTTAGCACCATATACTGTGGGATCTTGAAGAAGGGATACCTAAACTGAGTCATGAAGAACACTTAGCCAGGTGGCCAAAGCAGATAGGAAAGGACACTCCAGGCATAGAAAACAACACATGCATATGCACTGAATTAAACATCATGACACTTGTTTTTATTGTTAAGTGCCGTCGAGTCAGTTCCGACCCAGAGCGACCCTGTATAGGGTTTCCGAGGAGAAGCCGGTGAGCTTGTACCACCAACCTTGCAGTTCAATTAGGAATTGCAAAAGCAGTATAGCTGAAGGAAGTGCAGTTATTTATGATTCTTTGGAGGAGCATAGAGGCTTTGTAGGCTGAACATTGAGGAGTTGAAACTAAAAATAATAGTAAGCTACTGAAGGCCTTTGGAGTACTGGGGTGGCGCTGTGGGTTAATGCCCCAGACTGCAAAGCCGTTTGAACTGCAAGGTTGGCGGTTCAAGCTTACTAGCAGCTCCTCAGAAACCATATACAGGGTCGCTATGGGTTGGAACTGACTCGACGGTACTTAACAACAACAACAACAACTGAAGGCCTTTAAACAGGTCAGTCTCATGAGTCGGCTTATGTTTTAGGAAGATCACTCTTAATATATTGTGGGATATTAAGGAAGGCAAAAATACCAGATAAACAGGAGTGGGTGATGAAAACCTAAACCGAGGCAGTAGCAGTTGAGATTAATTTTGAGAATTACTAAAGGAAATAGAAACAGTAGAATGTTGACTATGTGTAGCATAAAGTAAAATTGAGATTACAATATGACATCCAGATTTCAGAATAAAGTTTGAGGGGTAAGAATCATGAGCTAGGAAACACAGAAGGAATATCAGGTTGGGGAGTGATGATGAGTTTTAGCTGAGTTTGAATAGCTTGTGGAACATCCAAGTGGAGGAAAATCTCATGGGAGATAAAATTTGATTAGAACTTTTTCAACGAAAGAACATTGAGCAGCAGGCCAAGGACAGGATCATTTATAAAGAAGAAAAGCTAAGAACCGAAAGAGTGTCACAGAAGCCATAGACTAAAAGAACATCCAGGAAAGAGTGGTGAACAATATCAAATACCATGAGTTGAGTATACAAAGCCCAGAAATACTGAGGGGTAACTGAAAACCCTAGGAAAAGTAGTTTTAGAAGATTTGGAGGGGTTGGGAGCAGAAATCAGATGACAGTGGTTTGAGAAGGGAGTGGAGATAAAGAAGAGATGAGAGTGACCATAGAATGTTTTTCCAAAGGGCTGCAACTAGAAAGAGACATGGGGTCTAGGGACTTTTAAATTATTATTTTGGGTTTGTTGTTGTTAAGTGCTGTCAAGCTGGTTCCAACTCATAGCGACCCTGTATAAGGTTTCCAAGGTGTGGCTGGTGAGTTTGAATAGCTCACCTTGTAATTCAAACCAATCTTGTGGTCCAGTGTTTATCCTACAGCGCCATACTTAAGTGTACTGAAGGAATTGGCCTAACACAAAGTACTATCCTAGAAAGGTATCTAGCTGTTCATCCAGAGAAACTTAATGAAGTTTCTGCAAAAGCAGGAAATTAAGAGAGTCCTTTTTAAACATTTACTGTTTTCTCTATGAAGTTGAAGAAGACACCTGAGAGCAAGAAAGAATGTGTCTTGTCTTGAGAAGAATGTTAGAAATCAGGGGAGTAGGAAAAACAATCTAACAAGGAAATGGAGGAAAGTTTTCAGGAAGCAGCTAAAGCTGGAGGCCATTCTTTAAGGATAACTCTAAGGCATGAATGTAAGATGGGTGATCCATATGGATATTGAATGTTGGTGAACTAGAGGCTTGACCAGGAGGTAAATAGAGAGTAATAACATGCAGAGGCAGACAATGGCACTCAAGCTAAAGGACGAATTGGTGCATAACAAATGAATAGAATCCTAAAGAATACAACTTGCCTTTAGTTTGAGGAAGCACTTAGATAATTTGTTTTATCTAATGTTTTGGCAAATTCACTGCCTTTACATTTTAAAAACCTATTAAAACCAACAGAATTTCATGGTTTGTTAAGGTTAGTGGTATTTCAATTTTTTAAATCTGGTTATTGCCAACTACTCACAGCTTTGTTGTTGTTGTTAAGTGCCACTGAGTTGGTTCAGACTCATAGTGAACCTGTATAGGGTTTCCAAGGAGTGGCTGGTGGGTTTGAAATGCCAACATTGGGGTTAGCAGTCCAATGCTCATCCAACAGGACCACACCAGTACTCCTTACAGCTTTGTTGTTGTTTGTTGTTAACTGCTGTGGGGTCGGATCTGACTCATAGTAGCCTTGTCTAGGATCTCCAAGGAGCAGCTGGTGCATTTGAACTGCTTACCATTTGGTTTGTAGTCCAGTGCTGATCCTACAGTGCCACTCCAGAAGTCCATTTACAGCTTTAGGTTTTTGCAAACAAAAACACCAAGTTGTCATCTAAGGGAGCCAGCAATCCAGTTTCTGCAGAAGAAAGCACACCAATCTAAGTATGATTAAGGAGTTTTAATAAAATCCATGATAATGCACCAGACTGCAAGGTCAGGTTGAACTGCAAAGTTGGCAGTTCAAACTCACCAGCTGCTCCTTGGAAACCATACACAGAGTCACTACGAGTCAGAACAGCACCTAACAACAATATGATTTACAATGGGAGCCCTAAGTCCATTTTGAAACTTGACATACATTCAGCCCCCATTGAGTTCTTTCTAGCCACTAACCAGAACTCCTGGTGTGGTGCTGTAGGGTAAGCACTGGACTAACCATAAATCAGCAGTTCAAACCCACCACCTGCTCCTTGGAAACCCTATATAGGGTTGCTATGAATCAAAATGACTCCATGACATCATGGCACTTAACAATGAAAACAACAACCAAAAATAAAAGACTTGCCCTCAGGCAGAGGCTCATTTGAAAGTGGATTACTAGCACTTCCTTAGCCAGCCTAAAGAGGGACAGTCTCCCTCTCAGGGATCTGTCTGGGCAGGATCTTAATGGAAATTGGGGTACCAGGGTCATATGGTCATGAGCCATACCCTGACCAAAGTGACTAGATGAACCCAGACCCAATCCTGTGAACTTCTAAAATCTGCAGTAGTTTAAGTGTCCCAATCATGGTCTCTTTTCTGCCTGTGACTGTGTTGAACAGATATGCCACCAATCATGATGTTGTGATGAATTTCTTTTGTTTTCCTTCTTCTATAAATAGCCACATGACCATGAATCCTTTAGACACCATTATGGCCTCATGCTGATGGTCTCTCTAATCTGGATGATTTGCCATTGTCTTATCTTTGTCCTAAGACTTAATGAAGGGGTCTCCATTTGAAAACATATTTGATCCTAAAAAGACTGGAAAAGCCAAGTGCTTCTGTATCCCAAAACAGCAGGAGATATAACTGCAAAGCTTTTATTTGCCAGTCAATGAAACCAGTCCAACCAGCAGGTATCAGAATAAGTGTTATTTAAAATGGACTCAAAGTATCTAAATGAGAGAGAGAGAGAGATGGGCCAAGAACAAAAGACAAAACATAAAATCAGATAGTTGGCAGACATTTAGATACATAGCTAAGAAAGACCTTTTGGTGTGAGGTAAGGAAACTGGACATGGAATTCCACTGGGATGATTCTCTCTGTTTTCTGGGAGATCCTCAGTGAGATCCTTCAGATTCCTTCTCAAATATGTAATGTGGTCACACCATGGGAGCCAGAGCCATCACCAGTCCTGATTAACGAGGCCCTTAGGTATCTGGTGTGGCGCTGTGGGTTAATGAGCTGAACTGCAAAGTCGGTTTGAACTGCAAGGTCGGCAGTTCAAGCTCATCAGCTGCTCCTCAGAAACCTCATACAGGGTCACTATGGGTGGGAACTGACTCAATGGCACTTAAATAACAACAAGGTATCTATAATGCCAGGAACACCAAGGATATGGGTAACATTAAACCTGTAATTGCTATGAGATAGGGTGTTATGGGATACAGAAGAGTAGTGAATTGTTGAATGCGAATTTATCAGTGGCAAGTGCAGGTGGTGGAACAAGGTAGATACTCCCTAAGTACATGTAACACTTTATCTAGGTGGCTTTCAGACTATATGGAGAAGGTAAATTTAAAAGACCTTAAAATTAGTCATTAAAAGCTGGAAGGAAAATCAGGGCTATGGTCAGATATCATGTAGGTTAGTCTACTATGAAAATATAAAATCTGAATAATAAAAGTGTTTGTTTTGACAAGTGTGATTCATGATACAAATGATGACTCATGTCATATGAGGCCACTTCATATGAAGATAGTATGTTAAAGATGACATCTTGAGTGATCATGTTAACATGGTATGTTTTAAGATCAGAAAGCAGCACAACAGTGACCTCAGGGTGCCCCTCCAGATTGGGATTTGTCACAGGAACTATGTAACATAGCCTAGAAATGCATTTTAACATTTGAATTACAAGCAGAAATGGACAAATTCTTTAAAATAGTGAGATAATTTAACATGTCTCTCAGCAATTGACAGATCAGTCAACTATTTACTGTATTGCATGCTTAGTATGTTCTGATGTTATGGGTTCAAGTCCCAAAGAAGGATGATGACCACTATAATGTCCAATTTGGAGAAATTTTATTGGCACAACAGACAGCTATAGCCTGACGGCAGGGAGACAACAGCATCTCCTCAGTCTGCCATGCCATGGGGAGCTGACTGCTAGCTTATATATGCTACCTTCCTGGCTCAAGATCTAGGGGCTTATCTAAAGGAATGTGCTGAAGCCGGGGAGTACAAAAGCAGAAATAGCAGGTTAGTGCTAAAAGGGAGACTAGACAACGACAACAACAAGGCCAGGGCAATACAGTTGCAAATCAGTTTACATAGGTAGAGAAACAAAACTACATATCAGTTTACATAGGCAGAATTTTAAAAACCTGCAAATTAGTCACATTAGTGCCAGTCCTCAGTCCCTGAGGTATATGTGCCAGTGCCTCAGTCCCTGAGGTATATGGTTAAGTTGATTACCTTAAGGAATGCCCGGGGACCATAAAGCAGATAAAATAAATAACATTTGCAGAGCTTGTGTTTGTTTTATCTCTTCTAAGGCCATGGGAACTAGGCCTGTGATGCTTTCTTCCACCCTAGATGCCTCACTTGTGTCTATTTTATCTCCTCTGAGGTCTTGGGAGCTATGCTGAGATTTAGAAATTCTGAATTTTCAAATAACTCTATGGTTTCATTGTGTATTTGCAAACCATGCACCTCTCTCACACAAGTGTGCACCCTCATTATTTGTGTGTGTTGTGCATTATGCCTAAAAATATATTATAGAAATTTAGACATTATGAACAAAATGATAACCAAACTTATGAATTGGTTGAAGGTTTACAGAGCAGATCAGTTTTCCATTCAACAATTCAGAAACGTTTTGTTTCATCTCATTGACTGCAGTCTTCCTCACTGTGTTTCCTGCTTGCATTCCTCCTTCTCTCCTAAACCATTCTGAAATGTATTCTAGGGTAAATTAGCCATTTTTTCCCCCTCAAATTGTTGATTATTCTAAGGTAATGCACTTCACTGGTGTTTTTGTTCCCCTTATTGACTGATAATGGAACCACTGGGTTGAGTTCATTTCCATTCCTGAAGGATGACTAAGGGACATAGTCTTGGTGTTCTACCAGTCTCTTTCTGGTAAGTAAATCTGGTCATTTGGGGTTTTGTTCCACATTTTTCTTCCACTCTATCCAGGGCCTTCTAATGCAATCCCTTTCAGGTAGCGGTAACGGTGCACCGTCTACTTCTTCTTGTCTCACAGTCATGGAAACTGATGTTTGCAAGGCACATTAGTCCATTGGCCTCACTTTTCTTTCTTCTGGACACAGAGAGAAAAATAGTTGCACCTTAGATGGCCACTCATGAAATTTTAAGAGATCAGTCGCTATTCACTAAAGTAGGATGTAGAAAATTGTGTTTGTGGACTATGTTATGCCAATTGACCTTGGTGTCCCCTGAGACTATAGTCCTGAGCCCCCAGGCCCAGCAACTCACTCCCTCAAAGTTTTTGATTATGTCTAAGAAGTTTTCATAATTTTCCCACTGTAAGCTCCATCACATTCATGGATATATTTTCAGCAAAGGTAAAATACCCATGTACAAATATCCTCTGTCAAACCTATATATATTTGTGGGTATAGTCCACTCTCCCTTCAACACCCATTTAGCCTATGTGTCTACCCAGGCATCACTATTATTGCAGGATTGTGTATATACCAGTATCTGCCTTTAACTCTTGCATTCGTCCTAGTATCTTCTCCTTCCTCTATCATTTTTTGCAGACATCCCTCTTATTGTATATTGCTGTCTGCTTCACCCAAGTTGACATGTCTCCATACTATTTGTTGTTGTTAAGTGTCGTCGAGTCGATTCTGACCCATAGTGACCCAGTATAGGGTTTCCAAAGAGCAGCTGGTGAGCTTGAACCTATAGCCAGTGATTTATCTTCCCTTCCAATCCCACCACTGGTAACCATCAAAGAGCATATCTTTTAGTGTTAAAATCTTTTCTTGACTTTTTACACTAGTGTTCTCATACAATATGTATCCTTGTGATTGATTAATTTTACTTATCATAATGTCCTATAGGATCATCCATGTTATGAGGTGTTTTGCAGATTCATCATTATTCTTTAACATTGCATAGCATTCCATTGTGTGTATGTAGCATGGTTTATCTATTCTTCCATTAATAGACACTTAGGCTGTTTCCATCCCTTTGTTGTTGTAAATGGTGCTATGATGACATGAGTGTGCAGTATCTATTCATGTCACAACTCCTATATTTCTAGGATATATACCAAGTAAAGGAATTACTTAGTCATGTAGTATTTCTATTTCCAACTTTTTTTTTTTTTTTTTTAAGCTTTTATTGTGAATTGAGTGGTGGTTTACATGGGAGAACATCAGTTTTACAGTCATCCTATCGTATTTCGCCTCACTGCAATGATTACAATCCCCTCCATGCGTCATCATTCAACAGTATTTGCTTCTATTCCCTCTGGGTTTTGGGGGTTTTTTTTGGAGGAGGGAGGGGGGATATACACCAAATACACCAAAACACTCAGGAATATATAATCATTCAAACAATCAAAGGGCACACCCTATAAACCTGCCCCCCCGGCCGCCAGCACACAGCCCTTCTCCCTCCATGAGTCTAGAGTCCCCAGCCACTCCATCTGTCCCTGTCATCATCTCTGCCTCCATCTCTGGCATTGCCTCTTCTCTGAATAGGGTCCCACTCTCTACTCCTGCTCTTCTCCCTTGATGGTTCCAGTGTCCTCCACTCCTGGACTGCAAGGTCAACCCCTCCCCCCTTTTTGCTAGAAAACCTCTACCTTTACAGTAGCAACAATCACAATCACTTATGATAACAATTACTCACTATTTAATCTTAAGATTAAATATCTTTAATCTCCTTTCACCAGCCCCATCTAGACAGGATAAAAACCACTCAGTGGAGATTCTACCTTCCCCCGCACACTCTGAAACTAAACTCCTTCCTGAAATCTTATTGGTGCTATGCTTTGCATCTGTCTAATGGCTAATAATCCACAGCATTTCATAAGCTTGCTGGCTGCATGAATACCTACTTTGAAAAAGTTTCAATTCATATTCTGTGTCCATATTTTAATTTGATTATTCTTCTTTTTCTTGTTGTGGTAGTGAAGTTTTCTATAAACCTTAGAGATTAGTCCCTTGTCCAATATGCCATAAAAAAATTAAAATTAAAAAAATCCCAGTATATAGATTCTCTTTTTACTCTTTTGGTTAAATCTTTTGATGCATGTAAGTGTCTAATTTTTAGGAGGTCCCAGTCATTTAGTTTGTCTTATACTGTTTGTGGGTTTTCAGTTATGTCTTATATTTATGCCATGTATAATGGTCCCTGAGTTTGTCCCTTTTCTTCTTTATAGTTTTGGCTTTTGCATTTAGGTCTTTAGTCAATCTTTATTTAGTGTATATGGTGTAAGATATGGTCTTATTTCATTTTTCTGCAACCAGACATCCAATTTTCAAGAACCATCGGTTAAAGATGCTCTTCCCATTAAATGTGTTTCTGCCCTTTGTCAAAGAGCAGCTGTCCACAGGTGTGTAATTTATTTCTCGGTTCTCAATTCTGTACCATTCATCTAAGTCTGTTTTGTACCAGTACCAGACTGTTTTGATTACTGTGGCTATTTAGTAGGATTTGGGATTAAGGAGTGTGAGGCCTCCTACTTTGTTCTTCTTCTTTAGTAGTGCTTTGTTTATCTGAGTTTTTTTTACCTTTTCATATAAAGTTGTTGATTAGTTTTTCCATCAATTTAAAGAATGATGTTGGAATCTGGATCAGAATTGCATTATATCTGGAGACTGCTTTGAGTAGTATTGACATTTTCATAATGTTAAATCTTCCTATTCATGAGCATGGTATATACTTACATTTATATAGATCTCTTTTTGTTTCTTGTAGTAGTTTTGTCAAGGTAGAAAAAACAGGCTTTCTGCTCCCACAAAGATTTACAGTCTCTGAAATGGTATGCAGGGTTGCTATGAGTGGTAACCAACTCGATGGCTCTTAACAACAACAACAGTAATATTTTGTAGTATTCTTTGTAAAGGACTTATTTTTTTCTCCCACTGGTAGATTTATTACTAAGTATTTTATCTTTTGGAAGATTATAGTAAATAATTATTGTTTTACTGATTTCCTTTTCCTACTTCTATTTGTTAGTGTAAAAGAATTTGACTGAAAAAACAAACAAGATGGCAGATCAGTGGAAGTGCAGTAAGGAGCTCCACCAAAAACAACACAGAATACCTGACCAAGCAGGCTCAGGGGCTGGTCCCAGAACTCTAAACCACACATATAAAGGAATATTTAGAAGGTTGGAAGGTTCATAGCTGGAGGAATTTGTGGCAGAAGCAAGAAATCTATTGCTTTCTAGTACGGGACACTCGGCTGCTCCAGGAGCTGCCATCTTGGGTGAGACCACGCAGGGGAAGGATCGGAGCGGCCACAGATGCCTGGCAGAACTGCTGAGATAAAGGTGTGGACATTCTTTTCTTTTGGTATCTGTTCATTGGTTCCTTGCTATCTGCGCACCTCCATTCTGGTGACTATAGGGGTGCCTGAGCTAATGGGCACCCTAGGCCCACCCTCGGAGGGTTCTACTTTGCATCCTCAAAATTTAAAGGGATAGTTTCCAATTAAAACCAAACGGCCACAACCAGCCCTGAACTGTTTCTAACTAGAAAAAAGGCCTGAATGGGGATTGTGGAGCGGGACAAACAGACAAAACAGGAAATAGGCCAAAAAGGAAATCCTAAGTTACATCAAAACAAACAACAGTGCTTTCTGGAAACCTCTTAGGAAGAAGACTGAAAAGGGAAGCCCATTCCCTGGTCACATCTACCTGGAGGCATTCAGAAAGCATAAAAAATACCAAAATACA
>NW_006408770.1:2044830-2046930 GCF_000296735.1 Chrysochloris asiatica | reverse complement strand
ATGTAATAAAACAAGTTATATGAATGGTTGAATGTGAAACTGATGATATGCCCTGTAAACTTTCACTCAAGCCACAATAAAAACCTTAAAATAAAATTAAAAAAAAAAAAAAAAAGAATTTGACTAGGGGAAGGAAAGAAGGGTGGGGGGAGAAAAAAATAAGAATTTGACTGATTTTTGTATGCTAAGCTTGTACCCTGACACTTTGCTGAATCTTTTAATAAGTTTCAATAATAAGCTCCTGCCTGCCTTCCAGGCATGCCAATCTTGATTCATCTGACCCAGACTTGGGACTCTCCCACCCCTATAACTGTATTAGCCACTTCCTTAATATAAACTTTATATAGATATATGGTTGTTGGTGGTTATGTGCCGTGGAGTTGGTTTCAACTCATAGCGACCCTGTACAGGGTTTCTGAGGTTGTAAATCTTAACGGGAGCAGAAAGCCTGATCTTTCTCCCGGGGAACAGCTGGTAGTTTTAAACTGCTGACCTTGCAGTTTGCAGCAGATAGATATAAAAATATATATATATATATATATATATATATATAGAGAGAGAGAGAGAGAGAGAGAGAGAGAGAGAAACCATATATAAAGTTTCAATGGTTTTGCTTCTCTAAAGAACCCAGAAACAAAACTGTAAGGATGATTTTTCAAAATTTGCTCTTACATCTTACTAGTTTGAATGGCACTGATAACTATGCTTCTATTAGTAAAGAAAGTACTGCAAATCTATGGAGTGAGGTGGCCACATTAATATGAAAAATATCACAACCTATAGATTTAAGTATTGATGACAAGCCAGACTCCAGGTAATCATGTGTTTGATAGTTTTCTGCAATTGTGTCAAGATGAGAAGTATGCGGAAACTGGTTGGTCGATCCTACTGACAACAGACCAAGTGATAAAGGAAAAAGACAAGCTTCTGAGTGTCAGCTCAAGCAAAGCATAAGACACCTCAAAGATTCTAACTGTGCCCTGAAAGAAAGCCTTATTTCTTGAAGTGACAGAGCTGATATTACCAAAAACCAAATCCAAAGTTTTATTGTAAGAGTGGCTGAATTACAACAATTGAATTGCCAATCACAAATGGTGCATGATATTAAAGTGGGGCCATTGATTGGGAAGAAATGGAATCCTGAAACTTGGGATGGAGACATATGGACAGATAATCAGAAAGCTGGGGATACTGAGGCCCTACATTCTGTCAAATTACTCCATCTTTGTCTGCTGATCAGGAAAGCTGGGGATACTTAACCCCTCTGCTCCTCCAACATCTGGTTCTTTGAATCTGAACAAGTAGCCTACTCTATTCTGTTTGCCTGATGGGCCTGACCTCTGAATGTGCCTGGAAAACTGGACACCCACTGGAGAGCCCTGCACACCTCTTGCTGTAGCCCCAGCTCATGTGCTCCATGCTGCTGGTTCTGCAGGGTGCCTGCCCAGACCCTGGTCACTTATCACCCTGCTGCCACCCCTGCTCCCATGCCAAAGTCCTGCTTTGTACCCTGATGGGATTCCTGCGTTCCAGGCTCGCCTGCCAAATGTGATTCACCTAGTCGGCACTTGGGACTCTCCTATCTCTGCAACTGTAAGCCTTTATATAAACTGTTTATATATATGACATTTCGCTTCTCTAGAGAAACCAGCCTAAGACAGAGAGGATCCTAGAACTTATTTAGTTGGTTCACTGAAGCATGTATTACATCATGGTCTACAATATATCAAGTTGAAGTACCAGACCTACCTTGTTGTTGTTAGGCGCTATCGAGTTGGTACCCACTCTTAGTGACCCTATGTACAATAGAACTAAACAATGCCTGATCCTGGGCCAACCTCACAATTGTTGCCATGCTTGAGCCCATTGATGCTGCCATATTACCAATCCATCTCACTGGGGATCTTCCTCTTTTTTTCTGACTCTCCACCTTACCAAACATGATATCCTTCTCCAGAGACTGGTCCCTCCTGACAGTATGTCCAAAGTATAAGAGACGAGGTTTGGCCATCCTGGCCTCCAAGGAGCACTCTGGCTGCACTTCTTCCAACACAGATCTGTTTGTTCTTTTGGCAGTCCATGGCACTTTCAATATTCTCC
>NW_006408770.1:2038609-2044395 GCF_000296735.1 Chrysochloris asiatica | reverse complement strand
CGCAGGTTGTTAATGAGTCTTCCTCCAATCCTGATGCCACGTTTTTCTTCATATAACCCAGTTTCTTGGATTATTTGCTCAGCATACAGGTTGAATAAGTATGGTGAATGAATGCAACCTTGACGCACACCTTTCTTAATTTTAAAACATTCAGTGTTTCCATGTTCTGTTCGAACAACTGCCTCTTGGTCTATGTACAGATTCCTCATGAGCACAATTAAGTGTTCTGGAATACTCATACTTCACAATGTTGTCCATAGCTTGTCATGCTCCACACAATCGAAAGTCTTTGTGTAGTCAATAAAGCACAGCTAAACATCTCTCTGGTATTCTCTGCTTTCAGCCAAGATCCATCGGACATCAGCAATGATACCCTCATTCCACATCCTCTACTGAACCTGGCTTGAACCTCTGGAAGTTCTCTGTCACTGTATGCTTGCAGCTGTCTCTGTATTACCTTTAGTAAAACTTTACTTGCATGGGATATCAAAGATATTGTCTGATGATTTCCGCATTCCGTTGGGTCACCTCTCTTTGGAACGAGCACAAATATGAATCTCTACAAATCAGTTGGCCAGATAGTTGTGACCTACCTTTGTATTCTATAAAATAAGAAATCCAAAGGTTTTGGGAAATGAGCATGTTAGAGTGAATTTATCAGTATAAACTCACATATGGAGTGCCACAGAACACACTTTTCCCCACAACAGTGAGAAACATCCCTAGACACTGCTGTGATTGCTATTTTATGCAAGCCAGCGTTCACAGTGAGAACTGTCTTAATTTAATTAAGACACATAACTACAAAGGCTGATTGGACCCCATGGTGGTAGAGTCCAATTGGCAGCATTTAATCGACAAAGACAAGGTGGACTTGGTTACAGTAATGGGTAGCAGAGTCAAAGTAGTAATCAAAATAGTCTAACTTGTGTGGACTTACTGTATTGACTTTTTAGGCAGGGTTTACCAAGGAGTGAAAGAGATGGGAAACCTACTAAATATTTACAAGAGGAGGAATTCAAGGTCAAATGAACAGCAGTCTGACTTGCATCACCAGAATGCAGTCATGCTCTCTCAATCAATTCCCAGATTTGAGCCAGTTTACAGCCCTACAGCCCCTTGAATCAAGGGATGGCTAGTTCCCCTTGAAGAAGCCCTGCCAGCTCAGTCTTTTTTACCCAGCTTTTCCCAAAGGGAAGTTGTTATTATTAGGTACCATGGAGTTGGTTCCCAATCATAGTGGAAATAAAACACTACCATGTCCTGCCAGGTCCTGCACTATCCTCAAAATTTTTACACTTGTGCCCATTACTGCTGCCATGTGTCAATCCATCTCATTGGGGGTTCTTCCTCTTTTTCACCCACCCTCTACTTTACCAAGCATGATGTCTTTCTCCAGGGACTGGTCCCTTCTAATAACATGTCCTAAATATGAGAGACAACGTCTCACCATTCTGGCTTCTAAGCAGCACTCAAGCTGTACTTCTTCCAACGCATGCCAGTTTGTTCTTCTGGCAGCCTATGGTACAGTCAATATTCTTCTCCAACACCACAACACAAATGCATCAATTTTTCTTCAGTTTTCCTTATTCATTGTCAAACTTTGACATTCACATGAGGCTACTGAAAATACCATATCTTGGGTCAGGTGCACCTTAATCCTCAAACTGATATTTTTGCTCTTTAATACTTTAAAAAGCTCTTATGCAGTAGATGTGCCTAATACAATTCATTGTTTGATTCTTGGCTGCTGCTTGCATGAATGTTGATTATAAATCCAAGCAAAATGAAGTCTGACAATTTCAATCGTTTCTCCATTTGGCATGATGTTTTTTATTTGTCCACTTTTGATGATTTTTGTTTTGCTTACATTGTAGTGCAACCCATACTAAATACTATATAGTCTTTTATATTCATTTGTAAGTACTTTAAGTTCTCTTTGCTTTTGGAAAGCAAGGTTGTATCATCTGCATACCACAGATTGTTAATGAGTTTTCCTCCAATCCTGATGCTATGTTTTACTTTGTATAATCCAGCTTCTCAAATTTTTTGTTCAGCATACAGATTGAATGAACATGGTGAAAGAATACAACCGTGGTGCACACCTCTCCTGATTTTAAACCACTCAGTATTCCCTTATTCTGTTCCAACAACTGGCTCCTTGCTATGAACAGGTTCCTCATGAATACAATTAAGTGTTTGGAATATCCATTCTTTGTGATGGTATTCATACCATGTCATGATCCACACAGTCAACAGCCTTTTCATAGTTAACAAAGCAATAGTAAACATCTTTCTGATAGTCTCTGCTTTTAGCCAAGATTGATCAGACATTGACAAGGCTATCCCTCATTCCATATCCAATTCTGAATCAGGCTTTAAATTCTGGAAGTTCTCAGTCAATGTACTGTTAAAGCCATATTTGAATTATCTTCAGAAAAAAAAAAAAAATACTTGCATGTGATTTTAACACTGTTTGATGATTTATGTATTCCATTGGGTCACCTCTCTTTGGAATGGCCACAAATATGGATCTCTTCCACTCTGTTGGCCAGATAGCCGTCTTCCAAATTTCTTGGCATAGCTGAGTGATCGCCTCCAGTGCTACTTCAGTTGGTTTAAAGATTTCAATTTGTATTCCGTAAATTCCTGGAGTCTTGTTCTTTGTCAATGCCTTCAGTGCATCTTGGGCTTCTTTCTTCAGTACAATTGGTTCTTAATCATATACTAACCCTTGAAATGGTTAAAGATCTACTTTGGGGGGTACAGTGACTCTGTGTACTCCTTCTAACTCCTTTTTTTTTCAGTTGATTATTCTTTATTTTTTTAAGTCTTTATTGTGAATGGAGTGCTAGTTTACATGGGAGAATATTGGTTTTACAATTGTCCTATCATATTTTGTTTCATTGCAATGATTACAATCCCCTCTATGTATCATCATTCAACCGTATTTGCTTCTATTCTCTGTTTGTTTGTTTTTTTCTTAATGTACACAAAAACACTCAGGAATATAGAATCATTTAAACAACCAACCAAAGGGCACATTCTGCAAGTCTGCCTCCTGGCAGCCAGCACGCAGCCTTTCTCTTTCTATGAATCTGGAGTCCTCAGCTTCTCTATCTCTCCATGTCTAGTGTCGCTACTTCTCTGGATAGGGTCCCACATTACGCTCAAGCTCTTCTCCCTTGATGGTCCTAGGGTCTTCTGTTCCTGGAATGTAAGATCAACTATCCACCCCCTTTTGTTACAAAACTTCTACCTTTACAGTTGTAACAATCACAATTAGTCATGATAACAATTACTCACTTTGTGGTTTCCAACCTGTCTGGATAGGACTGGTGAAAGGAGATGGGGCTAAGACTCTTGTGGTTCAATGGTCAATAATTGCTATCAGGACTGACTGTGAGTGTTGTAAATGTAAAGGTAGACAGTTTGTAACAAAAGGAGGGGAGTGGTTGATCTTGCAGTCCAGGAGCAGAGGACCCTGGGACCATCAAGAGAGAAGAGCGGGGTGCAGGACCTTATCCAGAGAAGCAGTGATGCCAGAGATGGAGGCAGAGACAATGATGTGGAGAGATGTAGTGGCTGGGAACTGTGGACTCAGGGAGGGAGAGGGGCTGTGTGCTGATGGATGGGGGGCAAGCTTGCGGGATGTGCCCTTTGGTTGTTTGAATGGGTATATATTCCTGAGTGCTTCGGTGTACATACAAAAAAAAAAAAAAAAAAAAAAAACCCATCAACAACAGAGGGAATGGAAGGAAATGTTGAATGATAATGCATGGAGGGGATTGTAATTATTGCAATGAAACGAAATACGATAGGATGAATGTAAAGCTGATGTTCTCCCATGTAAATTATCACTCAATTCACAACAAAAACTTAAAAAATAAAAAAATGATGGAAAAAAACCACAATTACTCAGTTTTTAATCTTTTGAGTCTTATCCCCATCTCCTTTCACCAGACCTGTCTAGACAAGATAAAAACTATTCAGTGGAAATTCTACTTTGCCCCATACACTCTGAAACTAAACTCCCTCTTGAAAACTTGTAAGCCAGTCACTTCATGCCTTTATTGCCCCCCTCCCCCCCCCCATTTTAGGTAGCCCTTCCATCTCCTTTTAACGCTTTCTGTATCATTCAATATTTTGCCCATAGAATCCTTCAATATTGCAAGTCAATGTTTGATTTTTTTTCTTCAATTCTTTCAGCTAAAGAAATGCTGAGTGGGTTCTTCCCTTTTGGTTTTCTAATTTCAGTTCTTTGCACATTTATTATAATACTTAACTTTGTTTTCTTGAGCTGACCTTTGAAATTTTCTGTTCAGATCTTTGCCATCCTCATTTCTTCCATTTATTTTTGCATTCCTTTGCTGGAGAGCAAATTTCAGAGTCTCTTCTCACATCCATTTTGGTACTTTTTTTTTTCTTTTCTGTCTTTTCAATGACATATTCTGCAAGTATGATGTTCTTCTTGTCATCCTACACCCTTTCTAGTCTTCGGTTATTAGTGTCTACTGCATCAAAGCTGTTCTGGAGATAGTCTCTAAATTCAGATGGGATATTTTCAAGTCATATTTTAGCTCTCATGGACTTAGGTTTAATTTTATGAGCTTTAGCCTGAACTTGCATATTAGCAGTTGATGGTCTATTTCACAGTTTGCCCCTAGTCTTCTTTGTCTGATAATATTGAGCTCTTCTACTGTCTGTTTGCACAGATATAGTCAATTTGATTCCTCTGTATTCCATCTGGTGAGTTTCATGTGTACAGTCAATGTTTGGTTGTTTAAAAAAGATATTTGCACTCCCAGCAAAATGGCAGACTAGGCAGATGCACTACAAATACCCTCTACAACAAAGAAATGAGACTCAAAATAAAACAAACACAAATGAAAATTCTGATACCTGAACTTGAGAAGAAAGGTAAGGATGGTGTATGGCGAGCTTGTTGGGTGGAGAGACTGAGCAGGGATAGTGAGAGAGGGAGATTGACTTGTAAACAACTGGCCAGACACAGCTCCACCATCTTGGAAGTAGTTTTGTCAGAGGAGGGAGCCTGACAGCACAGGTGACAAAAAAGATGCAACTTGTTCTCTTTACCCACACTCCCCTGCTGACCAGAAGTGTGGCCAGCTCACACCCTCATCCACCCCCAGTGAAAATCCTGCTCTCCAGGAGTTCAGAGCCATGTAGTTGGGAGCCATACCAGGGTGAGGTAAGGGCCAGGTGTGCCACTTTGGTGTGATGTTATGGTGCCTGGATTTAGGTGGGCTTTGCCCCAGATCTACAAAACCTTCAGAGCTACCAGAATAGCATTTAACCAGTCACCATAACCCCAGATTCCCTGTGGTTCTAACAGACACTGAAAACAGCTCCATCAAGGGCCCCCACAAACTACGTCTGTATTGAGCACCCTGAACATAGATAACACTGAGCCAATAGGAACTCCATCAAGGGCCAGGAACTCTGCTTTCACATCCCTTCCAAAAGTTCTGGTGAGATCCTTGAATTGCAATAGCTCCCCAGAGATTTCTCCCCTCTGGGTCCAACAAATGAACTGTTTGTTTCTACAAATATGACAACCTCACAATGTCCTGGAGACAACAGACAATTTTAACTCATATGAAGAAACAAAAAAGAATGGCTCAAAAAATGACCAAGACCCCTAAGAACTTGATTGAACCTCAGCATAGTGATCCTGCTTGGTCACCTTAGAGCAGGTGGTGGGCTGGCAATGTCTTGCGTATGGGGTCCCCAGCCGATCTCCTCCCTCCCTGCCTTCCTCGGAT
>NW_006408770.1:2036477-2038027 GCF_000296735.1 Chrysochloris asiatica | reverse complement strand
ATAATAATCAATGTAATGAAACAAGCTATATGAATGGTTGAATGTGAAGCTGATGATGTGCCCTGTAAACTTTCACTCAATCCAAAAAAAAAAACCATTTAATTAAAAAAATGACCAAGATGCAGAGCCAGAGAAAAGGTAAGGGGCAAAGAACTACCTTAAAAAGAATTCAAGGAGGCGCCATCAGCCATCAGCCGTCAACCATACCACAGAATACCAGGCAAAGCAGATCCAGGGCAGAGCTCCAAAACTCGGGACCACAGAGCTAGGGATATTTTAAAAGTTTGAAGGCTTATAGCTACTGGAACTTGAAGCTGAAAGTAAAAAATCGTGTACTTTTGAATCTGCTGGGCTTGGACACCAGGAGCGAGACCAAATGGCAAGACCAAGCAGGGGAGCAGAAACACCACAGAAAAATGTCGCGGGAAACTTGGAACAAAGGTGGACAATATACTTTGTTGGTTTTGCTTTGTTCTGATATTCTTTTTCTTTTTTTTTTTAGTATCTGGTAATTGGCACCCCCACTGTTTGTGCACCTCCATTCTGGTGACTAGAAGGGGAGCCAGAGCAAGAGGACACCCCCCACCGTCACTACTGGTGGGTTCTTCGGCCACGGATGAGCACAGATATTCAGCCCAAGAGCAGGCCTTGAACTTTTTTTTAATTTTGTTTTTGAAATACGGGAAAGGATAGAACAGGGCTGTAGAGAGGGAAAGAGAGTTTAAAAACAAAACAAGCTAAATATTAAATTAAAGCCTGAGGTATAGCATAACAACCAACAGTGGCATCATGAAATCTTTCAGGCAGCTTTGAAAGCATGAAGCTGAAGAGAGGACATTAAAGCCATACTCATAATAGGCTACAGATTTTTTTTTTCTTCTCTCCCTCCTCTCCCTCCTCTCCCTTTTCTGTGATTACACACTGCAGTATTCAGTCTAGTTTTTGTTGTTGTTGTTGTTTTGTTTTGTTTTCTTCCGCTGGTGCTGTTTTGCTGTTTTATGCTCCTCCTACTACCTTTGGGGAACTCTTTCTCTATATATATTACCCAAGAAGAGTCAGCAACAGCTGCCATATAGTTAAGCTACAATCACACTCTATAAAACATCAAAACTCAGGAAAGAACCAATACTAACTGCCATATACCAGGGAAATAGACAACATCTGTGAAAGTTACTGTGAATTAAGCAATAAGAAGAGTGGAAAAGGGAAGCCCACATCTTGATCACATCTTCGTGGAAACAATCAGAAAGCATAAAAAATACCAAAACACATACTCAATTAAATATTAAGGCCACAGATAAACACTAAACATGGCCAAGAAGCAAAAGCAGAGGACCATATCAGCACAAGTCCAGAAACAAGATAACATGTCTGAGACAAATGACCTAGAGGTAGACCTGGACTCCATTCTGGAAGGAGGGCAGGCCTTGGAAATGCCTGAGAAGGAATTCAGAAAAATGATTATAAAATGTTCAAAACACTTTAAAATGGAGTTGAGAAAAATAAGGAAGAAGTCAGGAAAGTGCTACAGGAATGAATAATAAGATAGA
>NW_006408770.1:2034661-2036062 GCF_000296735.1 Chrysochloris asiatica | reverse complement strand
ATCAAGCTCTCCAAAATTAAAGATAAGGAGACACTCCTGAAAGCAGCTAGGGAAAACAGAAGTGTCATATACAAAGGCAAGCAAGTCAGATTAAGCTGGATCTCTCAGCAGAAACCATGCAAGCAAGAAGGCAATGGGGAGACATATATAAAACCCTAAAAGAAAAAAATTGCCAACCAAGAATCCTTTATCCAGCAAAGCTATCAATCAAATACAATGGTGTAATCAAAACATTCCAGGATAAACAGAAGCAAAGGGATTTTGCCAAAGCAACCCTGCTATGAAAACATCCTAAAGGGAGTTCTGTGGACTGAGAATCAGTAAGCACAGACAACAACCAGAGATTGACATACGTGGCAGCACCTCCCAGAATTAAATCAACAGAAGGAAGAGTTGAGAACAGAACAAAAGTATAAAAACAAACACGGAGAATCTGGGAGATCAGTCTACGATCAAAACAATTACAATGTAAAAGAAGGTAAACACACAGAAACAGACATCCAGATGGTGAGATGGTCAGGTATATTACAGGATAAAATAGACTGCACTAAATGGAGAGAAAAGTTAATAAGGCAAGCTTAAAGAAAATTAACACTTCACAGCATGTCAAGAGAATGAAAATCCAAGAAGAACATGGAAACATTAAAACTATGAGGAATTGGCATATCTAAAATGGGGCTACAGCATACCCAGTGAACGAGGCTTCCTGCAGAGCCTTTGCAATACATAAAACTATAGGTATAAACCGGAACCACATCCAGATCTCCAGAGATGAGAAATCTCAACTTGAAAGGACGAGCAGACCAGCCTGCAGCAGCTAGAAGAATAAAAGATACCTCTTAAAAGAAAGACCTGCAGGAAAAATGGAGGCAGATGGACTGTTACTACAAGAACAAACAAATCGCTTCCCTAGGAAACATCAAGGCAAGTGGCCAGGTCCTCTCAATGCAAATGCATGCTCTGATTGGTGACCACACACATCACCAATGGGGGAAATGGGGTAAAAGCAGCAATGAAGCGGCAAGCTAAGCCCTGCAATGTTCATTGGACTTCTGTGGACCCAGTTGGGGACTTGGGGACTCTTGGGCCCAGAGTCACTGGCGTGGCCACGGAGGACTTGAGAGGAGAGTGGAGCTACTGGCTGATGGGAAGAGAGGGCATGTGCACAGGAGCGTCCACACTTGCGGATGATACCCACATGACCTGGACCGGATGACTAGATGATCGGAGCTCAACCAGAAGAAAGAAGAGGGGAAAAAAATTTTTAAAAAAAGAGTGAGCTGACACAATCTGATGAACTTGACCTATACCTATGGAGCAGCAACTCAAAAGAAGGAACAAATCCTTACAGCAAGAATCATTCCCACCCCTTCCACACACAGAGTGGATGGAGATGGGCAA
>NW_006408770.1:2011754-2031519 GCF_000296735.1 Chrysochloris asiatica | reverse complement strand
ATTTACAAATATCAAAATACTACAAAGCATCTTCTCAGACCACAATGCTATCAAATTAGAAATCAACAATAGGAAGACCAAAGAAATAAAGTCAAATACATGGAACCTGAATAACACCCTGCTGAAAAGCGACTGGGTAGTAAAAGAAATTAAACGGGAATTCACAAAGTTCCTAAAAAGAAATGATAATGAAAACACAACATACCAAAATCTCTGGGACACGGAGAAAGCGGTGCTGAGAGGACAATTTATTGCAATAAACACACACTTCCAAAAAGTACAAAGAACCAAAATTAACACATTAACACAGCATCTAAAACAATTAGAAACTGACCAACAGAGGGAACCCACAGCCACCAAAAAAAATAATAATAAAGATTAGAGCATAAACAAATGAGATAGAAAACAGAAAAATTATAGAAAGAATCAACAGGACAAGAAGCTGGTTCTTTGAAAGGATTAACAAAATCGACAGACCACTAGCAAACCTAACAAAAGAAAAGACACAACACGCATTAAAAACCGCATGAGAGATGTCACAATGGAACCAAAGGAAATCAAAAGGATAATAACAGAATACTATGAAGTGTTATATTCCAACAAATATGAACACCTAGAAGAAATGGATATATTTTTGGATAAACACAACCTACCTATACTTACAACAGTGAAATAGAAAACCTGAACAGACCCATAACAAAAGAAGAAATTGATCAGGTCATCAAAAGACTCAAAACCAAAAGAAGTCCAGGACCCGATGGCTTCACTGGTGAGTTCTACCAAGCATTCAAGGAAGAGCTGTCACCAATTCTACTCAAATTATTCCAGAATATAGTAAAGGATGGAAAACTTCCTAATTTTATTAAGCAAGCATAATCCTCATACCAAAACCAGGGAAGGATGTGAATAAGAAAGAAAATTATAGACCAATATCCCTCATGAACATAGATGCAAAAATTCCCAACAAAATCCTAGCCAACAGAATCCAGCAACACATCAAAAAGATAATACATCATGATCAAGTGGGATTCATATCAGGGATGCAAGGATGGTTCAACATTAGAAAAATGATCAACATTATCCACCATATAAATAAGAAAAATGGAAAGAACCACATGATCATATTGATTGATGCAGAAAAGACATTTGACAAAATCCAACATCATTCCTGATAAAAACACTCAACAAAACAGGAATTGAAGGGAAATTCCTCAGCATAATTAAGAGCATATTTACAAAGCCAATCACCTACATTACTCTCAATGGAGAGAAACTGAAAGCCTTCCCTCTGTGAACAGGAGGCAGACAAGGATGCACTTTGTCACCACTCCTATTCAATATTGTGCTGGAAGTCTTAGCAAGAGCTATACAGCAAGACAGGGAAATTAAAGGCATCCAAATTGGCAAAGAGGAAGTAAAACTCTCTCTATTTGCAAAAGATATGATCCTATACGTAGAAAACCCCAAAGACTCAGTAAAAAAGCTAGTAGACCTCACTGGAAGATTCAGCAAAGTGGCAGGGTATAAGATCAACATACAAAAATCAGTTGGATTCCTCTATACCAAAAACAACAGCGTTGAAAAGGACACTAGGAAAACAATACCATTTACAATAGCCACCCAAAGGAGGAAATATCTAGGAATAAATGTAACCAGAGAAACAAAGGATTTATACAAAGAAAACTACAAAACACTTCTACAAGAAACCAAAAGAGACTTACAAAAATGGAAGAATGTACCATGCTCCTGGATAGGATGACTTAACATTGTGAAAATGTCAATACTGCCGTAAGCAATTTACACATATAATGCATTCCAAACCAGATTCCAACAACATTCTTCAAAGAGATGGAAAAATCATTTACAAACTTTATATGGAAAGGAGAGACCCAGGATAAGCAAAGCACTGCTTAAGAAGATGAATAAGGTTGGAGGCCTCTCACTCCCTGACTTCAAAATTTACTACATGGCTACAGTGGTCAAGCCTGGTACAATCAAAGATACATTGAACAATGGAACAGAATCAAGAATCCAGAAATTAACCCATCTACACACAACCAACTGATTTTTTACAAAACACCTAAATATATCGCATGGGGAGGTGACAGTCTCTTTAACAGATGGTGCTGGCATAACTTGAAAAGCAATATGCAAAAGATTGGACCAACACCTTCACCTCACACCTTATACAAAAACCAACTCAACATGGATTAAAAATCTAAATTTGTATCCCAGAATTATGAAGGCCATCGATGAAAAAATCAGGGCAAATGTGAGGGCATTAATTCAGGGAATACACAGACTACAAAACATTTTGAAAACTACACAAACAAAAGCAGACAAAATAGAGTGGGACATACTAAAAATTAAAAACTTATGTGCATCGAAAGACTTCACCAGAAGAGTAAAAAGGGAACTCAGAAAATGGTAAAAAATATTTTGCAACGACACATCAGACAAGGGATTTATTTCTAAAATATATAGGAAACTACAACACTTCTACAAGAAAAAGACAAATAACACAATTAAAAAATGGACACAAGACATGAACAGGCACTTCACCAAGTAGGAGATCCAGGCAGCCAAACACCATATGAAGAAATGTTCATGATAATTAGCCATTAGAGAGATGCAAATCAAAACAACAATGAGATATCATCTCACACCAGCAATAACAGCAAAGATAAAAATAGTATAGGACAATAAACGCTGGCGAGGATGTGGAGAGACTGGGACACTCCTGCATTGCTGGTGGGACTGCAAAATGGTCCAACCTCTCTGAAAAACAATATGTCACTTCCATAGAAGGTTGGAAATAGAAATAGCAATTCCTCTACTTGGTATTTACTCACAAAAATTCGAGCCATAATACAAGTAGATATATGCACACCAATGTTCATAGTAGCACTATTTATAATAGCAAAAAGATGGAGACAGCCAACGGTGCCCATCAACTGAAGAATGGATAAACAAACTGGTACATACACACAATGGAATATTATGCTATCTTGAAGAATAACAAGGAAGCTGCAAGCTACTGCATAACATGGATGAACCTTGAGGACATTATGTTGAGTGAAATTACTTGAGGACATTATGTTGAGAGAAAAAGGAAAAATACTGCTTAGGACCCCTACTGTAAAAGACTAAGAAAAAAAAACTCATACTAAAAGGGGGGGGGGGTTTCTTTTCTGGTTGCTGGGATGTGGGGGTGGGGTGAGGGGATGGATGGGAAGGTGGAGCACAGTGTAGGGAATAGACACAGGATAGTTTGGGTGCTGGGGAGAGGGGCAATATATAAGAATGGAGAGGGGAATGGAAGAACAATGCGGATGGGAGAACAATTAGGCAGGTTTGCATGAGCTAAGTGGGATAGAGGTAAATACTGATGTATGCACAACCTTGGAACAACAGGGCTCTGGGACATGGGGATTGAGACATGGTTGGAATGGGGGAAAGGGGAGAAATCATGTTAAGATGCTTGGCTGTCTTTTGAATCTTGGTTTTCCTTGCATTACATTATAAAATAGACACTGGAGGGGGAGAGAAAGGAATAGCCTGAAATATAACCATAGAAAGCTTGTAAGTTCATCTTCTGCATATAACTGATTGGAATACCTAAGATGGGGCTACAACGTGCCCAATGAAGGAGGCTTCCTGCAGAGCCTCTGCATTACATTACATTACAGCATCCAGAATCTTCAGAGGTGGGAAACTTCCTCTTGAACGGATGGGCAGACCAGCCTGGAGTGGCTAGAAGAAAAGAAAATACTTCTTGAAAGAAAGACCTACAGGAAAAATACAAAACAATATAGACAGACCGACTGATTACTACAAGAACAAGCAAGTTGCTCGCCCAGGAGACATCAAGGCAAGTGGTCGGGTCCCCTCAGAACAAACCACCTTCCAAGACTAAGACTCAATGGGAATACACGTTTGTCACCAATAAGGGGAAGTAATGGAAAAACAGCAATGAAGCTGAGAGCTAAGCCCTACAACGTTCAATAGATTCCTGTGAACCCGGGTGGAGGCCTGGTTGGCCAGCAGTGTAGCAAGACTTGGGGACTCTTCAGCCCAGAGTCATTGACATAGACACAGAGGACTAGAGTGGAGAGTGAAGCATACAGCTGATAAGAACAAAGGGCATATGCACAAGAACACCCACACTTGCAGATAATACCCACTTGACCTGGCTTTAATGACTGGATGATCAGAGCTCAACTAGAAGAGGAAAGAAGAGGGAAAAAAAAGTAATCTGATACAATGTGATGAACTTGACCTACATCTATGGATGCAGCAGCTCAAAAGAAGGAACAAATCTTTACAGCAAGGATCGTTCCCACCCCTCCGTACACAGAATAGACAGGCGTGGGCAACTTGGACATTGTCTACCCAAAATGGGGGGTTTTACAAAGGCAAGAGAAGTAACTGGCTTACAAACTTTCAAGAGGGAACTTAGATCTAGAGGGCATGGAGGAAGGTAGAATCTCCACTGAATAATATTCAATCTGTCTAGGCAGGGCTGATGAAATGAAATGCGGATAGGTCTTTTGTGATACAATAGTGAATAATTATTATCAGAACTGATTGTGAGGGTTGGAAATGTAAAGGTAGACATTTTGTAGCAAGGAGGGGAGTGATTAACTTTGCAATCTAGGAGCGGAGATCCCTGGGACCATGAAGGGAGAAGAGTGGAGAGCGTAGTGATGTCTGAGATGGAGGCAGAAACGATGACGTGGAGAGACGGAGCAGCTGGGGATTTTAGACCCAGAGAGGGAGAGGGACTGTGTGTTGATGACCGGGAGGGGGGAGTGGTGGTGGGCAGGGAGGCAGGCTTGTAGGATATACCCCTTTGGTTGGTTGATGATGCATGGAAGGTATTGTAACCGTGGCAATGTAAATGTAAAACGATGAATGCAAAACTAATGTTCTCCCATGTAAATTATCACATAATTCACAATAAAACAATAAATAAAAAGAATTCAAAAGAATGATAATTAGGTACCTTCAAAGGATCAATAGAAAGATTAAGGAAAGCAAGGAGAACACATTAAAAACTTTAAGAGAATTCAAGAAAACACTAAAAGAACAAATTGACAAAATGAATGCAAATTTTGAAACAATAAAAAGCATGCAATGAGAAATGCAGAAGATTAATACTAAAACCTCAGAAATGGACAATACATTGAAAGGGTAAAGGAATAGATTCTTGAAAAGATAAATGGACAGATGTGCAACTGTATACACATTCATGGGTTGTGGCCAATGGTTTGGCTGGATGGTCAGAGAAATGGAAGGAACATGATTAGAAGTTTGGTGACAAGGATGTGTAGGGAAGAAGTATGTGTATAGACCTCCCTGAATAAGCCAGAAAGGTAAAGATTATTTGTGCCTTATATGAATACTCGCCAAAGAGGAGGATTTTAACAATCAAATGGACAGGATGACATGTTCTGTGGAAAATAATCATCCTCATTCTGCAGCCACTTTTGTCATTGCAGAATGGGCTCATGAACAAAGTGTCCATAGTAACAGGGATGGAGGTTATGTATGGGCTCAGCAGCATGGGTTTCCACTTACCAATATGCCAGCAGCAGGAACCAACACTGTGTCCACAATATGGGACCATTCCCTGGGGAGATCAGCAGCAACCTGGTAGAACGTTGATTGCATTGGACCACTTCTATCAGGGAAAGGGCAGTGTTTTGTTCTTATTGGAATCGACACTTATTCTGGATATGAGTTTGTCTTCCCTGCACACAGGGACTTATAGAATTCTTTGTCCATAATCATGATATCACAAACAGCATTGTCTCAGATCAAGGGACCCATTTCATAGCAAATGAAGTATGGCAATGGGCCCATGATCATGGAATTTACTGATCTTACTATGTTTGTCAACATCCTGAAGCAGCTGTTTTGATCTAATGATGGAATGACCTTATAAAGACATAATTATGGTGCCAGCTAGGTGACAATGCCTTGCAGGGTTGGGGCAATGTTCTCCAGGAAGCTGTATATACTTTAAACCACTGTCCAATATATGGTAGTTTCTTCATTAGCCAGGATTCATGAGTCTAGAAACCAAGTGGTAGAAATGGGGTTGGCATCACTCACTATTATTCCTAGTGACACACTTGCAAAATTTTTGCTTCCTGTGGCTGTAAACCTATGCTTTTTGTGTCTGGACATTTTAGTTCCAAAGGGAAGAATATTCCTACCTGGAGATACAGCACAATGGGTCGTGTTTTCTTATACACTCGCTACTTTGTATCCCTTGACTGCATTTAATCTAGTGACAGTCAGTGTTATTATTAATAGATATGAATTAATTACTGTCATTTTTTCTGTGAGTGTTTGTGTGGTGCTGATCGTTTCTTTATTCCACATAATATTCTGTGCTGAGTTTATTTTCCTATGAGTTTTCTTGTCACTTTCTTCATTGCTTTTGTATTACTAAATCTTTATGCTTTTATTCTTTTTTAATTTGATTAGAAGTTTTATTTTATTTTATTAACAACAACAACCAGATGACTGATTTGGACACTAAGTGCATGTCATCAGGTACTATGCATTTACTACCAGTCAGTGACAGTCATGAATCTGGTTTCTAGCTGCCAATATTTTTGTTACATGCCATCGAGTTATTTCTGACTCATAGCGACCCTGTATAGGGTTTTTGAGAAGTAGTTGGTGGATTTGAACTGCCAACAGCCCAGTGTTGATCCTACAGCGTCACATCAGGAGTCTGGCAGCCAATATATAAAGGAGTCACAGTGTCTCTGAGATCAAACTTGACTAACTGCTCAGGAGACACTCCTCACTTTTTACATCATCCTCAGTGTGACCACAATTAAGCAAAAGTAGTTTGTTTCCTTATCTTCATGAACACTACCAAATTGTGCACATTATCCTTTTATTTATGGGTGTTTTAATGTTTTGTTTGTTTTGCATTTTTAAGATAGGCAGCCTAGGGAGCCTTTTGGAAAGAGTTACTAGGAAAGCAAAAACTTTGTCTCAAGGATAGAAGGTCTTTTTTGTTCTCTACTATATGCCAGTGCCTGGTGTGGCACTGTGGGTTAATGCGCCAGACTGTAAGGCTGTTTGAACTGCAAGGTCAGCAGTTCAAGCTCACCAGCTGCTCCTCGGAAACCCTATACCAGGTCGCTATGGGTCAGAACCAAATCAACGGCACTTAACAACAACAACATACCCCAGTGCCTGGAACATACACAGTAGGTGCTCAATAAATGTTCATTGAGTGGATTTTCAGCAATGGATGATTTATAAGAAAACTGTAACTCTATAGCCATCCAAGAAAAGCCCGCTAAGAAGCTATGATGGGTCCAGATGAGGCCTTCATGTGGCTCAAACCCCAACATCTGTTACTTTACCTTTCTAAGACCCGGAGACCACCTAGGGGGGCTCTTGGAGGATGAAAGCATTAATCCCCAAACCTTGCCCATTTTACAGTCTGTTTCCTGTTAACAGACCACCCATAAAATCTCTGTATTTTACTCTCTTGTGCAACCTAACTGGTTTTGCCCACCTTGAATAATAAATGACCTTTCCTTGGGGACAGAGGGGCAGGAACTGGAGTGCTAAAGAACAACATCCATAGTAAGTTCTTGGAGTCCTGGTGTGGCTCAGTAGGATAAGCATTTGACCTCAAGGACAGTTTGAAATGCAAGGTTGGTAGTTCAAACTCACCAGCTACTCCTCAGAAACCTTATATAGATTTACTATGAGTCAAAACCAACTTGACAGCACTTAACAACAACAACCAGAGACTTTTGCAGTGGATCCATCTTGAAGAAATGCTGCACATGCATGCAATTTGCATGGCTCTTCCTAAATGGGGCATTTCTGGTAAATCCAAGCCTATACCTATGAATAAACATGATGATTTTTCCACACCCAAAACCTTTTTAAACCCCAAAAAAGCCTTTGTTTGGGGACACAGGGTGAGGGGTTTGGGGGAACTGTGTGTGTTAGGGGGTAAGCCTTGCATCAAACCCTCTCAGTTTCTGCTTGAAAGCCTATTTCCTATAATAAACCTTTGCTCATATGGAAACCTTGCCTCACTATTCTTAATCAGTGGATGGAAAGACCCCTATTGTTTAGGGGAGAGATGTAGCTAACACTCACTGTAACAGTTTAACATGGTATTTATAATCTGCTTATTTTTGTTTCTTTGGGCTATTTACCCTTCACCTTGGGATTTTTGCTGATGTTAAAATGATGAGGAAATTGAGAGAAACATGATTTTGTGAGGGGCATTAACATCTCACCATCATTCTTCACTGGATATTGGTAATATATACTTATTCACTCCACAAACAGTTGTTGAGCACCTACTACTACATGCTGATTACTATAGGATACATTAGGGAACAATCAGACACACATATTGTAAAATGAAAAAGAACACCTGGATCTTGTAGAGCTTGTATTCTAGGTCAATCAGATAAGAAAATACAGGAAAAGAGGGGAAAAAAAAAAAAGAACAAAGCAAAGCAAAGTAAAAGAGCAATTGCTGGGAAGGTAAGAATATGTGAAATAAGATGTTTAAGAGTAAGCCACACTGAAATATGACATTTAATAAAAAAACATAAAAGAGATGAGGGAGTCAGTCATGCATATAGATGTGGAAAGACTATTCCAGGCATAAGGCACAGACAAGACTAAGCCCCCTACTTTAAAAACAGTAAGGAGGTCACAGTGACCTGAGAGGAATGAGAAAAGAGAAAAGTACTAGGACATAAGGTTGTTGTTGTTGTTAAGTGCCATCTACTCAATTCTGACTCATGGAGTAAAAGACTGAATATTATAAAACCAGGTGACACAGATACAGAAGACAATCCCGGAGCTCTGAACCTCCGATAAAGTGATAAATAAGTGGTTCAAGTGCTTCCTGGGAGGAAGATTTGGAACACAAGCAAGAAAGAAGGAGACTTCTGATTCAGGATAACTGGAATGTTTCACTGCAACCACTTTGAAATGGAGTGAGCAGACAATAAAATGCTCCCAATGCAGAAACCAGCCAGTGATCTGCAGAAGCAGTGGTGCAAGTGTTTTTTGCTTTTGTTTTTTGTTTTTCCTTTTCACATCTTTTCTTTTGCTCTGGTAGCGTAGTGGTTACGAATCGGGCTGCGAACCTTAAGGTCAGCGGTTCGAAACTACCAGCCGCTCCGCGGGAGAAAGATGAGGCTTTCTACTCCCGTAAAGATTTACACCCTCGGAAACCCTGTACAGGGTCGCTATGGGTCGGACCCGACTCGATGGCACTTAACAACAACAACAACCTCATCTCTGTGCTGATGATCAGAGGGGAACCTGCAAGAGTAAACACCCTCAGGGGAGGTCCTATATCATGCATGAAAGGTTCTGTGTGCCTGTGAGTGCAAGCTGAAGGATTGGCACTGATCTCCACTGCACAAGTGAGGATTTGTGCTCCAGCAGGAAGAAACTGCTCTAGGAGTCTCTTCCAATATGGATCTGGCCAACTCTGGACAGGTTCTCACTAGGAGAAACAGCTAACTGAACATGAAGGGAATGGGGGGGGGGGGAAGCCTGTGTTAGATCACATTGGCACAGTGGGAACATGAAATTTCTCAGTCGACTTTGAAGGCAAGAGTCCATTGTTGTTGTTAAGTGCTTGTATAGAGTTTCCTAGGAACCACTGGTGGGTGTGAACTGCTGACCTTATGGTTCACAGTCCAATGCTGATCCTACAGCCCTACACCAGGAGTCCATTAGGTGGCACTAAAGAATTACTCACAATTTGCCATGGTTTTTCTTTTATTTTTTGACTGCTTGTTTTGCTTTTTGTTTTTTCTCTTCCTTTCTCCTGTTTTATTAATTTTCCCTCCCTGTGTTTTGTGATGTTCGACATTTGTTTTTAGTCTTGATTTGTGGTACTCCTTCTATCTTGTGTGTGCATGTGAGGGGAAGTACTTTTCTCTTCCTGCCTCACCTGACAGGAGACAGCAAATGCAGCCATACAGTCAAGTACAATTACACCCAATAACACCCAATAATACCAGAGCAGCATCTGTAACCAACACCTGATAAAAAAAACACCCTGAATTGAGCTGCAAGTGCAGTGAACAGAGAAACCCATCTCCAGATCACACCTATGAGGCAACTGGAGAGCACTTAAGACTGTATCAACATACATTCATCTAAATGATACAAATACAACAACACCACAATGCCTAAAAAGCAGCAGAAACTTCTGCTCACATGCATAAATAAGTCAGAGTAATTCAAACAAATGATCAAGAAGAGCTAAGAATTGCATTGAAGGATGAAGAGGATTTGGAACTATCTGAAAAGGACTGTAGGAGAAAGATATTGAGTTGCATGCAAATATTCCACAGAGAGGTTGAGGGAAATAAGAAAGAAGTCAGAAAAGCACTACAGGAAGAATCAAACAAAACAGATATAGCATTGGAGACAATACAAAACTCGCCCTGCAAAAAGAAGTCCAGAAGATCAATACTAAAATATCAGAAATAGATAATACACTGAAAAGACAAAGGAGTAGAACTGAAGTGATGGAAGCCAGAATCAGAAAGCTTAAAGATAAATCTCTCAATAGATTTATCTTCAAGAAAAGGCATTTGACAAAATCCAACACCTATTCCTGATTAAAAAAAAAAAAAAAAAAAAACCCTCAACAAAGTAGGAATTGAAGGGAAATTCCTAAACATAATCAAGAGCACACATACAAAATGAACAGCTAACAACAATCTGAATGGAGAGAAACTGAAAGTGCTTCCTTTACAAACAGTAACCAGACAAAGATGCCCTTTATTACCACTCCTATTCAGTATTGTGTTAGAAGTCTTAGCCAGAGCCATAAGGCAAGATAGGGAAATTAAAGGTATCCAAATTGACAAAGATGATGTAAAACCCTCTATATGCAAATGATATGATCCTATACATAGAAAACCAGAAAAACTCAGTTAAAAAAAACAAAACAAAACAAAAACCTACTAGAAGTCAATGGAAGATTCAGCAAAGTTGCAGAGTACAAGACCAGCATACAAAAATCAGTCAGATTCCTCTATACTAACAATGACAGTTCTGAAAAGGAAATTAGGAAAGCAATACTATTTACAATAGATGCCCAATAGATGAAATATTTAGGAATAAATCTAACCAGGGAAACAAACAATCTATACAAAGCAAACTACAAAACACTACTACAAGAAACCAAAAGAGATTTATAAAAATGGAAGACCATACCATGCTCATGGATAGGAAGACATACACTGTGAATATGTCAATACTATCCAAAGTAATATATAGATATCATGCAACCCCAATCCAAATTCCAACAACATTCTTTAAACAGATGGAAAAAACGATTATGAACTTAATATGGAAGGGAAAAAGCACTGCTTAAGAAGAACAAAGTTGGAGACCTCTCACTCCCTGATTTCAAAATTTATGACATGGCCACAAGTGGTCAAAACAGCCTGCTATTGGTACAATAAAAGATACATGGATCAATGGAGCAGAACTGGAAACCCAGAAGTAAATCCAACCACATACAGTCAACTGATCTTTGACAAAGGGCCAAAATACATCAAATGAGGAAGACATTGTCTCTTCAACAAATGGTGCTGGCAAAACTGGAAATCGATTGCAAAAGAATGAAACAAGACCCATATCTCAAACCATATACAAAAACTAACTCAACATGTATTAAAGCTCTAAATATAAATCCAAGAACTATAAGGATCATCAATGAAAAACGAGGACAAACAAGGGCTCTACTACATGCCATACATAGACTATCAAACATGGCAAAAAACACACACAAACAATAGAAGACAAAATAGATGATTGGGACATACTAAAAATTAGAAACTTCTGTTCAATAGATTTCACCAAAAGAGTAAAAAGGAAACCCACACATAGGAAAAACAAAATTTCAATGACATATCACACAAGAGACTAATCTCGAAAATTTATAGGAAACTACAACACATCTACAAGAACAAGACAAACAACCCAACTTAAAAATGGGCACAGAACATGAACAGACATTTTACCACAGAAGACATTCAGGCAGCCAACAAACATGAAGAAATGCTCACAGTCATTTGACATTGTTGTTGTTCTTGTTAGGTGCCATTGAGTTGGTATCAACTCATAGCGACCCTATGCACAACAGAACGAAACACTGCCTGGTCCTGGGCAAAGCTCACAATATGTTGCTATCCTTGAGCTCATTGATGCTGCCACTTTTCCAATCCTCTCACTGGGGGTCTTCCTCTTTTTCTCTGACCTTACCAAACATGATATCCTTCTCCAGCAACTGGTCCCTCCTGACAACATGTTCTAAGTATGAGAGACAAAGTTTGGCCATCCTGGCCTCCAAGGAGCACTCTGTCTGCACTTCTTCCAACACAGATCTGTTGGTTCTTTGGGCAGTCCATGATACTTTCAATACTCTCCTCCCACACCATAACTCAAAAACATCAATTCTTCTATGATCTTCCTTATTCACTGTGCAGCTTTCGCATGCATATAAGGCTATTGACAATACCATGGCTTGGGTCAGGTTCACCTTAGTCCTCAAGTTGACATATTTGCTCTTCAACACTTTAAAAAGCTCTTATGCAGCAGATTTGCCTAATGCAATACATCGTTTTATTTCTTGACTGCTGCTTCCATGAGTGTTGATAGTTGATCCAAGAAGAAAGAAGTCCTTGACAACTTCAATATTTTCTCCATTGATAAGAATGTTGTTTATTGGTCCAGTGGTGAGGATTTTTGTTTTCTTTACACTGAGATGCAATCCATACCGAAGGCTGTGGTCTTTCATCTTCATCAGTAAATATTTTAAGTCCTCTTCACTTTCAGCAAGCAAGGTTGTATACATATTCTGCATATCGCAGGTTGTTAATGAGTCTTCCTCCAATCCTGATGCCACGTTTTTCTTCACATAACCCAGCTTCTTGGATTGTTTGCTCAGCATACAGGTTGAATAAGTATGATGAAAGAATATAACCCTGTCGCAGATGCAAATCAAAGCAACAATAAGCTATCATCTTATACCAGAAATAACAGTGAAGTTCTGTTATGGTGCTTCCACAGAAAGCTGGAAACAGAAATACCTTATGATCTAGCAATGACTCTACTTGATATATATCCACAAGAAATACAAGCCAAAATACTAATAGGTATATGCACACATATGTTCATTGCAGCACTATTCACAATAGCAAAAGGATGGAGACAGCCTTAGTGTCTATCAATGGAAGAATGGATAAACAAGCTTTGGTACACACACACATTAGAATAGTATGCTACCTTGAAGAATAATGATGAAATTGCCAAATGCCTCAGAACATGGATGAACCTTGAGGTTATAGTGCTGAGTAAAATTAGGCACAAGAGGACAAATACTGCATAAGAATATTACTTCTCTAAGAAAGGTTTTCCATACTAAAAGAATAATTATTTAGGTCGGGGTTTGATTGAAGACTTGACAGAAAAGCCATAGACCCTTGTCAGTGAAAGCAAGGAAAACCAGGCAAAGCAGTTTCCGAGGACTGTCCTGCAACTCTGAACTTCAGATTAAGTGATAAATAAGTGGTTCAAGAGCTTACCTGGAGGAAGATTTGCAACAGGAGCAAGAAAGGAGGTGACTTCTGATCTGGGCTAGCCGTTGGGACACTGCAGCCATTGTAACGTTAGTGGGCGGAGATAGGAACAAGACAGTGCTCCCAATGTAGAAACCACCCAGTGATCTGCAGAAACAGAAGTGTGCTTGTCTTTTTTCTTACTTAACATGTATTCTCCTTAGCTTTGTCTACCCATCTCCACATTGATGACCAAAGGGGAGATATGCACGAGTACACATGCCCAGGGAAGGTCATACATCACACACGCAAAGTTTTGCAATGCGTGGAACAATTGGAAGTTTTCTGTGCTGCTCGGGTTAAGAATTTGCACTAGGCATAGGTGGAGATGGAAGAAAGAAACTGATCCAGAAGTCTCTTCAAAAGCGGATCTGACCAGCCCTGAGCTGGTTCTCACTAGGAGTGACAGATGAACGGACTTGAGGGAAAGGAAAAAACTGAAGGCCTGGATCAAATTACAATGGTACAGCAGAAACAGCGTGGGATTTCTCAGTTGACTTTCAAGACTAGAGTCTATTTGTTGTTGTTGTTAATTACCGTGGAGTCGGTTCCAACTCATAGTGACCCTGCACTGGGTTTCCGAGGCTGTAAATCTTTATAGGAGCAGAACGCCTCATCTTTCTTCTGTGGAACCGCTGGTAGTTTCTGACTGCTGACCTTGAGGTTGGCAGCCTGACTCGTAACCAGTACGCTGGTGGTGCTAAAGAATTATTCATATTTTCCCATAATTGTTTATTAATTTATACATATATAATTTTTTTCCAGGGTCTTTGTGACGTTTGATTTTGGAGCTTAGGCCTGAATTTTGCCTTTGTTTCTTTCTTTTTTTAAAAAAGCTTTTATTGTGCATTGAGTGACAGTTTACATGGGAGAACATCAGTTTTGCACTCATCCTATCATATTTCATACCATTGCAATTATTGCAATCCCCTCCATGCATCACCATTCAACAGTATTATCTTCTATTCCTTCTGTTTTTTGTTTTGATGTACACAAGAACATGCAGGAATATATAATCATTTAAACAAGGCAAGGGCACATTCTGCAAGCCTGCCTCCTGGCTATCAGCACACAGGGTTTTACTTTCTATGAGTCTAGAGTCCTCAGCTGCTCTATCTCTCGATGTCATCATCTTTGCCTCCATCTCTGGTGTCACTGCTTCTCTTGATAGAGTTCCCCATTCTACTCATACTCTTCTTCCTTGATGGTCCTAGGGTCCTCTCTGCCCTTTATGTTACAAAACTTCTACCTTTATAATTGTGACAATCACAAGTAGTTATGATAGCAATTACTCACTATTGAATCATAAGAATCTTATCCCCATCTCCTTTCACCAGACTCATCTAGACAAGATGAAAACTATTTAGTGGGGATTCTACCTTCCCCCACATTCTGAAACTAAACTCCCTCTTGGAAATTGTAAGCCAGCTCCCCATTTTAGGTAGCCAATGTCTAAAGTGCCCATCCCTATCAACCCTGTGTGCAGAAGGTATAGGTTTGATTCTTGATGTGAAAATCCCTCCCCTCTCGGTTGGTATTTTGACCCATTACATCCATAAGTATAGGTCAAGTTCATCTAACTGAAGCGATTTACACTTGTTTTCTTTATCAAATGTCTTTCTCTTCCTCTATTTGTATTTGAGTTCTGATCATCAAGCCATCAAAGCTAGGTCAAATGGGCACTATCTATAAGTTTGGGTGTTCTTTTGAGTCTCCCCTCACTTTATATCAGCTGGATACTTCATTCTTGGCTCTAGCCCTCTGTGACTAGGTCTTTGTCCATGTGGGTTTAGGAGTTCTAAGGTATCACCACACTTCGGACAAACAAGTTCTTCCTCTTCTCTTTCTCATCTCCAGACTGACAGGAGTCTATGGAACTCAGCCCATATCTTCATTGCTGCCTTCCCACCACTTACACTCATCAATAGATCAATGTGGTCACCAGCAAGCTTACATGCCCGCTCATGTGTTCCCTTTGAGTTTCAGTCTTGGAGGGGAGTTTGTCCTTGATTACTTGCCTTGGTAGGGCCCGGCCAACAACTTGCTTGTTCTTGTAGTAGCCAATCAGACTGCCATTTTTGTTTTCAATTTTTCCTTCTGGTCTTTTTTTCAAGAACTGTCTTCTGTTCCTTTAGCCACTACAGGCTGGTCTCTTGTCCTGTCAAGTGGGAATGTCCCACCTCAGAAGATTTTGGATGGGATTCAAGATTCCACCTAAGGTCCTATACACTACAAAGGCACCACAAGAAGCCTATTTCACTGGGCAAGTTCTAGAACACCTTTTGGGTATTCCAATCAGTTATAAACTGAAGACAGGCTTACAAGTTTTCAGTAACCATATTTCCTAGATTCCTTTATATCTCACTCAAGTGTTTATTTTACAATAGTAGGCAAAGGAAACCAACATTCATAAGACAGTCAAGCATGTAAACATTATTTTCCCCTCTTTTTTCCACTCAGTCTATGCTTCAATCCCTGTATCACAGACCCCTGTTGTTCCAAGTTTGGGCATACATCACTATTTACCTCTGTCCCACTAAGCTCATGCAAACCTTCCTAATTAATTCCATATCTACCTTGTTCTTCCATCCCCTTGCCCATTCTTGTGTATTGCCCTCTCCAACACACAAACTATGATATGTCTATCCCCTAACCTGAGCTCTACCATTCCTTCCCTCTTGTCCCTGGTAGCCAACAAAAAAAGTTTGCTTTTTTCTTTTAGTATGGGTATCTTCTCTTAAGCTTCATATTTTTAATGTTTCCATGTTCTTCTTGGATTTTCATTTTCTTGAAATGTTGTGAAATGTTAACTTTCTTTGAGGTTATATTCTATTAACTTTCTGTCCATTTAAAACAGTCTGTTTTACCCTTCAACCTACCTGACCTCCTCATCACGTGGATCTCTGTTCCTATATTTTTACCTTCATTCACAGTGTAATAGTTTTGATCATAGACTGGCCTCCCAGATCCTCTTAATTTCTTCTTGTAATTATGTTCTATTCTGGACTCTTCCATCTTTTGATTGAGTTCTGGATGGTGTTGCCACATATGTCAATCTCCGGTTGTTGTCTATTCTTGATGCTTCTCAGTCCAAAGAACTCCCTTTAGGATGTTTTGAAGCACTGGGTTGGCTTTGACAAAGTCCCTTATCTTCTGTTTCTCCTGGAATATTTTTATTGCACCATTGTAATTGACTGACACATGTGTTGGGTAGATGATTCTTGGTTGGCAGTTTTTTTTTTCTTTCCGGGTTTTATATATGTCTCCCCATTGTCTTCTTTCCTGCATGGTTTCTGCTAAAAGATCGGAGCTTAATCTTATTTGCCTGCCTTTGTAAGTAACGCTTCTCTTTTCCTTAGATGCTTTCAGGATTCTCTCCTTATCTTTAATTTTAGAGATCTTGATTATGATATGTTTTAGTGATTTTCTTTTGGGGGTCTATCTTTCCTGGGGGTCACTGAGATTCTTGAATCCTTATCTTTTCATTTTTCAGGATGTTAGGGAAATTTTCTTCCAGAAGCTCTTCAATTAACCAAGATATATGAAGCAAACATTATCAGAATTGAAGAAAGAAATAAAGAAATCTACAATTATAGTGGGAGATTTTAATACACCACTTTTGAAAAGGGACAGAACAACCAGAAAGAAACTCGACACTTACAGAGAAACTAAACAACACAATCAACCAACTTGAACTCATAGATGTGAACACAGCATTCAACCCAACAACAGCACAATATACATTCTTCTCCAGTGCACATGGAACATTCTCAGAATTGACCAAGTGTTAGGTCACAAAGCAAGCCTCCATAAATTTACAAACATCAAAATAGTACAAAGCACCTTTTCAGACCACAATGCTATAAAACTAGAAATCAACAATAAGAAGACCAAGGAAATAAAGTTGAATACATGGAAACTGAATAACACCCTTCTGAAAAGCAACTAGGTAAAAGAAGAAATAAAATATGAATTCACAAATTCCTAGAAACAAACAAGAATGAAAACACAACATACCAAAATCCTTGGGACACAGCGAAATCAGTGCTGAGAGGATAATTTATTGCGATAAATGCATACATCCAAAAACAGGAAAGAACCAAAATTAACAAATTAACACAGCATCTCCAACAATTAGAAACAGATCAACAGAGGGAACCTACAGTCACCAAAAGAAAAGAAATAATAAAGATAAGAGCAGAAATAAATGAGATGGAAAACAGGAAAACTATAGAAAGAATCAACAGGACAAGAAGCTGGGTCTTTGAAAGGATTCATAAAATTGACAAACCATTGGCAAAACTAACAAAAGAAGAGAGGGAGAGGACACAAATAACTAGAAGCCACATAAGTGATGTCATAACAGAACCAAACGAAATTAAAAGGATAATAACAGAATACTATTAAGAGCTGTACTCCAACAAACTCAAAAACTTAGAAGAAATAGATACATTCTTAGAAAAATACGACCTACATAAACTTAATCAGAGTGAAGTAGAAAACTTGAACAGACCCATAACAAAAGAAGACATTGATCAGGTCATTAAAAAACTCCCAAACAAAAGAAGTCCAGGCCCAGATGGCATCATGGATGAGTTCTACCAAACATTTAGGGAAGAACTGTCACCAATTCTACTCAAATTATTCCAGAATATAGAAGAGGATGTAAAACTTCCTAATACTTTTTATAAAGCAAGTATAACCCTCATACCGAAACCAGGGACAAGGAAAGAATCCTGAAAGCAGCTAAGGATAAATGAGGTTTTACCTACAAAGGAAAGCCAATAAGATTAAGCTCTGATTTCTCAGCAGTACCCATGCAGGCAAGAAGACATTGGGGAGACATACAAAACTCTGAGAGAGAGAAAACAAAACTGCCAAACAAAATTCATATACCCAGCAAAGCTGTCAATTAAATATGGCAGTGAAATAAGAACAGGATGAACAGAAATTAAGGCCAAGACAGTCTTCCAAAGCATAATAAAAGGAGTTATTTGGACTGAGAACAAACAAGACAAGACAACAACCCGATATTGACATAAGTGGCAACACCACCTGGAACTCAGTCCAAAGATGGAAGAGCCCAGTGTAAAACAAAACAATAAGAATGATTAGTGGATCTGGGAGGTCAGTCTATGATCAGAACAACTACAAAGCGAAAGAAGGGAAAAGACTAGTAACAGATGCAGGTGGTAAGGAGGACAGGCAGATCTCAGATTTAAACAGACTGTCATAAAAAGAGGAATAACTTAATAAAATATAGAGTAACCTCAAAGAAACTTAATACATCTCCACATCAAATCAAGAAAAGGAATGTCCAAGAAAAATTATGGAAACATTAACACTATGAACAAACTGACAAGAAAAGCACACACACACAAAATGAACTCAGCAAAGGAAGGCATACAGAACAAAGAAACCACAAAAAACAAACTAGTGACAACAGTTAATCCACATCTATCAGTAATTAAAATGAATGTCAATGGATTAAATGCACCAGTCAAGAGACAGAGGGCAGCAAAATGGATATGAAAACAGGATCCTGCTGTCTTCATGAGACACACCTAACACACAAAGACAAAATGGATACAAAAGAGGTCTGGGGAAGGTGTGGCAGGGTTGGGCCGCGAAGGTGGCAAGATGAAGCCCCTGAAACAACCCCAAAAATAGAATTCTGCTTTCAGGCAGAAACAAACAGAAGAGCAGAAGAAATGCGAAGAGGTAAAAGCGAAGGCCATGGGGAAGGACCTCCTAGCCATAGGTGGGATTAAGAAACCTGGCAAAAAATAAGCTGTTCTTTGTGACTATGGCAATGGTGACCCTTTATTCTATTTCTGTTTAAACATTTTAATTCCCTGCTAGAACAACTCTTGCCACCTATAGTTAAAGTGTTTTCTTGGAGCCTGTTGTACATTTAAGAAAAAACTTTAAAAAAAAAAGAAATCCTAAAATGGTCCATCTCTTTAGTCCTATCTTAGCTGTGTGGTCAGTAAGCCCAGACCAGAACCCTGCCAGAGCTGCTCTTCAATCTTTGTTATGCCCAGAATTCTGTACCACCTGGAATTAAAGCAACTCATTTGAAACAAACAAACAAACAAAAAAAT
>NW_006408770.1:2006811-2008754 GCF_000296735.1 Chrysochloris asiatica | reverse complement strand
TAAGAACTGGTGGCCAGGAGCAGACTTGCAGAATGTGCCCTTTGGAGATGTAATTTATTATATATGCCTGAGTGGGTTTTTTTGTTTGTGTGTTTTTTTTAAAAAAGCTAAAGTGGATAGAGAGAAATACTTTAAACTCATGGTATATGGAGGGGATTATAATCAATGTAATGAAACAAATTATATGAATTGTTGAATATGAAACTGATGATATGCCCTGTAAACTTTCACTCAATCCACAATAAAAATCTTAAATTAAAAAACAAAAAAACAAAAAAAACATGTGGGGATGTAAGGCTGGTGAGGTGATACTGAATTTGGAACACTTCCCCTGCAGGTATTTTTTCTCTTACAAACCTTTTTTATACTATTATTTCATTACTTTCTAGTCTTCTGTAGCCTGGCCCAGTAACAATGTAATCTAAGCTTCATTATTGATAAAACTTAAAGTAAAATCAGGAAAACACTTTTACCCTTATAAAGTTATCAAAGCAATATTTCTAATTTCAACCGTCATTTTCACAAAACAGATGAATATGACTTCCTATTCTAAATGAGTATACAACTACTGCAAGGAGCTCTGGTAGCATAGTGGTTATGAATTGGGCTGCGAACCACAAGGTCAACAGTTTGAAACTACCAGCTACTCAGCGGGAGAAAGATGAGGTGTTTTGCTCCTGTAAAGATTTACAGCCTCGGAAACCCTGTTCAGGGTCGCTATGGGTCGGAACCGACTTGACGGCATTCAACAATACTGCATGTCTTTCTGTCATTGTTAAATTTAGGACTGTCCAGTGAGTTCCTACTCATAGTGACCCTGTTTAGGGTTTCTGAGGAGCAGCTAGTGCATTTGTACCACTGATCTTGCAGTTCAAACCAATCTTGTGGTCTAGTGCTTATTCCACAGTGCTACCCCAGAAATCCTTACTACCTTGTTTTATATTGTTACTAACAACTATCACTATCTGGAATTAACTCGGTAATTAATGTGTTTATTGTCTGTCTCCACACCAGCTGCTCCTCGGAAACCCTATACAGGGTTGACTCAAGGGCACTTAACAACAAATATACTAAAATGAACATTTCCTAATATAGGGTCCTTGTATTTTTAAGTGTCTTAAGAGCCTAAAACTGAGTCTAGTACATAATGGGTGTTGAATGAGTATTTGTTTTATAAACAGACTCATGTATATATGACATGCCTAGAAAGATTTTCTGGGCTAGCTGGGCTTCTCTTTCTCCTATTCAAGCACCCAGTCTGTTGTTATGTGCCATGGAGTTTCCAAGGCTGTAAATCTTTACGGGAGCAGAAAGCCTCATTTTTCTCCTGCAGAAAAGCTGGTAGTTTCAAACTGCTGACCCAGAGCTCCTTATTACTAGGCGTATTCTCATAAAAAGTTAGTTTGCCCCATCCCCAAGAACTTCCCTTATTTCGTTGAAGGGTGTATTCTTATTTTAAAGTTTCTAGCTGGTCAAATTAGTTCTTTCCCTCCCCTGAGCTCCTTTTGTTATGCTAGCCAGCTACCCCAGAACTCTCCTTAGTCCTGAAGATGGACCATGCCAACAAGAGTTATTTCTCACAGAGAAAATCCTGCCAAGAAATTTCTAGACATAGATGACACTGTGGGTTTGGAAATTCCATACATGTTTTATGTGCATGCCCAGGCAGGACTGAGCGACTCCATCTTTGTTTCTTTCCTAGACTAGACTCCTAGAATGGGTCTGAATAATAACATCTTCATCTTCCTCCCTCTCCTTCTTCTCTGTGTTAGAAATGAATCCCGATGTCGCATAAAAGACACTCGGTGAGACTAAATTACCTTGGCAAAGTAAAATTTACTCTTGCAAGAGGGTGCCTGTGCATAGCCGTACATACTCGAACAGGCTAGCAAGCACACCGAGTGGGCAGTCCACTTGGATTTTTAATCCCTGACGCGAGTCTC
>NW_006408770.1:1996237-2006671 GCF_000296735.1 Chrysochloris asiatica | reverse complement strand
GGAAAAAGAAAGTTATCATAAATTCCTTACTCCAGGAAGTGGTTTAAATAAAAAGAAAGTGACCATAAATTCTTTACTCACTTCAGGAAGTAACCAAAGAAAAAGAGAGAGATCATAAAGTCTTTACTTCAGGAAATAAAAAAGTTACCCGAATATTATAATAAACAGGATTATAATTTTTTTTCCACATCTGTAAATTCTGATACCAGGGGAACCAAAGAAAATATACACAAAATTAACTCAAGCACTGGGTGTGATAGAGCAGGCTGAATTCCAAAGGGCCCTAATAGTAAGCACGCCTACCTTACCCATCAGCCCTGGCGCTTCCATTCTTTGAACAGCGGGTATAATACGGAAGGCTCAGGCTGCTGGTGTCCATGTTAAATTATGGCCATTTGGTGGCAGTATAGCACCAGAAAAGAATTATTGAGCGCGCGCGCTTTCTCTCTCCCCCGCCCTTTCTGTTTGAAAAAAAAAGTTTTCTTTTGCATTACAATAAACGTTCTTTCTGTTGTGCTAAATTTCTAGAAGAAATGAACAAACAGGCAAAAGAAGAATGCCTGAAATAAAGACCCATGGAGTATATTGGTGTTGCTGTTAAGTGCTGTCAAATGAATTCCTACCCACAAGGGTTTCCAAGAAGCAGCTGGTGAGCTTGAACCACTGACCTTGAAGTTCAATGCATTAGCCCATAGTGCCACACCAGGACTCCATCCAGTATATATGTGTTGTAAACTCAGAAAACACAAGTAAATGGATAACTCCTCTACCCAGTAATGACAGATTATTTTTGCAATGCATGAGAAGAAGGTGCACATGGCCCAAGCCATGGTATTTTCAATAATCTCATATGCATATAAGAGTTTGACAATGAATAAAGATTAGAGAAAAATTGATGCATTTGAGTTATGGTTTAGAGGAGAATATTAAAAGTACCATGGACTGTCAAAAGAACAAAAATACCTGTCTTGGAAGAAGTACAGCCAGAATGCTCCATTGAAACCAGAAAGTCCAAACTTCATTTCTCATACTTCAGACATATCAGGAGGGATCTGTCCCTGCAAAAGGACATAATGCTTGGTAAAGTGGAGAGTCTGCAAAAAAGAGGATGACACTGTAAGACATTATATAATGTCTTGGTTCCTCTTGGTTATGAGGTCACCGACAAATGCTCAAGAAATTCAATCTGTACTCATTTTAGTGAGAATGTTGTTGTTGTTGTTAAGTGCCTTCCAGTTGGTTTCAACCCATAGCGACTCTGAACAGGGTTTCTGAGGCTGTAAATCTTTATGGGAGCAGAAACCCTCATCTTTCTCCCAGGGAGCAGCTGGTAGTTTCGAACTGCTAACCTTGTGTTTCACAGCCTGATTCGGAACCACTATGCTAGAATGAGGTTTTCTTTATTCGATTTTGTAAAATTGGGTGCCCAACCCAGGAGACTAGGGCAGACATGCAGCAAGGCCTGCTCAAAAAGAATTTTATTCCCCTGTCTTGAGAGTCCCTTTCCCAGTTAGTATGGAGCTCACAATCTAGCCCAGATGGCCTTAATGACTATATTCTTAATGAAAGTTCTTAGTCCTAGAACACATTTCTTTTCCCCGTCCCCAAATTCATCAGCTGACATACCACTGGGTGTGAATCAAAAACCTATGTCTGGTCTAGCAATCTCTTGCACCCTTTATTCCTGAAAATGGATCATTTTGAGAATTTCTTACAACACCCAACAAAATGGATTGGCACAGTGGCAACAGCAATGGATTCAAGTGTGGCAACAATTGTGAAATAGGTTCAGGACTTCACAATGTTTCATTCTGTTGTAAAGTGTGTGATTCCTGGTATGGTAATGTAGCATAAGCTCTCCACTGCTAACCCTAAGGTTGTTCTGTGTGTGTGTGTCACTATGAGTTTGTACCAATTCAATAGCACCGAAAAACAACAACAGATTGAATAAGTATGGTAAAAGAATACAGAGCTAGCACAAGCCTTTCCTGATTTTAAAGAATGCAGTGTCTCCTTGTTCTGCTGTAACAACTGCCTCTTGGTCTCTGTACAGGTTCTTCATAAGCATAATTAGGTGTTCCAGAATATATTCATTTTCGGCAATGTTGCCCATAGCTCATCATGATCCACACAGTCAAAAGCCTTTGTGTAGTCAATAAGACATCTTTCTGGTATTCTCTGGTTTCAGCAAAAATATTCCTGGTTCCATGTCTAACTCTGAATGAATCAAGCCAGAATTTATGGTAGATAGCTTTTGAAGTTCTTTTCCAGCCATTTTAAAAATTATCTTCAACAAAATTTTACATGCATGAGATATTAATCATATTGAGTGATGAGTTCCACATTCCTTTGGGTGACCTCTCTTTGGCATGGGAACAAAAAATATGATCAAGTAGCTGTTTTCAAAATTTCTAGGCCTAGATGGCAGAATGCTTCCAATGCTAACTGTTTGGTGAAAGATTTTAATTGTAGTCTGTCAATTCCTCTGGTGGTGGTTATGTGGCGTGTAGTCGGTTCCAACTCATAGTGACTGTACAGGGTTTCTGAGACTGTGAATCTTTACAGGAGCAGAAACCCTCATCTTTCTCCAGAGGAACAGCTGGTAGTTTCAAATTGCTGACCTTAAGGTTCACAGCCTGATTCTTAACCACTAGGCTACCTAGTCAATTCCTTTTTCTCCAGTGTCTTCTTTGCAGCCTGGACTTCTTCCTTCAGCACCATCGATACTTGATCTTATGCTGGCTTTTGAAAGGGTTGAACATTGGCCACTTCATTTTGGCAGAGTGACTCTGTGTATTCCTTTCATCTCTTTTTGATGCTTTCTGCATCATTCAATTTGCCTGTATTGTTTTTAAGTTCCCTCAATTTGTTTTCCACTCATAGAGACCCTGTATAGGGTTTCTGAGACTATACAGTACTTACCCGACAGCACCACACCAGAAATACATTATGCCCATAGAATCCTTCAATATTTCTAGTCCAGCATTGAATTGTTATATATATTTGTTATTTTTGTTAAGTGCTGTAGAGTGGGTTCAGACTCATAGAGACCCTGTATAGTGTTTCTAAAGAGGCACTTTTAGAACTGCAGACCTTAGGGTTAGCAGCAGAGAGCTTATGCTATATTACCATACCAGGAATCACTCTCTGTCTCTTTCTCTCTCTCTCTATGTAATTTAAGTCTCTTTATTGATAAGACTTAAAACAATGTAAAACCAGGAAGATACCTTTACCCTTATATGTCTTCAAAACAATATAGAACTATTTATAATTTCTTCAACTGTCATTTCCTGAAAGAAGTTGAATCTGATTACATATTCTAAATCAGTATACAACCACTGCATATCTTTCCGTCATTGTTAAGTGCTGTCTAGTGGGTTCAAACTCATGATGACCGAGTATAGGTTTTCAGGGGAACAGCCAGTGAGTTTGAACTGCTGATCTTGCAGTTCCAACCAATCTAGTGGTCCAGGGCTTATTCTATAGTACCACACCAGGACTCCTTACCAACCTGGTTTTTGTTGTTTTTTAAAGCTTTTATTGTGAATTGAGTGATAGTTTACATGGTAGAACATAGGTTTTGCACTCAACAAATCATTGTTTCATTGCAATGATTATAATCCTCTCCATGCATCATCAGTTAACAGTATGTGCCTCTATTCCTTTTTTTTTTTTAGTGTACACAAAAACAATGCAGGAATATATAATCCTTTAAACAGTTAAAGGGCACATTTTACAAGCTAGCCTCCTGGCCACTAGCATACAGCCTCTCAGCTGCACTATTTCTCCATGCCACCACTTCTGCCTTTGTGGATGGTATCTCTGCCTCTCTGGTTAGGATCCCAACATTCCACTCATGCTCTTCCCTCTTGATGGTCCTAGGTTCCTCTGTTCCTGGAATGTAAGATTAACTATGCCTCCCTTTTTGTTACACATGTTCTACCTTTACAGTTGTGACAATCACAATTAGTCATGATAACAATTACTCACTATTGAATCAAAAGAATCCTATCCCTATATCCATTCACCAAACCCATATAAACAAGATGAAAACTATTCAGTGGGGAATCTACCATCCCACCTCTGAAATGAAAGTCCCTCTTGAAAACTTGTAAGCCAGCGACTTTGTGCCTTTATACTCCCTCATTTTAAGTATCCAATGTCTAAGTTACCCATCCCTATCAACCCTGTGTACTGAGGAAATAGACCTGATCCTTGATGTGAAGACACCTTGCCTCTCCTTTGGTATTTTGAACTACCACATCCTTAAGTAAAGGTCAAATTCATCAAATTGTAGCAATTTACACTTGCTTCCTGTATCAAATTTATTTACTTTCTTCTAGTCAAGATCTGATCATCAAGCTATCCAATCTAGGTCAAATAGGTACTATCTGCAAGTTTGGGTGTTCTTGCACACCTCTCCCTACTTTATATCAGCTGGATGCTTCACTGTCAGCTTTAGATCCCAGTGGCTAAGTCAGTTTCCATGGGCTCAAGAGTTCCCAAGTCTCCCCAAACTTCAGACCAACTACCCCTTCCTCTTCACTCTCTCATCTCAAGAACCACAGAAATCTATGGTACATGGTCAAACTCAGCTCATGTCTTTTTTATTGCCTTTCTCCCACTTCCACTCCCAGGTAGACTAATGCAGTCATCAGCAAGCTTACAAGCCTGCTCATGTATTTCCTTTGAGATTCAGTCTTGGAAGGGAGTTTCTCTTGAAGGGCCTTGAAGGCTTGTCTTGATCACTCCTGGGCTTGTTCTTGTAATAGCCAAAAAGTCTGCTTTTTTTTCTGCTGGTCTTTCTTTCAAGATACCTTCTGTTCCATTAGCTGCTCCAGGTGGGTCTATATGTCCTTTCACATGGGAATGGCCCACATCAGAAAATTCTGGGTGGGGCTCAGGATTCCAACGCCCTATACTCAACAAAGGCTCCACAAGAAGCCTATTTCACTGGGCAAGTTCTAGAACCTCTTCTTTTATAATTTTATAAAATATATTTTACATATATTCTATAAAACCCCTGTTTTATTTTGTTACTAACCGTTATCACTATCTGGAATTAACTCAGTAGTGTTTTTAATGTATGTCTCCATGCACTACAATATTTCCTAATATAGGTCTCTTGTGTTCTTAAGTGTCTTAGATCCCCAGGGTCTAAAACTGTGTATAGTACAAAATGGGTGCTGAATGAGTACGTTTTATATATAAAAAAAAAGCATGTATGAATGACAGGCCCAGAAGGGTTTCCAGGGCGAGCTGGGCTTCTCTTTCTCCTATTCAAGCACCTTGTCTTGGAACCACAAAATAAAGCAACACAGAGTTTCCCCGCCAAGAAGTTTCTAGACATAGATGACACAGCAAGGTGGAAAATTTTATGCGCATGCCCAGATAGGACAAGTGACGCCATCTTTGTGTCTCTCCAAAAATACACTCAAATATCTTCATCTACCTCCCTTCCCTTCTTCTCTGTAAAGTATACTACCACATGAACCAAAGAAACTATCCATAAAATAAACTCAAGCACTGGGTGCAAAAGAGCAGGCCGAATTCCAAAGGGCCCTAAAAGTAAGCACGCCTACCTTACCCATCGGCCTTAGCGCTTCCATTCTCAGAACAGCAGGCACAACAGGGAAGGCTCCAGCTGCTGCTTTCTGTTAATTTATGGCCATTTGGTGGCAGTGTAGTGCTAGAAAAGAATTATTAAACCGCTCATTCCCCCCGCCTTTTCTGTTTGAAAAAAAGTGCTCTTTAGTATTACAATAAGGAGCTCTGGTAGTGTAGCCTAGTGGTTATGAATTGGGCTTTAAACCTCAAGATCAGTAGTTCGAAACTACCAGGTGTTCCGCGGGAGACGATGAGGCGTTCTGCTCCCTTAAAGATTTACAGCTTCGGACACCCTGTACAAGGTCGCCATGAGATCAAACAGACTCCACATCACACAGCAGTAGCACCAGCAGTATTATAATAAAAATTCTGTCCAAGATCCCTAGTTTCTAGTGGTGGTTTGGTGCCATTGAGTTGGTTCCTACTCCTAGGGACCCTGCATAGAGTTTCAGACACTGTAAATCTTTACAGAAGAAAGCCCAATCTTTCTCCCATGGAATGGCTGGTAGTTTGAAACTTGCTGACCTTCACGTTAGCAGCAGACTGGTAACCATTATGCTATCAGAGTTCCTTTAGCCCAATTTCTAAAAGAGTTTAAAGCTTTTTTCATTTAATGAACAAACAGGCAAAACAAGAACACCTGAAATAAAGACTCAATGAGCATATTTTGTTGTTGTTAAGTGCCAACCAGTCAGGTCTGACTTTGCAATTCCAACTGACATTGCAGTCCAGCACATTAACCATATCACCACAAATAAGTGGATAACTCCATTACCCAGAAATGAGTTTATTTGTGCAAGGTTTGTTTGATAATTTGGTTCAGGTTTTCTCTGGTGACTAGTGAGTTACGTGTCGGGCTGATAACATTAAAGTCACAGGTTTGAACTCACCAGCCATTCATGAGGGAGTACTATGAGACAGTCCGCTTCCTTAAAGTCTTCAAAACACTAAGGGGCAGTTCTACTCTGTCTTATAGGATTGTAATGAGTTACAATCTACTCAATGACAGTAGGTTAGGATTTTGGATTTCATAGAGTGAACAACAAGCAAAATAAGAACACATGAAATAAAGCTTGACTGATGTGTTGTAAACTCAGAAAACAAAATAAGTGGATAACTCTAATACTCAGAATTGACCCTTAATAATCTCAAGTATTGCTTTTTATAACTGGTAGTGTTTTTTCCCTCTTGAAGGGCTCCTCCTGGAAAATAGGTTGCTAAAGCACTCCTAGATTTACTATTAGACCATACCACCATATCAGACCGTTATTATCCTACTTGCCCACACCTGCTTACTGTAGGACTCAGTACAGAAAGATATGCTTTACACTGTGGATTTCTGGTGGGGTGCTGTGGATCAGCCTTGGACTGTGAACCACAAAGTTAGCAGTTCACACCCAAAGGCTGCTCCTCAGAAACCTTACATAGGCTTGCGATGAGTGGGAACTGATTTGGTGGTACTTAACAAACAGCATAGTGATTACAATCGGGCTGCTAATCTCACAGTCAGCAGTTCGAAACTACCAGCTGTTCCGCGGGAGAAAGATGAGTTTTTCTGCTCCTGTAAAAATTTACAGCCTCGGAAACCCTGTATAGGGTCACTATGAGTCAGAACCAACTCCACAGCACACAACAACAACAACAACCAAAAAAAACCTATTCTCCTGGTACACAAGGAGAGAGGCTTAACCATAGTTTGGTTTTGTGTATCTTAGCTAAGTAATGTGGGTAAGAGTGGTTGCACTCAGTAAAAGTTTTTTTCTGGGAAAAAAGTATGGGTGGCTGGGTGGGGTAGTTTTTAATCACTGCCATTTACTATGATGAGAGATTTGGTGTGACGCTATGGGATCCTAAGATTGGTTTAAACCACAAGGTTGGCAGTTCAAGCTCACCAGCTGCTCCTTGGATACTCTATAGAGTCACTATGGGTCGAAACCAACTCAACGGCACTTAACATCATCAACAATATATACTGTGGTATGCTGTAACAGTCTAGAACTTAAAACTATTAGGCAAATCTGTCACACAAGACAACTATAAAGTGTTCAAGAGCTAATATGTCAGTTTGAGGAGAATGTGCACCTGACCCAAGTCAGGATATTTTCTTTCTTTTTCTTTTTTTTTTTAAAGTTTTTATTGTGAATTGAGTGATAGTTTACAGGGCAGATCATCAGTTTTACATTAAACAAATCATATGCTTTGTTTTATTACAATGATTATAATCCCCTCAATGTACAATCAGTTAACAGTACTTCTATTCATTTTAGCTCTTATTTTAAACACTCAGGCATATATAATACTTTAAACCACCAAAGGGCACATTCTACAAGCCTGCCTCCTGGCCACCAGCTCTCAGTCCCTCTCTTCCCAAGAATCTAGAGTCCTCAGCTGCACCCTTTCTCCATGTCCCCATCTCTGCCTCCATCTCTGGTGTTGCTGCTTCTCTGGATAGGGTCCCACATTCCCCTTGTGCTCTTCTCCCTGGATGGTCTTATGGTCCTCTGATTCTGGACTGTAAGATTTACTACTCTCCTCTTTTTGTTACAAAACTTCTACCTTTACAATTGTGACGGTCGCAATTAGTCATGGTATCAATTACTCATGACTGAATTATAAGAATCTTATCCCCATATCTTTTCACCAGAACCATCTAGACAAGATGAAAACTATTCAGTGGGGACTCTATCTTCCCCTGCACACTCTGAAACTAAACTATCTCTTGAAAACTTGTAAGCCAGTCACTTCGTGCCTTTATTGTCCCCTCATTTTAGGTAACCAATGTGTAAGTTGCCTATCCCTATTTACCCTGTATAGTGAGGGGATAGCATTGATAATGGATGTGAAGACTGCTTTCCTCTCTGTTGATATTTTGAGTATACTACTACATCCATGAGTATAGGTCAAGTTCTTCAAATTGTAGCAATTTACCCTCATTTCCTTTATCAAAAAAATTTTTTTTTTTTTTTTTTATCTACCTCTAGTCAAATTCTGATTATCAAGCCATTGAGGCTAGGTCAAATGGGTACTATCTGCAAGTTTGACTGTTCTTGTGCATCTCCCCTCACTTCATATCAGCTGGATGATTCACTCTAAGCTCTAGTCCTCCATGGCTATGTCCTTGTCCATGGACTCAGGTGTCCCCAGCTCACACCACACTTGGGACCAACCAGCCCTTCCTCTTCTCTCTCTCATCTTCAGGTCAATAAGCGTCTATGGAACAGGGCTGAACTCAGCCCATTTCTTCACTGCTATCTTTCCCACTCTTCCACTCACCAGTAGACCACTGTGGTCACCAACAAGCTCACATGCCTACTCATGTATTCCCTTTGAGTTTCAGTCTTAGAGGGAAGTTTTTCCTGAAGGAACTTAATTGCTTGCCTTAATGGCTTCCTGGTGAACAAGTTGTTTATTCTTGTAGTAGCCATCATATTGCCATTTTTGTTTGGGGTTTTTCCTGCTTTTTTGTTTGGGGTTTTTTCTTTGAAGATCTATCTTCTGTTGCTCTAGCTGTTCCAGGCTGGTCGGCCAAGCCAGGCAAATTTCAATCATCTCATATGCATGTGAAAATTGGTCAATGAATAAAGAATACCATAGGACCACTCAGTGTCCCCTTGTTCTATTCAAATGACTACCTCTTGGTATATGTACAGGTTCTGCATGATCACAATTAAGAGTTCTGGAAAATATTCATTCTGCAATGTTGTCCATAGCCCATCATGACCCACACAGTCGAAAGCCTTTGTGTAGTCAATAAAACATCTTTCTGGTACTATCTGCTTTTAGGCAATATCCACCTGTTTCAGCAATGATGTTGCTGGTTCCTTGTCTTCCTCTGAATCTTGCTTGAATTTATAGCAGTTCTCTGTTTGTGTACTTTTCCAGCCATGTAAAAAAATTATCTTCAACAAAGTTTTACATGCATGAGATATTAATGATACTGAGTGATGACTTCCGCATTCCTTTGGGTCACTTCTCTTTGGAATGGAAGCAAATAAGGATCTCTTCCAATCTGTTGGCCATGTAGCTGTCTTCCAAATTTCTTGGCTTAGCTAAGAGCTAGCTTCCATTGCTGCATCTGTTTGTTGAAAGATTTCAATTTGTAGTCCGTCAATTCCTAGAGCCTTCTTTTTCTCCAGTGTCTTCTTTGCAGCTTGGACTTCTTCCTTCAGTACCATCGGTACTTGATCTTATGCTAGCTTTTTAAAAATTTGAACGTCATCCATTTCTTTTTGGTACAGTATCTCTGTGTATTCCTTCCATCTCCTTTTGATGCTTTCTACATCATTCAATGTTTTGCCAGTGTTATTTTTAAGTGCCTGAAGTTGTTTTCCACTCATAGTGACCCTGTATAGGATTTCTGATAAATGACTGGTGGGTTTGAACTGCTGACCTTACAAGTACCAGTACAGTGCTTATACTACATCTCCACACCAGGACTACACTATGCTCACAGATTCCTTCAATATTTCAAGCCAAATATTGAATTACATATGTATATTTGTGTTGTTATTTTTGTTAAGTGCTTTAGACTGGGTTCAGACTCAGAGACCCTGTATAGGGTTTCCAAAGAGGGTTTTGTAGGTTTGAACTGCTGAACTTATGTTTAGTAGCCCAGAGCTTATGCTACATTGCCACATCAGGAATCACTCTCTATCTCTTACTTTTTCTCTCTGTCTTTGTAATTTAGTCTCAGTATTGGTAAGACCTAAAACAACGTAAAACCAGGAAGATAAGCAAATAATACGAGAAACTGGGTTCTATGAAGAAAAACGTGGCATCAGGATTGGAGGAAGACTCATTAACAACCTGCGATATGCAGATGATACA